>NC_000071.6:136353460-136685335 GCF_000001635.26 Mus musculus | reverse complement strand
TAGAGTTAAGTTAGTAAGTAATAACTTGGGGTTATCGATAGGAAATGGATTCTAACAGCATGGAGGGTAGGCAGCTGCCCAGCTATTGTGCTGCTTACGGCTTATTGTAAATGTAAAGTGTGTGTGTGTGTGTGTGTGTGTGTGTGTGTTTGTGTGTGTTTATCAGGGCACACAATAACCAAGGATGGAGATTTAAAGCTCCGGGTAGAGTTTTAAATCATTTTTACTACATTGTCTTGATTATCAAATGATGTAGGAGGGCCCAGCCCACTGTGGGCGGTGCCATTTCGTGGGTAGGTGATTCTGGACTGGATAAGAGAGCTAGCTGAACATGAACCCGTGAGCAAGTCAGTGAGACAGGGTCTCTCTGTATAGCCCTGACTGTCCTGGAACTCACTTTGTAGACCAGGCTGGCCTCGAACTCAGAAATCTGCCTGCCTCTGCCTCCCGAGTGCTGGGATTAAAGGCGTGCGCTACCATGCCCGGCTGATCTGAAATATTTGTTGAGAACATTCTGAGTGCTTGTCACCATGCCTTATATATTTATATATACTCTTATAACTAAGAGTAACAGGACCAGAAAGAGAATACCACTAGCCATTCAAAGGTATCTCTATGGGTAAATGTTCCCACATTGGGCCTTGAATACAGAGGGGCATGGTGAGTTTTGTTTGTGGCATAGAAAGAAAAGGTAAGTTTTCTGACTGTTCTAATGTACACATAAAGATAGGAAGTCATACAGCGTGAGAGTTCATGGTCAAATGGGAGACACAGATCATGGAAGAGAAGCCTCCAAAGCCCATGGAAAGCTGGGTGTGGTGGTGTACCAGTAACCCTAGCACCCAAGAAGCTGAGGCAGGAGGATCAGGAGTTCAAGGCCAGCCTAGGTTATATAGTCAGACCCCTGCCTTAAAAAAGAAACTACAACAATAAATACCTGGCTGGGGAGATGACTCTGCCTGAGTTTGATCACCACACAAACAAACCAGGCGAGTGAGAGCACACAAGTTATTCCAGCTGGCAAGAGAGAGACAGGCAGATCCCTGGGTCTTACTGGCCAGGCAGCCAGGCTGGATCAGCAAACTACAAGCCAAAGGAGAGACCCTGTCTCTAAAAACAAGACACAGAGTTACTAAGGAAAGCAACCAGTTTTGACATCTGACCTCTGCACGCGCACATGCACACCACACAGACACAGACACACAGACACACACAGACACACACAGACACACACACACACACACACACACACAGACACACACACACACACACACACACACACAGACACACACACACACACGTGTGCGCTTGCATGTGATACTAACAACACCTCACAAAGAACCCAGAGAAGAGTTTCCAGGTCTGGCATCAAGCCTCCATTTCTTCTGGTTTAGACTACCTCAGGGGCTCAAAGGGATAGACTGATCTTGCCCATTTCTCCTTAAGGCCATCAACCCACAGCTATTTTTACAGCAGGATGTCTGTGGCCACAGGCCCTTTGAGCAGACCCTTGCGTGTTTCTGTAGTATGTATATCCTGGCTTAGCCTGACCTTGTGTGGCTGCAGCTATAAAACAGGCATGAAGCATTCTGGGAGACATTCTTCTGGTTTTGAAGGCTGCCTTGCCTATTCTAATGAGAGGAAGCTTCTTGCTGGGGATAAAGGGTGGCTGGGAAGGAGGAGGCACCAGGAGTTTTGGGGGAAAAAACCCAAAGCACCCTCCAATTGTCCTCAAAGCGTCTCCACCGTTCCCTGGTAATTAAAGAGATGACAGATGCGAGCAGCCATTTCCTGTGGGGTGAGAGGAAGGCTGGGGGAGAAAGAAAGAAGGAATAATTGTCTCTAAGTCGGTGTTCTGCCTGGAATATGAACTGTTAGACTGGGGTAGCTCCTGATCAGATTTAGTCCTTGGCTCCTGCTCAGCTTCTGGCCGACCAGGAGCCCAGGTAGTCCCCTCGGGGTAGCCATAGGACTATGGGTGGTTTCTTCTCTGAATACACAACTGATCTGAAGCTCAGAGGTGGGTAGAGGGTTTGCTCTAGTTTCCTTTCTGTTGCGGTGACAAAACATTCTGATAAAACCAACTTGGGGAGGAAAAGGTTAGTTCATTTTATACTTTCAGGTCACAGTCTATCATCAAGGGACCCCAAGACAGGAACTCAAGGCAGAAACCTAGATACAGATAGGTATGTAGGTAGGTAGATAGATAGATAGATAGATAGATAGATAGATAGATAGACAGATGATGTCTGAGTGTCTGACACATTTTTACTAGAACTCACAAGGGGCAGAAGAGGACAGGAGTTACAGGAGGTTGTGAGCCAACTGACATGGGTTCTAGGAACAAATTCAGTTCCTCTAAAAGAGCTGAATAGGCTCTTAACCACTGAACCATCTCTCTAGAACTTCAGCTCGCTTTATTATATATTCTGCAACCACTTGCCTAGGGAATGGCGCCCCCCCCCCCCCACAGTGGCTGGGCCCTCCTATATCAATTAATCAAGATCATCTCTCACAGACAAGTCCATGGCTAACCCAGTCAAGGCAGTTACTCAATTGGGGCTTTCCTTTTAGATGATGCTAAGCTGTGTCGAGTTGACAATTAAACTAATCACAGAGTCAGAAAAGTGGTCATTCATGGCTTTTTGGTGTTTCCTGCAGAGCCAGCCCACTTTGATCCTTGGGCCATAGTAGTCCCAAGGGAGCCATGTTCATCTTGGTTTGAGACTGTATTAGTTACTTCCATGTCAATATGACAAAATGCATGACAGAAATGTTTGACTTACAATTTTAGAGGGATCCACTCCATCATGCAGTCTGCACACAATGGTGGGTCGGGAAGCATCTCTTCAAGACTGGACACAGGAGCCTGGGATAACTTCCAAGCCCCACCTTCTAAAAGTTTGACAGCCTCCCTGAACAGCCTCCTCTGGTGGGGAACAAGCTTTCAAACATGTAGGCTGGGAGGGAGGGTGCTGGAGGGATGAATGGAGGAACTGTGTGTCACATCCAAACTGTAATAGTCATATTGCTATCAATGACCACACAGGATTTATAGCCATGCCTTATTTGTGTTTGTCTGTCTGTCCATCTATATGTCTTGAGTCGTCAGTACTTCTTCTAAGCTGGTCTCCATTTCACTATATAGCGAAGGGTGGCCTTGACCTCTTGGTCCTCCTGCCTCCAATTTCTGAGTGCTGGGATTATAGATGTGTGCCATTCATAACCCACATTCCTGGGTTATGAATGGTTGGAGATCAAACCCAGTGCTTTGTGTGAGAGAGGCTTATGGTTTATAAGGAACCTCCGTGGACTGGCACATCGCTGGACCCTCTAGGAAACCCACACGGTGACAAATGACCCAGCCTATGTTATTTATGAAGAAACTAAGATATATCGGCACATAAGGACTGGAACTTGTGTGTATCCCTCTTCATAATCAATCCATACAGGGCCTCAGAGACCTGGGGTGTGGCGGGTATCTATACAGTGGGACCTCTCACAGATCATACTCAAGTGTCACTGCTCTGGGTTCTGAAGAGATGACTCGGCAGGTAAAGGTGCTTGCCACCAAGCTTGATAGCCTGAGTTCAAATCCTGGGACCCATATGGTGAGAGCTGACTCCAACAAGTTACCTTTGAATTTCCATACACACAAAATAAGTAAATGTGAAAAGAAAAAATAATATCCCTGCTTTGGTAACTATTTACGGCCATGTGAAGAACCATTCCACAGTGCGTGCCTGCAATCCCAGCACCCTGGAGACCGGGGCAGGAGGACTGAGAGTTCAAGGCCAAGTTATCTCAAACAAGCAGATAGACAGAATCAGCCCACAGCACAATGGGGGTATTTACAGGGGCTATGGGTCAGAAAATAAGAAATGGCTTGGAAAAGACAATGGGGGCTGGAGAGATGGCTCAGCGATTAAGAGCACTGACCGCTCTTCCAGAGGTCCTGAGTTCAATTCCCAGCAACCCCATGGTAGCTGGCATTCATCTGTAATGGGATCTGATGCCCTCTTCTGGTGTGTCTGAGGATGGTAATGCTGTACTCACATATATTTAAAAAAAGGACGACGGACATGAATGCACAGGAAGATAGGTGACAGTCACCTGCAGCGTGATCTAATTACTCCTCTCATTGATGTGTCAAACCCATAGTCAGAAAAGAGAGGCAGACGCTGGTGCTCAGCTCTCTGTCTCCTTTTTATTCAGTTTAGGACACAAATCCGTGGAATGGTGCCACCCATATCCAGGTTGGGTCTTTCTACCTCAATTAACCCAATTCAGAAACTTCCTTAAAGACATGCCCTGATGCCTGTCCCCATGATGATGCTGTCAAGTTGACAATCGACATCAACCATTACAGGCTAGATCATATACATTTAATGTCTGAGCTGAAAAGGTTCAAAGACACTGTAGGCTGACCAGGACGTTATGGCTTGCACAGCCTTACAATATGGCTGCCTCTTGGTAGTCAGACTCCTCCTTTGGTGGCCCAGGATTGTAACACAAATGTCCTGGAAATAACATTGGAAGCACCTAATGTCAGAAACCACATGGTGACGCTTGACACTTCTGACCTCTTTTGTTGTTAGATGTAGCGATGAAAGCCCAGTAGTGTGAACAAGAAGGAAAGCTGCGGCTAGCCTGGACTTGAACAACCTTTGAAAGTGAAGTTGGAGCACAGATCTGACAGGTCAAAGAACAGAAATTCAGGACTGACCCACAGCCAAGCCAGCTGTGGAAGGACAGGAAACTACCACTTGTGAGACAGTTTAATGGCAATGACATTCTCTACACTGTAGAGTCTACAGACAAGAAAGATTGCGCTTCAATAGGGACCAGAGTGGGAAAGAGGGGTCTGGTCCTGGTGTGATTTATTATATATATATTTTTGAGACACACTAAATTGCCCGGGTTGGCATCAATTCACTATGTAGCCCAGGCTGCCCTGATCTCATTATCCTCCAGCCTCCGCCTCTCATGTGCAGGGACCTCAGCTTCTCATTTGCAGGGGCTTCAGGCCAGTGTACCATGCAGTGCTCTGTAATTGCTTCAATCTGAAATACTCTCCTTCAGGCCTGTGGAGTATGTATGTGCCTAGCATGTTCAGAACTCTGGGTTTCCCACCCCTCCCCCCCAGCACCATGTACACCAGCCACGGTTGCACCCCAGTAATGATAGCTCTTCGGAGGTAGAGTCTGGAGAATTGGAAGTTCAAGGTCATCTCCCTCTACATTGCAATTGGGTCTACATGAAATCTTGTCTCCTTTCTTCTATTTTTTCCAAAATTTTTTATTTATTTTGTTTTGAAACAGGTCTCATTATGTAGCCCTTGCTAGCTTGGAAAGCCCCCATTTAGATCAGGCTGGCCACTAACTCACAGAGAACGCTGTGTGTGCCTGTGTGTCAAAAAGACAATCTTAGATGTCACTCCTCAGGAGACTGTGTCCCTTGTTTTTTGAGACAATCTTATACTGGCCTGGAGTTTTCCCATTTGCCTAGGCTGGCTGCAACAAGTCCCAGGGATCCCCAGGGAACCCCCACCACCCCACCTCTGCCTTCTCAGTGGTAGGTTTACAAACACCACCATGTCCAGCTTCTGTATGTGTGTGCTAGGGACCAACACAGCCCCAGCCCCCACCCCGCCCCATCCCTCTGTGCTTGTAAGGCAAACACTGTGCCAACTGAGCCTTCACCTAGTCTTGACTTTGGGGATTTTTCAGACAGAGTCTCATTATGTAGTCCAGGTTGGCCTGAAACTCACACTGTCTAGTCCAGAATTCACCAGAATTCACAGCCCTCCCGCCTTATCCCCCCAAATGCTGAGGACAGGGATGTACTGCCATATCCAGATCTCAACTCTCTTTCTCTTCCCCAAGATCCAGACCTCACTCCTTGGGCAGCTGGGGAAACTGAGGCCTGGAATATTCAAGGGGCCACAGTGTTCCTCGTGGAATTAAGCCCTCCCATCTCAAAATGGAGCTGAACAGCCCTGGACCTCAGGACGGTCCCTGTTACATCCTCCACACAGGGCAGCTCAAGCAGGCGGGGTCTGAGGCCTCCAGAAGATCTACAGACTGCCAAACAGGCCCAATTTGCTTTACTAATGGGAGGTTTATGCCGCCCAAAGCCTCCTCCCACCCTCCCCTGAGGGCCCCCAGCTGACAGCCACTGAACTGAACAAACTGTAATTATATTGAGCCACATCCGCCCTCCTGAATGAGCCATTAGCCAAGTTGCCAGGTATGGGGAAGCTTACACCCTAGGCTGGTTCTGGGGTGCGGCCAGCCACCCAGCCCCTTCACACCCACAGGTGAGACTCCTCTCCCCGGGTACAGACTCCTCCCTCAGCCTGACCTTAGGCCATTCCTTGAGCCTTGCTTCCTATCACAAGCTGGGGCCCAACAGGAGAGAGAAAAAAGTAGGAGCCATTTCCAGGTCTGTCCTCAGCCCACAGCTTTTACCTCAGAACAGTTTTGGATTAATACAAAAATTGCAGAGACTCTAAGACTTCCTTGTCCCGGCCCTAGCTAGCTTCCCCTGGTTATTAACCGCAGCGCTACCCAGAGCCACACCCCCAGCCCCTCCCTGGGGGATTCTAGGTAGGGGCTCTACCACTGAGCCACGCCCCTAGCCCCTCACTGGGGGATTCTAGGCAGGAGCTCTACCACTGAGCCACACCCCCAGCCCCTCACTGGGGGATTCTAGACATGTGGTCTACCACTGAGCCACACCCCCACTCCTCTTTTTACTTCTTGAGGCAGTTTTGCCTGGTGGCACAAGCCTTCCATCCCAGTTGCTCAGGAGGCTGAGACAGGAGGAGCTCAGAAGGAACTCCAGGCCCACAGAGTGAATTCAAGGTCACCCTGGGCAACTAAGTGAGCCCCCAAAGATAATCTCAGTCTTCACCCTCGATGCAGAAAGAAACAAGATGATTAAATCATTGCCTGTGTCCTATAAAAAGTCAACACATGCTGTTTCTAGAAAGGCACGGTCTTAGATAGCTTGCGTTGTTTGTGAATACTATTGAGATGTGGAGCCGTACCATCTGTCTTGGGACCAGGTGAGGGCTTTAAAGATAAAAGGCAAGTGCGGGACGGTGGTGGTGGCAGCGTTTGACGGGAGGGAGGGGGGTAGGGACAATTGAAGCCATCACAGAATTATGAATCGCGTTTCTCAGGTTCCCACTTTTGTTTATGCCATTCTTTTGGGTTGTCCTGCTACTCATAGCCAAACACAATCTGAGAAAGAGACAGACAGACAGGCAGGCAGGCAGAGACAGACAGACAGACAGACAGAACAAGCTCCCATGCTTGAATACAGACTAGAGGTCAGCCTCAAGTGCTGTTCCTCAGATGCCATCCATCTTGTTTTGTGTGTGGGAGAGGCGCTCATTCTTGTGGGAAGGCAGGGATCAATGTCAGTTGCCTTCATCTATTTTTTTTAAGATTTATTTGTTTATTATATGTAAGTACACTGTAGCTGTCTTCAGACACACCAGAAGAGGGAGTCATATCTCGTTACAGATGGTTGTGAGCCACCATGTGGTTGATGGGATTTGAACTCAGGACCTTTGGAAGAGCAGTCAGTGCTCTTAACCACTGAGCCATCTCACCAGCCCTGCCTTCATCTATGATCTCTGCCTTATGATTATAACCTTTAAAAATGTAAAGTTCAGTTATTTTACTTTTATGAGTATTTTTGCCTGTCCATATGTCTGTGTATCACATGAGTGCCTAGTGCCTGTAGAGACCAGAAGGGGGCGCCCGATCCCCAGAATTGGAGTTATGAATGGTTGTGAGCCACCATTGTGGATGCTGGGAACTGGTCCTGGGTTCTCTGCAAGAGCAGCAAGTGCTTTCAACTGCTAAACCATCTCTCCAGCCCTGCTTTAAATTTTGTTTAAAGGGGTCTCTCACTGAACCTGGAGGTCACCCAAGTAGTCTAGAAAGGCTAGCCAGCCAGCCCACCCTCACCACTGAGGGTGTAAATGCAAGCCACATGCCCACCTGTTTATGTGAGCGCTGGAAAGCTAAACTAAGGTCCTCATAGTTCAGCTTGAACTATGAGGCAGCTCCCCAAATTGGCTTTTGAAGTTGAGTCAATCGCTGAGACCAGGAACTCGCCAGGTCAGCTGGACTGACTGGCCAGAGAGCCCCAGGATCCTGACCTCCCCATTACTGGGATTACAAACCTGTAAGACCATGCTCAACATTTTATGTAGATTCTGGGGATCAGACTCGGGTCCTCATGCTTGCCAAGCACGCACTTTATAGACGGCCACCTCCCCGGCCCTCAAACACAATCCTCAATTAATCAGAGTACTTTGGGGAACCTTCACCTTGGAGGACAAATTAATGGACTCTAGGGATTTCCAGCTACTGAGACCAGGGGGCAGGGTAACGACTCATCACTTCCTCCTAATGAAGGCTTACTACCAAGACTTACCTCAGCCTCCTGCCCAGCCCCCTAACAACACCTTGGTGCAGAGGCTATCCCCCCCTACCTGGGCCCCACAGCAACTCAACCTCAGGGTTCCACCCTCTCTGCTCTCTGGAGGAGCAAAGGTTCGACTTTCCAGAGAACGAGCAAGTGTCTCTGCTCAGCCTTGTTTACAGTTGTTGAACTATTTTCGTCAAATTAATTAAATACATGCTAAATCTTCTCCAATTTGTTGTGCAACAAATTAAAGATGCTAAGATCGCGAAACGCACACAAAACCTGTTTGTTCCGATAAATACCCACATGACAGCCCCGAGTCACGTGATCTACAACCTGCTTCCAACTACCCAGTGCAACTGGGCAGAGTCCCATGTCCTCCCCTTCCCTCCCCCCGCCCCGCCCCCGAGTCAGGGCTCCCTGGGAGTATCCATAGCTTCCCATGTTTCCATGTGAGTGTGTGCGTGCCTGTGTACGTTCATGTGTACGTGTGTGTTCGTCAGAGGAGTGCCTCGGGTATTATTTCTCCTCAGCCACCATCCACCTTTTTTTTTTCTTCTTCTTGAGACAGTGGCCTAGAACTTGTCAAGTAGACTAAGCTGGCTGGTTTTCGAGCCTACCTGGCTCCGCCTCCTCAGTTCTGGGATTTTAAGTGGGCTCCACCACAGTCAACTTTGGGGAGGGGTGTGTGTGTGTTAGGTTTTGTCTTTGTTTTGTTTGGGAGCAGGTGGTCATTTTTTGAGAGAAGATTTCTCAAAATCTTGTAGCTCTGGCTGTCTAGGAACTCACTCTGTAGACCAGGCTGGCCTCAAACTCAAAGATCCATGCCTGCCTCTGCCTCCTGAATACTAGGATTAAAGGTGTGCCCTGCCATGTTTTTTTTGTTTGTTTGTTTGTTTTTTTAAATCCAGCTTTTTAAAAAAGTGAGGTCTAGGAATCAAACTCAAGTCCTTATGCTTTCAGAGGTTATCTCCCAGCTCTTGCAATATTGACTCTTGATACACAGGACACTATCTTCTGGAAGCACAGAATATAAGAACCGAACCAAGCTTGCACACGTTGGGATGTTAGCTGTCCATCTGTAGTTTGGGTAGGTGACCACTATGCACACAGAATTTTCTCCCAGCTCTGAGCTCTTGTTCCAGGCAAGGCTTTGACTGAAGAAGTCACAGCAGTCCAAAGCATGGCCCTAGGAGTCCTCTGTGCTCTAGGATGTATATCAACATCAGCTCCTTAAGCCAGCCCTCCATATATATCCCCATTGTCCCACCCCAAAAAATCTTCTTTACTCTTGCAGGGGCTGGAGGGATAAAGATACCATAGGTATCCCAATGAAAACTAAGTACAGAGAGTCCTACATGCACATGCCTGTATATTCCATATTTAGAATTGTACAAATATTACATTATCAATTTTATAACAGTTATATATAAATAATATTATACACATGTAATATATAATAAGGCACTGTAAATAGTCAGTGCATTGTACTGTAGGGCACCATCTGACTGTATTGTTGGATGCATTTTATTGTTCAATCCTCTTTTCTCTAACCACTTTCTAGTCTTTAGTAATTGTTATTCTAACTTTTCTTCTTTGAGATCAATTTTTATTTTTGGTTCTGTATGAGTAAGATTATGTGATATTTGTTTTTCTGTGTCTGAAAGCCATGTACTAACAAGGTCTGCAAATGACCCCATGCTTGGTTGTAGACCCTCCACAGTAGAGGTTTCTGGGCTCCAGCAGGTGCTCAGGTGTGTGGATCACCTGGAAGGAGAAAGGAAACAGCGAATGAAGAGTCACAAAGCACGGAGGCATATGCCTGTTCTATACCCAGCTGAACTAGACAGCAATCCTAAGTTTCTGAGGAGGAAATGGGACGCACAGAAAAATGGCCCAGGAGAATAACAAAGAGTAGTCCTAGATGACAGGATCCAGATTAGCAAAGAGGATAGGGGAGAGTAAAAAGCACTGAGAAAGAGTCCAGGGAGGATAAGGGATTCCATAGACTTGATAGTTTTCTCAATACATTAGAACAACTTAAGAGACAATAAATGAAATCTGACCGTGGTTATGCACACCCTTAATCCCAGAACTTGGGAGGCAGAGGCAGGTGGATTTCTGAGTTTGAGGCCAGCCTGGTCTACAGATTGAGTTCCAGAACAGCCAGGGCTACCCAGAGAAACCCTGTCTTAAACAAACAAACAAACAAACAAACAAACAAACAAAATTAGAATCTTCCACAGAAATAAGAGCAGGGGGAAAAAACCACAACAACATCAAAACAAAAACCCTGCGTCTCAGACCACTGAGCTTCCCAGTGAACACTACTCATAATCATTGCAACAAACACTGTTTATTTCCAGTTTTCCTAATCTGCCCATAGATGTGGCTAGAGAAGGTCTAATTGATGTTAAATATTTCCAAACTCAGCAACGGAAAAGTTCAAGTGACGAATGTAGACAGGGAAAATGGAGGAAAAGTGGGCATAAGTGCAGCACTCACTGATGTCTTTATTGTGGGAAGCATGGAGTTAACACTTGAAGTCATTCCGGAGACTTTAAAATTGGGGGGCTGGAGAGATGGCTCAGTGGTTAAGAGGACTGGCTGCTTTTCCAGAGGTCATGACTTCAGTTCCCAGCAACCACATGGTGGCTCACAACTCTCTATAATGGAATCAGATGCCTTCTTCTTCTATGTCTGAAGACAGCTACAGTGAACTCAAATAAATTAAATAAATAAATTTTAAAATGGAGGACTGGAGCTGAAGAGATGGATCAGTGCTTAAGCATGCCTACTGATGTTTCAGAGGACCTGGATTCAGGTGTCAGCACCCACATCAGGCAGCTGTGGAACCACAACATCTGACATCTTCTGGCCTCCTCAGACACATGCACATGCACATACCCACACTTCACATAAATAAATGAAGGAGGAGGAGGAGGAGGCGGAGGAGGAGGAGGAAGTCTTCTTTTGGTGCTGGAGGGATGGCTCAAGGTCCTGAGTTCAAATCCCAGCAACCACATAGTGGCTCACAACCATCCTCCTCTGACTCCCTCTTCTGGTGTATCTGAAGACAGCTACAGTGTACTTACATATAATAATAAATAAATCTTTGGGCCAGAGCGAGCAGAGGTCCTGAGTTCAATTCCCAGCAATCACATGATGGTTCATAACCATCTGTACAGCTACAGTGTACTCATATACATAAAATAAATAAATCTTTTTTTTTAAAGTCTTTTGAAGAAATGGTGGAGTGGTTATTTTGGAAGGGAGGCAGGAAGGGGAACTTCAGTTACATCCACAGTCCTCTGACCAGGAAGTCTCCAGGCACGGTGTTTAACCTTTCATTGTAACAGAATCCCTGATACCAACAACTTAAATAAGGAAAGGTTCAGCCTGACTCAGGGTTTCAGTCCATTGTTAGCTGGCTTCATTGTCTTGGGCCTGAGGCAAGGCAGAGCAGCAAGGTGAAAACTTGTTAAGACAATGGTGTATAGTGCATGGAAGACAGGAAGCAGGAGGAGGAGCAAGGCAGGAGTGACAAGCCTATTGAAGATCCACCTTTGGTGACGCACTTCCTTCGGCTGAGTCCCACCTCCCGTAGCTTCATCACCTCTCAGTACATTGCTCCGAATTAGATTTTCTTTTCGTAAAGCCAGGCCTGTGCTCCATAGAGACAGGAGACCACTCTCTGCTCTACTCATTGCTTCAAGATCCCCCAGGAATCCAGGCCCTCATCCTGCCCATCCTCCCACCACTCTCTGGATCACTAGGTCTCTGGGTCTCTCTGCCTCTGTCTCTCTTTCTCCACCTCCCTCTTCCTCTCTTTCTGTAAGTATGGGTGATTGTATTGTCTCTGTGCATAGCTGCTTTTGTGTGTACAAGTGCACATATGTGTGAACGTGGGTGAAGACCAGAGGAAACTCTTGGCTGTGATTTCTTTGATGTTGTCCACCCCACGGATTGCTTCATTTTTTGTCTCATGTAGCCTAGGGCTGGCCTCAAATATACCCTGTAGCTAAGCATGACCTAGAACTTGTGATCCTTCTGCCTCCATCTCCCAAGTGCTGGAGTTAGCGGTATGAGTCAACATAGCTAATGTCTATGGTGCTAGGGATCCAACCCAGGACCTTGTGTGTGCTGGACAGGCACTCTATCAATTTAGCTACATCTCCTACCTGTCCACCTTCTTTTATTGAGATGGGCCCTTTGCTGGCCTTGATCTCATCAAATTGGCTCTGCTGGCTGGCCAGTGGGGCCTAGGTATATACTTATCTGTAAGCTCTGGGCTTACAAGAGCATACCAGCACACTTGGCTCTTTCAATGGGGATGAAATTTAGTTCCTTCTAATAAAAGCACACTTTGCTGACAGCCATCTCCCCAGCCTCTTTTTTTTTTTTTTCAATCCTGAAGAAAATTCCTCAATTTATTTTTTTTAATTTATTAGGTATTTTTTTCATTTACATTTCCAATGCTATCCCAAAAGTCCCCCATACCCTCCCTCTCCCCAGCCTCTTATCTGCTCAATTCTCACGAATACATTTCCCCAAGTTCTCAAAGTCCTCACACCAATACAGAGATAACAGAGAGGTGAGCTGGCTTTAGGGCAGTGGGTTGTAACACAGTGCGAGACACTAACGCCATTTTCCTATAAAGTGACAGAGTTTAGGAGGACTGAGCTGTTATTGCAAACATCTACCAAAGAAGAGGATGTCCCTGGGCTGTGATCTCTGTCCCAGATTGCTGAACAATGGGTGGATGGCTGCAGGGAACTAGGTGTTCTAATCAGGAAGCCAGACTGAGGAGTGAATTCCCTGACGGAAGAGGTGTGTGAGACAGAGACCCTTCTCGTACCTGGAGCGATGGGGCTCGATAGGAATCCAGCATGGGATAAGAAATTCCCCCAATTACCCCCAAATCCTGAGAAAATAGGCTAAAAGCAATGGTCTGGAGGGAAGAGGAAAACAGGCTCATGGCCAAAACAGGCTACCAAGATGGCAGTTATGGCATCAGTGGTTCAACAGGGAGATGAAGCTCATATTTGTAGCAAAGGGGAGATGGAGATGTTGCCTAGACTGAATGAGGAAATAAATAATACCTTGGAGAAGCCCAGATTCAAAAGGACCAATTCTTTCCTACTAGTGAACCGCACTGATTCAGGATGCCACCCTGATTGTTCTGTTTAGAGAGAAACTCTGTGTTCCCAGACTAGGCTCCCCTCCACTTCCCGGCCTTTGGTGAATCTACAAAGTGCATGGAGCATGCAGTTGCTCCCTAGCCCTGGCCTCTCCGAAGAACTAGAACAGTATTAGATATGTTGAGACCCGCTGTGTCCAGCTGGAGAGACGGCTCGGTCAGTAATGCAGTTACTGCACAAGGATGAGGTTCTGAGTTGGAAACCCCACCCCCGTGTAAAAAATGCCGTGCATGGTGGCACGAGTCTAAAACCCCCAGAACAGGCAGAGGCCAGCAGATTTCTGCAGCACAGTCTAGCCGAATTGGTGAACTGACAGTTTGGTGAGAGAGCCTGTCTCAAAGCAATGTGGAGAGTGGTAGACCTCTGGCCCCCGGTGCTCATGCACCCACGAGAACATGTGTATATGCTGAACATACATGCACAAACATGCAAAAGAGGAGGGGGGAAGGGAGAGAGGGGGGAGTGGAAAGAAGGGAGGGAGGAAGGGAGGGAGGGGGAAGGAGGGGGAGACAAACAGAAATATAAGACAGAGAGACTTGAGACTTCCTTTATGCCCCTTCTGGATACCACTGTCTCCAACTTCAGGTTAGTTAATTAGTCCCTTGATCTGAGAAGCCAACACAGGTACACTAGCAGTGTAAGCTGCACCCTGATCGAAACATGCCCACATCTCCTGTTCTCCTGTGACTTCCTTTCTTCTCCAAAGAGTGTTGGGAGCCTGGCCCGGTATTCACACGCGCTGGAGACTCATACATATGCACTGTGTCTAACGTGTTCCTCCCTGAGGGTTCCATCTGACGCTTGCTCCGGAACTCAGTGGCTCTGCTTCCTTGCCTCAGAGTTTATTTATTTGGATGTGGCGGGATTTGGAGGTGGATGGGTGGGACCTGCGTCTCTCTCGCTGGATGTGTAGAGAGGACAAATGTCCTGAGAAGAAACAAAGGACTGAGTCAAGGTCTGCCTGTGTGCAGACTGCCTGCCACAGAAAAGAGACACCTGGGTCCCTGTCAGCTGAATAAAACTTCCTCTCCTTCCTCCTCTTCCTCCTCCATCTTCTTCTTCCTCCTTTTTCTCCTCCATCTTCTCTTCCTCTTCCTTATCCTTCTCAACCTAGGCTCCTAAATCTCCTGCCTCCATCTCCCACATTCAGGGACTACAGCTGTGCCACCCTGCCATAGCCACACAGCAGTAAGTGACAGAGAGGTCCACAGGAGCCTTCCTGACCACTGGTCTTCCAGCACCTTTTCAGTCTCCAAGTCTTTCCCTAGAATCCCCCATTGAGGAGCTGGGGTGTGACTTAATAGAGAACCGATCTGGCCACCCCACCCCCACCCCCAGTGAGAGGGATAGAAGAATAATTCAGTGGTAGAGCAGCTTTGTGGCATGGAAGAGGCCTTAGATTCAATTCCCAGTACTGAAAATACATACATACATACATACATACATACATACATACATACATACATGAGTGAAAAGATTTCATCAGGGCCACTAAGTGTGTCTGATCACAATGTTCAACCCCCGCAAGAAAGCAAACAAACAAACAAACAAACAAACACAGTTTTGTGGCTGTCTTGCAGTGTACACCTCTGTTTCTCTTTCCTCTCCACCTCAATTTCCCCATTTGCAAAGTACAAGTTCTAGCACCCACATTCCGGGACAGGACTAAGGATTCCAGACAGATCCCAGATCCTGATCCACTGTGTTATTATTCCAGGCGCATGCTAGAAAGTCCCATTCATTCCCGGGACAGCGGTGCTGAGCCTGTCACCGAGCTGAGCCATCCTGAGATAATTTAAGAGGTCTGAGCCAGGGAACTGTCCCCAGGAACAACTGCTATGCCCCTCTATGGCCACAGGATAGATCAGCCTGCAGCTGGGCTACAAGGACTCTTCTCCAGGTGTTGTCACTAAAGATGCACCTTGTATGCTCTCTCTCTCTCTCTCTCTCTCTCTCTCTCTCTCTCTCTCTCTCTCTCTCTCTCTCCCTCTCTGCCTGCCACTCTAAAAAATGACTCCCAGGCAAAGAAAGCAGACATTCTGAGCTATAAATATTTCAGGGCAGAATGAACGTCCTTCCCGAGCCTGGCTTGCAGTATATATTATTTATAAAACCATAACTTGAGTTGAAAGGTAGTGGGTAAGAAAAAAAATTGACAATCTCCAGTCAGATTCAATGGGAGGTGGGAGGGCAGAGATGAGTGACTGAGCCGTACAAAGTCACGGGAGGTCATCTGGCTACACCCACCCTGGCTCCTGCTTCTTCCAAAGCTGGAAGAAGGGACAATGAAAAAGGGCCCTGGATGTTGGCAAAGAGTCAGGTCAAACAAGCAAGATCCAGCTTGCTTCTCAAGACTCTTGTCAGTGAGTCTTCCAACACACACCCGATGGAGAGAAAAAGGAATCTTGTGTGGGGCGGTGTGTGTAGAAACCAGAAGTCAATGTTGCTGTTCTCCTCAATAACTCTGCACATTATTATTATTTTATAATATTTTATTGCCTTTTTATTTATTTTGTATGCATGTCAGAGCATGAGATGTGGAGGTCAGAGGACCACTCTCAGATGTCAGCTCTCTCTTTACCAAATTTGACCTAGGGATTAAACTTCTGTCACCAGTGGGTTTTACCTGCTGAGCCCTCCACTTTATTTTGTGTGACAGGGTCTCTCACTAAACCTGGGACCCACCGATTGCCTGATCCAGCTGGCCAGTAAGTCCCAGGGATTGTTCTGTCTCTCGTCCCCCACGACACTGGAGTTACAGGCTTACATGGGTGCTCGGGATTTGAACTCAAGCCTTTGTGCTTAGGATAAGAAGTATTTCCTCCAAGTTGCTAATAGAGATGAGGGTTTGCTGTGAGGGAGCAAGCTAAGAAAGCTGCCCCCAAGGCCATTGCGTGAGCCCCTATTTCCACACCCTGCCCTCTACCCATTAAAACAAATAAGGAGAAACTACTGGGTGAGTTAATTTGCTAAAATAGACCCAAATGAAATAGCTGATTACATTTTTCCCCAAAGGAAACTTGAGTTAATTTGGCCGGTGACTTGTTGCCTGGCTGCCAGTCCCAACACACACACAGGAGGGGGTGTGGAAAGGAGAAGAAATCAACAGGGACCAGCACAGTCAGGCAGCTGTCTGTGACATCCCAGAGGTCACATTCCCAACTGTGAAATGGACGGATGACAACAAACACTCAGTGACACTTCCCTGCCAGCTGCTGTACATGCTCTGAGACGGTTCTATTGCTCTCTGTCCAGAAATAAAGCTAGAGCCACACAAGTCATTGATGTCCACAGCTAATGCCTGCAGGGGTGCACACCTGGAATCCCAGCTGATGCTCACGTGTGAGAGGGTCATGAGTTCAAGGCCAGCCTGGAGGACACAGTGAGACACAAAACATGGAAAAAGAAAAGGCAGGAAGTATGAGGAGAGAAGAAAGGAATGAGGAAGGAAAGAAAAGAGGAGAAAAGAAAGAGGGATAAAGAAGAAATGGGAGGGAGGGAAGGAGGAAAGAGAAGAAAGGGAAGGAAAGAGGGAGAAGAGAGTGGGGATAGTCTGGGACGGCAGCTCACTTGGCACAGTGCTTGTCTGGTACACAGGAAGCCCCGGGAGTCACTCCCAGCCCTGTATAAGCCACGCATGATAGAACATGCTTATAACCTCCTCAGTCAGGGTGGAGGCAGGAGAATCACAAGTTCAAGGTCATCTTTGACTCCAGGGCAAGTTGGAGGCCAGCCAGCCTGGGCTACATTGAGACCCCGTCTCTAAATTGAACGAATGAATGAGGGAGGGAAGGAGGAAGATGGGCACTGTAGAAGGCAGGCCTGGGTGCCCACAGTGCCTGTGGAATGTGGTCAGACATATATAGTGGCCCTATGGAATCTTCTGGGCTAATTCCTTCTGGCCAGGAGTTGATGTGTCCCAGGAGGTCTCATCTGGCCTTAGGAATCATCTGCAAGTGGGTCACTCATTACTGTTGAAGTCCCCTTTCCTATGTAGGCTCTACCCCATGTCCCAAGCAGATCCAAGGCCCCATGAGCCCCCACCTGCTGCAAGACCCCACTTAAGCCCAGATCTACTTTCCTTCACAGCCCATCTCTCTGACACCCCACCCACCAGAGGGAAGCTTCTTCTAGCAGCTGTCCCAGCTGGGCTTTGGTCCCTGCTGAGCCTCTCCTATTTTCACATCCCCTCCTCTGCCCAATAAAACAAATAAGAGGGAAATACTAGACAAGTTAATTTGCTAAAATGGACCCAAATGAAATAGCTGATTACATTTTTTCCCCAAAGGAAACTAGAGTTAATTTGGCCAGTGACTTGTGCCAGGCTGCCAGTCTCAACACACACACATCCAAACAGGGCTCCTCCCAGGGCCAGTTGGCAGCTGCCCTGCCCCATAGAGTGGTGCAGTCACCACCCAATGGGAGGTGAAGGTGGGGTGCGGAAGGCAGAAGTGCCCTGGGGAAATACTGTTAAAGGGGCATACATGTCCTGCACTGAAAATGTAGGCATACACATGCATGCACACATTGGCTTGCACAGACAAGCTCACAGTGCACACACCCAAACAAACACACGCTCACAAACACACTCATGCACGGACATGCTCAGAGCAGTCATTCATTCAAGCATACACATGAAAGTATGCACACATCCACACATGCACACACCCATGCAGTCCTGCTTGTGCACAATCTCCAATGCACACCCCCAGGGCATGCACACACTCAAATACAAACACACTCATGCACACATTGCAAGGGTATACACACATAAGCATACGCAAACTCATGAATACACACCCTCATGTTTGCACACATTCAAAGCACACAAACATGGGCTCATGCACCCTCATGCCTGTACACACAAGGCATGCATAAAACAAGCTATTTAATTCCCATGCATCCACACACACTCAAAGCATGCTACACACATCAGTGCACACCCCCCAGAGCATGCACACACAAGCACATGTACTGCCCAGCACTCGCATACATAAAGCATGCACATAGTCACACATGTGTGTTTTACACACCCACATACATGCTCGGGTGTGTTTCACAACTGCACTCCCACTGAGGGCACTTGGTGGGATGACTCAGTGGTCACATCTGCAGACCAATGCTGCTGAACCCATAAGTTAATTATTACTGGAGCTGGGGAGATAGCTCAGTAAAGTGCTGGCCACAGAAGCATGAAGACCAGAATTTGATCCCAGAACCCATGTAAAAAAGCCAATTGTTGTGACATTCATTTCTAATCCCAGCGCTGGGAGCCAGAGGCAGGTGGACCCATGCTGGCCAGGCAGCCCAGACAAACTCATGAACTGTAGGCCAGTGAGAGACCCCGTCTCAAAAATAAGATAGACATTGTCCTGAAGACTAATACCTGAGACTGACCCCACAAGCACTCAAGTGTACGCCTTTACACATGAACATCACACAAACACATACCCCAAATCCACAGGCATACATTCAGGCAAAGCACTCAAACACATTAAATTAAAGTTTGGGAAAGTAAATATATATAATCTTTTTTTTTTTTTGGTTTTTCCAGACAGGGTATAATCTTTTTTAAAATCTTAACAAAGTAAAGTCCATACTGAATGGAGGCTGCACAGCATCCTCTTCATGGTCCCCACCAGAGCACCTCACACTTCCAAACTGACATCACGAAGCAGGGGAGCCCTTCAAGTCCTCCCATCAAGAGGGGGTCCTCAAAGAAGTTTTCAGCCCTTCCTTGGATCCAGGTAGGCACCTGTGAGCCCAAGAAGGGGTGCCAAGTGTGAAAAGCAGGTGTTCCCCAAATCCCACAAGCACGGGGGCTGCAGTCACATACTTCTAGAATGAGGGGCATTTATATCCACAGGCACATCATAAACAAAGATCCACAAGTACACAGAGAGACACACAGTCATACAGACAGACAAACACACACATGGCTACACATACAGACACATGCAGACAGACACACATATAGACAGACAGACATACACATAGTCATACATACAGATACACACAGACAGACAGACACGTACATATAGACAGACAGACACACATGTCCACACATACACACACACACTCATATACAGACAGACACACTCACACATAGCCACAATATAGACACACACATACATATACACAGCCACACATACACAGCCACACATATACACACTCACATACAGATATACCCACACAAAGATGCACACTCACACATAGCCACACAGACAGACAGACACATAGATATACACACACACACATGGAGACACACACATACGCAATCATACACATAGCCACACACACACATAGACAGCAATTCATTCACACACTTACACGCAAACAGATACATACTTGAAAGCTAGCATTTATTTACAGAGTCACCCCCATGCAGGGAAATACATTCACACACAACAGACACACAAACATACATGCGAACACACTAATACCCAAATTCACACACACTGACACTCCCTGAGTCATTTCTTCTTGTTTTCCTCCTCCTCCTCTTCCCTCTTCCTCCTCCTCCTTCTCTTTGTTTCTCCCCCTCATCTCATTTGTACTAGTCTCACATAGCCCAGGCTATCCTTGAATTCATTATGCAGTCAAGAATGGCTTTGAATTTCTGATTCTCCTGCCTCTACCTCCTGGGTGTTAGGATTACAAGTGTGCACCAATGCCTGGATGCCCATAGTTTGTCTTAAAGAATACTCTATACTAGGAAGTTGAGAGCAGAGCAACTACCACATGGACACAAAAACCCAGGTCGGGCCAAAAGCAGGCTAAGACTAAGGTCGGGGCTACGGCCAAAGTCTAGTTAGCACTTGCCGCTGCGCCACCCACTTTCTCCTTATTTTGGCCTCTAAGTGTCAGGAGTCATAGCCCAGTGAGGGATCCAGACTCCCATCTCTCCTTTGCTGTTCTCTCTTTTTAACAACCAAGAAACGGGAAGTTAGACTGGTTTCCACAAACACCACTAGGTGGCGCTCCGCTAACGAAAATCTGAATGGACCGCACGGCCAGCTCATCCAGACCAAGGCTGACCTCCTGCCTCCATCTAAGTCACAGTGCCCCAGGTTCTCAATCCCTGTGTGTCCCAGCCTCAGCTTCCATTTAAGGCCTGAGGCAGATAAATGGGAGAGGGGACAAGGTTAGCTTATGGCTGCTCCCACCCAAGTGGTTCATATCCACTCTGCCTCCCTAGTTTCTAGAACGGAACAGAGGCAGGGTCAGGACGGGGCTCATTGGTAGAGCCGCACCTACAAACACCCAGTGAAGGAGCTGGGAGCCTGGCTCAACAGCAGAGCACCTGCAAAGCCCTGGATCCTAACTCCAGCACCAAAACTTAGTGAGTTAATCAAATTAAAAGTGCGATGATAGAGCCAGGCATGGTGGCAGCTGACTATAATCCTAGCAGCACTCGGGAGGCTGAAGTGGGTAGAAATTGGATTTTAAGGGCAGCCTGAGCTATGGTGAGATAAAGGTTCAGTAAGCAATAGTGACTCAGTTTCCCTCTTTCAGTTCCCCTGGGACAGCACTACCTAGCATCTATCTTTGCCCTCTCAGTTTGGGGGGGATGGTTTCAAAGCCCATAGAGAGATGGGAAGACCCATACTCTCCACTATACCCAAACGAAAGGGTCAGAGGCCCAGGTCCACCACTGAGCCGGCCCCATCCAAGGGAGCAGTTTTAATTTTACTGCTTGTCAGTCCAGGATCCATCCAACATTCCTTCCTCCAGGAAGGCTTTCATGACTTACTCCTAAGTAAAGACTCCAGCTGGACCTTCTACAGTAGGAAGTCCTGGGCCACAAAGTACTGTGGACTCAGAAGGTCCCCTAGTCAGACACACGGTGGGCTTGGCCAGTTGTCAGTGACGGGCTCTGGGGCAGAGATAGAATCACGATACTGGATCTTGGGAAAGCCTGTGAGGTGTCAGACACTGGTGTGATTAGAAAGGCCTTTAGGGTAGGTGATGAAAACTTAGAAAATACCCTAAGAGAAGTAGGTTTCATCTCATGTCATGAACCTCACTGGCTCAGAGAGGTCAAGTGGCTGATAGAACATCACACAGCAGAAGCAACACACAACGTGAGGCTGAGTGAAAAAAAAAGGGGGGGGAAGGAGAGGGAAAGAAAACTAAAATTAAGAAAATAAATATATGGGCCAGGTGTGGTGGCACACGCCTTTAATCCCAGCACTTGGGAGGCAGAGGCAGGCAAATTTCTGAGTTCGAGGCCAGCCTGGTCTACAAAGTGAGTTCCAGGACAGCCAGGGCTACACAGAGAAACCCTGTCCCGAAAAAAAAAAGAAAGAAAGAAAGAAAGAAAGAAAGAAAGAAAGAAAGAAAGAAAGAAAGAAAGAAAGGAAGGAAGGAAGGAAGGAAGGAAGAAAGGAAGGAAGAAAGGAAGGAAGAAAAGAAAATACATATATATATGAACACATGTATACACATGCACATACACTCCTTAGAATAGTCCAGATGGCACCTTTAACTTGTATCAAATGTTATCTACTTCTGTAAGACTCACCCCTAGGTACTATCTGTCACCCTGCCATATTAGCCTTGAGTAATAGACAGACTGCAGTAATACAGTCACCAGGACAATGACAGCAGTAATGAATGTCCCTGTGTGTGTAGAGGTCAGCAGGGCTGGGTCAGGCTGGGTCAGCAGGGCTGGGTCAGCTCAGGCAGCCTCCCCGATGCCAAGTCCCTGCAGTCCATGGACTCAGGCTGAGAGTCCTAGGGCACAGGGCAGATCCAGATGGAAACCCCAGGAAGGCACAGAGGCAGGAGTGAGCTCTGCACTGGCCTTGGGAGTCTGTGTTCTTGCCCCTGGGCAGCTCTGGGTCCTGCTTGGAGCTTCATTCATACAAGGTGAGCTGGCCTGGCTGAGCAGCAGAGAGTGGAGGGGGCGTAGAGACATAAACAGAGAGGCATGTTGCCACTGTGAAGACCACCCAGGGATGCGCATCAGGCCCCTCCTTCTCCCATTCCTTCCCTCTCCCGCTTCCTTTCTTTTCTCAGTGCCGGTCACTATTCATTCACCCAGAGTGTCAGCATCTTCCTCCTCCTCACCTCACAAACCAGCCGGACCAGCCACGAAGCCGGCCAGCGCCGAGGCCAGGCCCTCGGGTGCCAGGTTACCCAGCATGTATCAGAAGACAGCTGACTTCTCTGCTTCCCCTTCCAGAAGCCTGGAAAAGGCGCCAGGCCCAGCTCCCAGCCCCCTCGACATCTGCCACATGGGTGACTGGTGCCAAGTGTCCCTGGACAAGACAATATCTTAAGACTCCCCTTGGGCCAGGTGTGGTGGCCCACGCCATTAATCCCAGCACTTGGCAGAGGCAGAGGCAGAGGAGGCAGAGGAGGCAGAGGAGGCAGAGGAGGCAGAGGAGGCAGAGGAGGCAGAGGAGGCAGAGGAGGCAGAGGAGGCAGAGGCAGAGGCAGAGGCAGAGGCAGAGGCAGAGGAGGCAGAGGAGGCAGAGGAGGCAGAGGAGGCAGAGGAGGCAGAGGAGGCAGAGGAGGCAGAGGAGGCAGAGGAGGCAGAGGAGGCAGAGGAGGCAGAGGAGGCAGAGGAGGCAGAGGAGGCAGAGGCAGAGGCAGAGGCAGAGGCAGAGGAGGCAGAGGAGGCAGAGGAGGCAGAGGAGGCAGAGGAGGCAGAGGAGGCAGAGGAGGCAGAGGAGGCAGAGGAGGCAGAGGAGGCAGAGGAGGCAGAGGAGGCAGAGGAGGCAGAGGCAGAGGCAGAGGCAGAGGCAGAGGCAGAGGCAGAGGCAGAGGCAGAGGCAGAGGCAGAGGCAGAGGCAGAGGCAGAGGCAGAGGCAGAGGCAGAGGCAGAGGCAGAGGCAGAGGCAGAGGCAGAGGCAGAGGCAGAGGCAGAGGCAGAGGCAGAGGCAGAGGCAGAGGCAGAGGCAGAGGCAGAGGCAGAGGCAGGCAGAATTTAAGGCCAGCCTGGTCTACATAGTGAGTTCCAGAAAAGCCAGGACTACACAGAGAACCCTTGTCTCTAAATTAATTAATTAATTAATTTTAAAAATAAATAAATAAATAAAATTTAAAAATAAATAAATAAATTTTAAAAGTCTTTGTGGAGTCTCTCAGAGACCATTTGTTCAAAGGTTGATGGCTTCTGGGGTTCTGCACAGCAGATCACAGCAGCAAGTCTGAAGTTCCCACGAATCACTCCATCAAGGTCCCAGGCAGCCCCAAGCAAGATTCAGATGACACCGGCATATAATTGACCTAATTCAGACACAGGCTACACCACAGCTGGCCCTTGAGCCTTCCCAGGGGACAGGCTTTGCTGAACTGTGTGTATGACTGCAAAAGGGATGTCCAACTTGCTTACACGAAATGACTACTATAAAATTAATCAATTAGTTAATTAGCTACATTAATTAATTAAAATAGAAGTGTGATTCAAGTTCAGCCTCCGACTTACCTGAAGTCTGGGCAGACGTGAAATATGATCCTCCTGCCTCAGCCTCCTGAGTGCTAGAATTAGAAGTGTCACCTAGCCAAAAAACTTTATTTCAGCCAAACGCATATTCTGTGTCTCTTTGCCCTTGAAGTCACCCCCTCCTCGCCCACCAGATGAATCAACAGAGTGCCCAGGACCCAAGTGTTAGTAAAAACTTTCAAAGCTATCCAGCCAGCAGGCCACTCTTTTGGCAGTATGCATTGTTTTTGATGATGCTAGCACAAGGAAACCCAGGGCCTTGTTCATGCTAGATCTCTGAGCCACGCCCCCAGCTCCTCATTGGGGGATTCTAGGCAGGGGCTCTTTCACTGAACCACGCCCCCAGCCCCTCCCTGGGGGATTCTAGGCAGGGGCTCTACCACTGAGCCACGCCCCCAGCCTCTCCCTGGGGGATTCTAGGCAGGAGCTCTACCACTGAGCCACGCCCCCCAGCTCCTCACTGGAGGATTCTAGGCATGTGCTACATCACTGACTTATACATCCCCCTCAAAAAAGAAGTACTCATTAAGGGAGACCTGTAGCTGATACCATATTGTATGCACACCTTCTCAGTCCCATAGCCTTGGGCCTCACAGACACTCCATCCGCACAGGTACACTGTCTTGCCAGCCTCCCTGAGCCCCACCACCTCCTAGGTAACTGAAAGCTCAGTACACAGTGACTGTTTCAAGTCCAGCCTGCATCCCAAGCCAGGGACTAGAAGGTAGGCACAGGGGAAGCCACTGAGTGCCCACTCTGGGCTAGATTGTGACTTTTAGTTTGTGCTCAGCAGAACTCTCTACAAGAGTAATCAGGGGTAGAAGCAGAGAATATAAAGTGGGGGCTGGGGGGTATGGGAAGGACAGGGCAGCTCTTAGGGAGTCCTATCTCTGCCCTTGACAGTTCCTTTACCCCCACAGCTCCCTATGCCTCCTTCAGATCTTTCTGTGACAAAGGATGACTCCAACCAGAGCCTGGTCCTTTCTCACCTCAGAACTCAGGCTAAGAAGCCACTCTAACCTCAAGGCATATTTTCTGTTCCCTCTGTTTTCTCCACCCAATTCCTCTCCTCCCTCTCCCCAAACCATCTTACCCTGTAGCACAGGCTGGCCCTAAACCCTTCATCCGAGGATTACAGGTGCATCCTGTTCTGACGCCCAGCTTGGATTTTCTTTCATTTGAAACTTTCTTACATTTGAAAATATAAGGAGCAAAATGTGGCTAGGAGTGCCAGGCCACGGGTCTGTGATCCCAGCACTTTAGAGACAGGGGCAAGAGGAGCAGGAGTCAGGCTAGATTCCACTGTGTAGTGAGTTCAAGGCCAACATGGACTATATAAGAAAGGAAAGGGGCTGGAGAGATGGCTCAGGAGTTAAGAGTAAGTTTGCTAGTTGTTCTTCCAGAGGTCCTGAGTTCAATTCCCAGCACCCACATGGCACCTCACAACTGAGTAACTCCAGATCTAGGAGACTCGATGCCCACTTCTGACCTCCTTGGGCACCAGATATGCACATGGTGCACAGACATACATTCAGGCAAACATACATGCAAAATAATAAAATACATCTTTAAAATCTTTTCTTTTGCCAGGCGTGGTGGCGCACACCTTTAATCCCAGCACTCGGGAGGCAGAGGCAGGCAGATTTCTGAAGTGAGTTCCAGGACAGCCACGACTATTCAGAGAAACCCTGTCTCGAAAACAACAACAACAACAAACCTTTTCTTTTATATAAAGAAAGAATAAAAGGAAGGGAAAAAAGAGGGGATATAGAGAAAAAGTCTTGATAGGTAAACTGCTTGTCCTGCAAGCATGAAGATTGGAGCCAAGACTCCCAGAACCCACATCAAAGTGGAGAAGCCTAGTGACCATGTGAACCTGTGAACACGGCAAGGAACAGGGAGACCCCTGCGCAAGCTTGCTAGCTGGACAGGGCAGAGTCAGGGAGCTCTGAGCTCAGTGAGAGACCCCACCTCAATAAACAACAGACAATAGAAGACACCTGACATCAACTTTGGGGTTTCCACATGCACTCTGATACACATACACACTCACACATACATATATACACATATACACACATGCATACACACACACACACACACACATTTTAATTAAAAGGAAAACCCAGGAATTAAGGAATTAAACCCTAAACAATACTTCCTTGTCTGTAGCCCAGCTGTCTGCTAATTCATCTGTTTGTTAGGTGCGAGTTCCAGCTGTTTGGGGTACCCAGAGAAAAGAACCTGTCCTCCCCATCCCCACCTGTTCAGGCTGCTCTGTCCAAGGGACTTCAAACAACTAGTCACATCACAGCCACAGTCAAGAGCAGAGAGAAATGAATTTATGCTTGCTCACTTGCTTGTTCGCTTGCTGTGCTTTTCTGGATTTCTCTGCTCCTGTACAGTTCACGAACCCCTGTGGAAGGAATGGTGCCACCCACGGTGTGCACATTAATTCATCTAATTAAGATAATCCCTCCTGGACATGCTTACAGGCCAACCCAAAGAAGACAACCCTTCATTGAGACTCACTTCCCAATTGACGACTAAAGCTAGCCATCATGACAGCCAGGGCGCTGCTCCTGTGGCTTCTGATGTCAAATTGGGTCTGGTGATTGTCATGTGTGAACGCTTAAGAGAAGATAAATCGCACACTCTTTCATTCATTCAACAATGCCCTGGTGGGCGCGTGGTTAAGAGTTAACAGCATGTACTGCTCTTTCAGAAGACCTGAGTTTGGTCCCAATCACCAACATCAAGTTGATTCCCAACCATCTGTAATTCTAGCTCCAGGAGATCTGATGGATTCTCCTGGTCTCTGAGGGCACCAGTAAAAACTACAAAACAGCAATACTCCAGTAACAGGCAGGACACAAGGCTCCAGAGGCATGTGAGAATCTAAGTCAATGTGCCTGCTGGCCCTTATGCAAAGGAACAGACGTGCAGGTAAGGACATAGGCCATTGTAGCCCAGAGCCACATAGCATCCCACAGGGCAGGACGGATGCTTTGGGCTGCACGGAGCGAGTCTGACTCAACCAGAGGTCAGAAAAGGCTTATGAGCAAAGGGATCTCAGAATTGTCACCTTGAGTGATAGCCAGGAGAACAGGCTTTATGGGAAACGGGGTCCCTCTAGGGCAAACAGAATATGCAAATGAGAGCTCAGGCTAGTGGCCTGGAGCAAAAGGAGGGATGGTTAGCTGGTCAGCTCCGTCAGCAACCAGCTTCTGCAGAGCCCACATCTAGGGTCACAATGACATGGGTTGTACCTTGGGACAAAATGTCAGCTTAAGATCTGGTCTTTTTCCTCCATGTCCCCTGGTGTCCTCAAACCTGGGGAAGCAGTTCTCTGAGATCAAGATCCCTTCCTATCATCCTCTCTAAACACTTCAGAGACTTGGACACTCTATCTAAGTTGATTTAAAAATCATTTTGGCTTTTGCATTGTTGACTTGAGTAGTGTCTTAGTGAGGGTTTCTATTGTGCAACAGAGCATCATGACCAAAAAGCAAGCTGGGGAGAAAAGGGTCTATTTGCCTTACACTTCACATTGCTGTTCGTCACCAAAGGAAGTCAGGACAGGACTCAAGCAGGGCAGGAACCTGGAGGCAGGAGCTGATGCAGAGGCCATGGGGGATGTTGCTTACTGGCTTGCTCAGCATGGCTGCTTTCTCAGAGAACCCAGGACCCTCCAGCCAAGGGATGGCCCCACCCACAATAGGCAGGGTGCTCCCCCACTGATCATTAATTGAGAAAATGCATTATACCTGGATCTCATGGAGGCTTTTCCTCAAGGCTCCTTCCTCTCTGATGACTCCAGCTTGTGTCAAGTTGACACACAAAACCAGCCAGTACAGGTCTCATTCAGAACACTGTCTGCCATCTACCCTAGTGCCCACCTATGGGGATGCCCCAAGGCCTCTATTCCTAGACTAAGTCCCTAGAAACTGTCAACTTCCTCAACCACAGCATGGTCCCCTCATGACTGTGTGGGTGCGGAGACCAGTCAAGTTCCTTTGCTTTGCCTACCAGGAGCTCAGACATCCAATTACCAGGCAAGCAGCCCCAGGCCACATAGCAGTTATAACAGGCTGACTCATGACTGGCAATTATTTATGGAGCTCACCCATCCGCCAGTGTTGATTGCTGTTATAGTTTAAATGGGAAATTCCTCATTCCTCACGTCCATCCGCTCAGCCTCCCCTCCAGCAGAGGGCGATGTTTGGGGAGGCAGTTGATCACTAAGGGTAGGCGAACCAAAGATTATAGCGTGGCTCTGCTTTCTGCCGGAGTTTTCTCTGGTCCTAGCCCACCTAGATGTGAACAGGCTACCTTGTGCTACCCCCACCACGATCTATTTCCCCCACAATGACAATGGATGTCTGTCTTCTTCCCAAGCGTAAACCAAAAAAAAAAAAAAAACACTTCATGTTATGTCAATTAATTTTCTTTTCTCGTCTCGACACAAGCTAAGGTCATCTGGGAAGAGAGACCAGAACTTAGACAATGTCTCCATCACATTGGCCTGTGGATATATATCTGTATCAAGTGATGATTGATGTGGAAGGGTCTAGCTCACTAGCAGAGTTGCTACCTCTGGGCAGGCAGTCTTAGGCTGTGGGAAAAAGCAGGCCGGGCAAGCCATGGGGAGCAAGCCAGTAAGCAGCTTTCCTCCATGGCTTCTGCATCGGCTCCTGCCTCCAGGTTCCTGCTTTGAGTTCCTTCCCCATCTTCCCTTCATGCTGTAGTACAGCTGTAGTACAGCTGTAAGCTAAAATAAACCCTTTCCTCCCCAAGTTGCTTTTTGGTCATGGTGCTTTACATCCGAGGACAAACCGAGGCACCCTGCAGTGGTTTCTGTCAGATGTTTGGCCGTGGTGACGTAAGAGTAACTCATATTACTGCTTTATTGGCTTTTGTCTCATTTAAGCCCCAGATTCTGAATGGTCTCTCTGCACACACACACACACACACACACACCTATATACACATATACACACATACATGTGTTCATATACCCATGCATGCATACATATATATGTGCATGCAATAATGGATAAGTGAATATATGAATATTTATATCTGTGTGCATGTGCACATGTGTGCATGCATGCATGGTATGTGAACACATGTATGCATGCATGTATATGTGTGTGCCGGTATGTATATATTCGTAGGTAGGTGAAACAGAGTCTCTTTATGCACCCAGGCTAGCTTTGAACTTCCAATCCTCCTGGCCTTGGCTCTGAATTGCCCTAAGTCTCACCCTTAGCCATCCTGGCTGTCTGCCCCAGTCATGGGACTCTGGCTCCTGGACACTGACACACCATTGTAGTTTCCAGAAGGGTGCGGGGGTGGGGGGGAGGCAAGAGGCAGAAAAAAGGAGTGTCATGTTATTGCATACTTTTTCTTGAGTTTGTGATAAGCTCCTATTAGCCTATAGATCTGGTCCCATAAAATAGATTTGTGGACTTGCAGCCAGACACAGCCTCGTTCTTGAGCCTCGCTAATGGCTCATTTTTTCATCGTCTTCCTGGAGTAACTGATTGTCATGAATTTTTCACCCAAATGTTGCCACTAAAGATGTCACCAGCTTCCCTCCCCGGGAGATTTTACAATCTGGCTCTAATGGGGTAGGGACAGAACACATGGAGACAGAGGAATAGTTATGCCCCTGTAGGGAGAAAGGAGCTCGGGCTAGGGAGACAGCTCCGTGGGAAAGGTGCTTGCCTCACAAGCAGGAAGGCCTGAGTTTAGATTCCCAGAGACCAGGTTAAAAAAACACACCAACAAGCAAGCAAACCAAAATCAGGAGTGGTGGTGTACACTTGTAACACCAGGGACTGGGAAAGGGGAAGCAGAGAGTGCAGGATCCCTGGGGCTCGCTGGCCAGCTAGCCAAGTCTATTCCGTTAAAGTTAAGGCTCATTTCAAACAAAAGTGGAAGGCACCCGAGGAACAACAGCCAAGGTCGTCCTCTGACGGACACATGCGTGCATGTATCCCACACACAGGCACATGCAGGCACCCACATAGACAGACTTAGGCATTTACCCGGATATACAGGTACTCACACAAACAAGCACACATATATAAATATATACATATATATGTAAACATGATACGTAGATAGGATATGTATATATTTATTTATATATGACTTTATATATCTTTTCATAGATAGATAGATAGATAGATAGATAGATAGATAGATAGATAGAACTCACTGAGTGGTGTGGCACATCCCTTTAATTCTAGTACTCAGGAGGCAGGTGGATCTCTCACTCAGGCTCAGCCACAAGCTGGTAAGGGTGGGACAGAAGGGCTGGGACTCAGAGAGGTTGAGTAACTTGCCCAAGGACACAAAGCTCACTCATACAGCAGAACCAGGAAGCAAACCCAGGTCCCAAGGGCTCCAGAGTCTGCACTTTGATATGTTCATGTCTGCCTTACATGACCTGAGTCAGACTCCTGGGGTCTGACCCTCAATTCTGCCTCAAGATTCTCAAAGAACAAATAAGGTAACAAGAAACAGGTTTGCTGGAGCATGCCTGTAAACCCAGCCTGTAAGCCCAGCCTGTAAGCCCAGCAGTTGAGAGGCTGAAGCAGGAAGATTGTGATGAGTCAGAGGTCAGAATGGGCTACATAAAGAGACTCTGCCTCAAAAGAAAGAGTTGGCTATGGTTGAGTAGCCTGTAATCCCAGTACTAGAGATCCAGAGGCAGAAAGATTGAGAGTTCAAGGTCATTCTTGGGCAGAGTTAAGGCCTGCCTGGGATGCTCAAGACCCTGTCTAAAAAATAAATAAATAAAATAAAAAAAGAAGGAAAGGAAGAAAGAGGAGGAGAAGGAGGAAGAAAAGAAATAGTACTCAGAACCCTTCAAGGACAGAAGCCCACATCCAGGTCTTGCACACCCTTCCTAGGATGGGGAGCTCGCTACCACTCAAGACCTCTTTTTAAAAAAAAAAAAAAAGATTTATATATTTTATTTTATGTATGTGAGTATACTGTCACCCTCTTCAGACACTCCAGAAGGGAGTATCTGATCCCATTTCAGATGGTCATGAGCCACCATGCAGTTGCTAAGATTTGAACTCAGGACCTCCGGAAAAGCAGTCAGTGTTCTTAACCACTGAGCCATCTCTCCAGCCCCACTCAAGACCTCTTAACAGATCTCATAGCTCTGACTGATGATGAAATGGATTCCACCATTGTTACTCTGGCCTTCCTGTCTAGTCCTTGCATCTGAGCTTTGTGAGGTCCCCGTGGAGTCTACAGAGAGGGACTCCTCACAGAGCGACTCCATTGGATCTGAGAGCAGATGTCATTGCCTCCTAGATACTCTTAGCTTCAGAACTCAATCCTCTGAGAGGTCGTGAGCAGGCCTGGCTTGCAGTCCCCACATCTTCAAGGCTAAAAGGAGAGGGGACCTAGAGCCAAGTCTCACAGAGCAACTCAGAACATGTCTGTGGAAGGCTGGGAATGTGGCTCAGAATGCAAGATGCTATGGTTTCCAACCCAGCACCACAGAAACTGGGCGTGAAGGAGCAGACTGTAAGCCTAGCATTTAGGAAGTGGAGGCAGGAGGACTATGAGTTCAAGGTCATCCTTGGCTACATAGCAAGTTCAAGGCCAGACTAGGTAACATGATACCCTCTCTCCAAAAATTAATTAATTAATTAGTTAATTAATTAATTAAATGTTAAAAACAATATGCATGTGATAACTTAGTAGTAAGTAAAGGTCTTGCCTTACAAGAGTGAGAACCTGGGTTCATTTTCCAGAATCCACATAAATATATATTTTTAAGATGAACACTGTGGTACCTGTTTGGAATCCTAATGGTTGAGAAAAGGACACAGGTGGATCCCTGGGGCTTGATGGCCAACCAGCCTAGACTAATAGGTGAGTTCCAGGCTAGTGAGAGACCCTCTCTTGAAAACAAAGTAGCCTTTGTCCTGATAAACAACATATAAACTTGAACTCTGGCCTCCACATATACACCACCTGCGTGCACGAACACACATACCTGCACAGATACATACATGCACACACATAAACAATGCACAACACACACACTTGCATCCCACACCTGCACACACCTAAACAGTGTACACACGCACACCCAGAACATAGCTACAGATTGATTGATTGGCACATTACAAGAACCAGACACTTTTTGCATGGCACCCCTGGCTGTAGCCAGCTTACTGCCCTATAAATGAGTAAGAAGTGTGTTGACTGATTCACGAGGAGGCAGAGCCAAGCCCAAGACAGTCACCCAGGGATGACTAGTGCTGGAACCCTAGTGAATGCCTGCTGAACAAGTTATCAGCCTTGCCCAGAGGGCAAGGAGAGGTCCCGGAAGGCTTCCCAGAGGAGGGAACAATTCACTCACTACCCATTAGTGGTGTTTGGTTTGCCACCAACCTGGTGACCCAGTGACTCTTGCTTGGTGGTTCCATTGTGGGAGAGGTAGACTGGTGAGAGTGTGGGGCAATTTCAAAATCTCTCAACATGGTTGTTGTGCATACCTGAAAGTCGCAGCTCTCCGGAGGTTGGAATAGGAACGGTTTACATTTGAGGCTAGCCTGGACTACATATCAGGATCTCGGGTCAAACAAAGCAACGGTGAAAGCACTGGAGAGATCGGTCAATGGAGAACATGCTTGCTCTGCGAGCATGAAGACCTGAATTGGAATCCCCAGGACACGATGACAAACAAGGTTGTTCACGTTTGGGATCCCTGTTTCCTATGGAAGATAGTAGGTGGAGACAGGAGACTCCTAGAAGGCCCTGGGCCAGGCTAGCCCACTGTAGGTATCAGTGAACAAGTCCTAGTTAGGTTTCTGTTAACTGTGGTAACACTTCTGACCAAAAACAACTTGCTGAGGAAAGAATTTGTTTCAGCCAACAGCTTACACTCCATCCTTGAGGGAGGGCAAGGCAGAAACCGAAGCAGAAGCCGTGGGGGAATGCTGCTTAGCAGCCTGCTCAATCTGCTTTCTCAAACAACTAAGGACTGCCTACCCAGGGGCGGCACTGCTTGCCCACAGTGAGCTGGACCCTTCCACAGCAATCATCAATCAAGAAAATGTACCACAGGCTTGCCCATAGCCAGTACAACAGGAAATTCCTCAAACCAGGTTCCCTGACCCCAGGTGACTCTAGATTGTGTCAAGTTGGAAACAAAATGAAGACTGCCTCAGGCAAGGTTGAAGAATCCTCTCTGATCTCCACATGGTACATACATGACGCCCATGTTTATGTCTACACATACATATGCATGTGTGTGCAAGCATGTGCACACACATACTCAAGAAGTAGAGGCACAGAGATATCTGAGTTTGAGGCCCATGCTCATGTCTACAAACACACACACACACACACACACACACACACACACATACACACACACACACACACATACACACACACACACACACACACACACACACACACACAGAGGAGGCAGAAGACAGATCTTTGAGTTTGGGGCCAGTCTGGTCTACAGAGTGAGCTCCAGGACAGCCAGGGCTACACAGAGAAAACTTGTCTTGAAAACAAACAATTAATATAATCCTACCACTCAGGAAGCTAAAGCAGGAGGATTGCCTTGAGTTTGAGGTAAACAGTGGCTACCAACAGAGACACCGTGCCTGTTCCTCAACAGAAGACTGACGAATTGAATCGGTGATTCAGAGGCAAAAGTTAAAACCACAGAAGAATGAGAGGAAAACATGAATGAGTCCCTTTATAACAGCAGCATGGGAAAGCCATCCAGTAAAGATTCAGAACTTAAAAGGCAGAAGAGATGAACAGTTAAGATAGTAAGGACGACAACAAGGACAGAAAATCTTCTATGTGACAAAAAGCACCATGAGCAGGGTGAGGACAGGATCCTCACAACTCATACCACAGGCAAAATCTCATCTCTCTCATATATAAAGAGTTTCTACCCATCAAGAAGAAAAGACCTGCTTGTTTTATGTCAATTTGATACACATGGGAGTCATTTAGGAAGAAGGCACCTTAATTGAGAAAATGACCCTCACCAAGTTGGCCTGTGGTTATGACTCTGGGGTGTTTTTTGATTGATAATTGATATAGGTGGGCCCAGTTCACTAAAGGAAGTACCACCCCTGGGTCAATAGTCCTGGGTTTATAAGAAGGCAGGCTGAGTGAACAAGGGAGCAAGCCAGTAAGCAGCATCCTTGTCTGGCCTCTGCTTCAGTTCCTGCCGCCAGATTCCTGCCTTGAGTTCCCTCAGTGATGGCCTGTGACTAGGATGTGTAAGATAAACCTTTTCTTTCTCAAGTTGATTTCAGCCATGATGTTTATTGAAGCAGTGGAAACCCTAACTAAGACATAGTTGGAGAGATTAAGAATGCTTGCCAATCTTTCCAAAGAACAGAGTTCCGTTCCCAGCATCCACATCAGGCAGCTCAAAACTGTTGGTAACTCCAGATTTAGGGGGTGTGAAACACTATCCTGACTTCCAAGGACACACACACTAATAACAACAACAACAACAACAACAACAACTATTTTTTTTAAAGACTTATTTATTTATTATATGTAAGTACACTGTAGCTGTCTTCAGACACTCCAGAAGAGGGCATCAGATTTCCCTATAGATGGTTGTGAGCCACCATGTGGTTGCTGGGATTTGAACTCGGGACCTTCAGAAGAGCAGTCGGTGCTCTTAACCACTGAGCCATCTCACCAGCCCAACTGTCTTTTTAAAAGACCTCTAAGAGGCAGGCGGATTTCTGAGTTCGAGGCCAGCCTGGTCTACAGAGTGAGTTCCAGGACAGCCAGGGTTACACAGAAAAACCCTGTCTCAAAACAAAACAAACAAACAAACAAACAAACAACAACAACAACAACAAAAAGACCTCTAATCCAATAGGAAAGTGAGTGGGGAGAAAAATGGCCATGACATTCCAAGGGAAAGAAATGTGGGCAGGAATTAAATATGTGACTACTCAACCTCACAGAGAAAAAACGAGGGGCTGGGGCATGGCTCAGTGGTAGAGCCCCTGCTTAGAATCCCCCAGGGAGGGGCTGGGGGCGTGGCTCAGTGGTAGAGCCCCTGCCTAGAATCCCCCAGGGAGGGGCTGGGGGCGTGGCTCAGTGGTAGAGCCCCTGCCTAGAATCCCCCAGGGAGGGGCTGGGGGCGTGGCTCAGTGGTAGAGCCCCTGCCTAGAATCCCCCAGTGAGGGGCTGGGGTGTGGCTCAGTGGTAGAGCCCCTGCCTAGAATCCGCCAGGGAGGGGCTGGGGGCGTGGCTCAGTGGTTGAGCGCCTGCCTCACAGGCACAAGGGCCTAAGCAAGCAAGCAAACAAACAAACAAAAACCCAAGAGAATGAAAGATGAACTGAAACTATCTCAAAAAAAAAAAAAAAAACCCACTTCTTGCCTATCAGATAGGCATAAATCCAAAAACATGACAACACAGGTTACGGCATGGGGAAGGAGATGCTCTCCCATGTCACCGGTGAAATGCAAAACAGTACAACAGTCCAGGATGAAAAATGACTTGATAATTCTTATCAGAGTTCCAGGCATGTTTACTCCATGACCTGGTGATCCCACGGGTGGGAATCTGCTCCAAAGACATCCCCTGAGCGTGTGAGAAGCGATGTCGGAACAAGCTTATTCATCGAAGCTGAGAGTCACGATAACAACAAAACCCGGCAACATCCCAGTCATCCTAGAAATGTGCGTTAGAGAGTGTGGTCCAGCTGCTTTGTGGAATAGTATGCAGCTGCCTGGGATGAGGAGACAAGGAGGAAGAGGGAGAAAGGGAGGAGGAGGAAGACAGGAAGGGGGAGGAGGAGAGGGAGGAGGAGAAGGAACCTCTGCTGGTCTCAATGTTCAGTGGTTTCCCAAACACAGGATTTGGTAGAAGGAACAGAACAATAGCTATGTATGTAAATAGAGCTTGCTGTATTCATTTGCATAACGAAATCCTGGAAGGAAACACAGGAAACTAATTAACTGTTTCTCTAGGGAGCAGTGGACGGGCAGAAATGGGATTTCAGTGAATGTCTGTGTGTTAATAGCGACGTGGAGCCCGACCATAGGAGTGTATTACATATTCAAGCTTCTATAATGATATTAAAATTAGTGACCTGCCCTGTCAATAAACATAAATGCATTCTGGTGTTCAACTGGTCATCTGCTTATTCCTAAATACCATCTTAGATTCATAGGAACCGACTCTAGTTAGGGGCAGACGTCAGAAAGGGGTCATGCCAGGTAGGTCACTGAAGAAAAAGAAAAAGAAGAAGGGGGCTGGAGAGATGGCTCAGAGGGTAAGAGCACTGACTGCTCTTCCAAAGGTCATGAGTTCAAATCGTTCAAATCCCAGCAACCACATGGTGGCTCACAACCATCCTTAATAAGATCTGATGCCCTCTTCTGGTGTGTCTGAAGACAGCTACAGTGTACTTAGATATAATAATAAAATAAATCTTTAAAAAAAAAAAAAGAAAAGAAAAAGAAGAAAATCCACAGCCTTGGGACCAGTGCTCTCGAAGCTAATGTGCAAGTCACATTAGGAAGACTGTGGCCACAGTCTGCTGTTAATGTTAGGTCTCTCTGGAGCCCTGCCCAGGTCTTCATATATTCACAAGGTCAATGCTAAACTAAGCATCTCACTTGAGTGGGTACTGCCTAAAGAGAGGACACTTAGATATAGGGGGAGGGGGGCAGAGGGACAGAGGCCATCAAGGAGGGCTCAACTTGAGCTGCCAGAGTTTATCTCTAAGCACAAGCATCCCCTAGTTGATACCATGGCAAGTGGCTAAGAAGCCACCCCACCCCCCAAATCGAGGCAGTTCTGGCTTTTCTGTGGGGATAGATGAAGGATGGAGTTCGAAGGACGCATCCGCATCCGGGAGCTAGGAGGCAGCCCAGCTGTTAAGAACTGTATTAGTCTTAGAAAAATACCCTGAGTTTAACTCCCGGCACCCACAGCCAGCAGTTCAGTCACCTCTAACTTCAGCTCCTGTGCTGTGCATCAAAGGCTTGCCACCTCTGTGACACCTGCATTCATGTGCACATAACACACACACACACACACACACACATGACTAAAAGGAATGCAAAGAAATCTTCAGACTAAAGGGACTATTCTGTATCTTGTCTCAGTCACAGAGGCTTCCCGACACCAACAAGATGGTCAGCCTCTTCTTGGGCCTCCTTCCCCGACCTGCGTCCTGTTCCGCTGAGCCGAAGAGAAGATCCTCATCCACTCACCCTTTCCCCCCACTATAGCATGCAGCCGCCCTATGACAGTAAGCACTTCCACACCTTCTCTGAGCCTAGCATGCCACAGGAGCACCATGCAAACGGTAGAGCACTGTGCATTCCGGCAACGTCCCCTGGGGTGGGCAGGCTGGGCAGGAGAGGAAGGCTGTAAGTGATTGCCTCTTCCCACTACAGGCCTGGCTTTTACTGCCTGTATTAAATGCGTGTTGGCTCACTCTCCACCCGCCCGGCGGCTTGCACACACCTGTACATGGAAGGTTGTAATTTTGTAGTCTGAATCACTGGGTGAGATCACACCCAAGTTACCGGCAGTCCGCTCCTTAGGGCGGGCTGGGCAGGCAGCCGCCTTTGTCTCCCAATTATGGAGTCTTTTATTGCTCTTTTAGTTGGAAAAGAAACACCCAAAGAGGCTGAGTCTGGGAGTAGTGTGGTTGTCAATGAAAAGTCACGCAAAGGCACCAAGATCTGGGGCAGGTAGAAGCCCTGGGTGTTCATTGGAGCTCACCTCTCAGCCGGATGTGGAGAGGCTGAAGCGGGGACCGCCTGGTACACGAACTTCGGCATTTCACTGGGAAATCTATACATTTTATCCCTGGGGACTGCTGCTGTGTGACTCTGGGAAAATCACCTCTCTCTGAGAATCCCTGTTCTTATCTATACAATGGAATGATACCAAAGTATGGTACTAAGTAGGTCCTTGTAAGCCCAACCAAGTCTTCCTTTCCTTGTCTAGTCGGTTCCTCAAATACCTGCACACAATTGTGCACACAGTAGGCATACAGGATAGCGGAAACTCATGGACCTGGGACATGACTCTTCCTTCATTCTATAAATATTGACCTACTGTGTGCTAGGTTTGGGAAAATGCTGAGATCAGCTTCCTGCCCTGGAGGGATTCACAGCCCTGGGTTGGGGACAGACACCTGTAACTGTCACAAGTCACAAGAGATGAGTGACAAGTTACCAACACCAAGTAAAATTCACAGGGTGTTCCCTATCCCCAACATGCGTCAGATAGGCCTTTAGGGTACAAGAAATGATGCTTAGAGTGTGACTTCCTGTGTGTGGGAGCTGGGGGAGGGGAGAGCGAGCTAGTGAAGGAGTAATGATGTCTCCAGAGAAGGAAGTGTTCAGAGAAAGGCTGGTGATAAGAGAGAAGAGGGGAAGCAAACATGGAGATGGATGAGCCAGAACCAGTTCCTAGAGGGGCTTTGCAACAGGCTGTGTGATTCCAGCTTAATACAGAGGCATGTAGTGGGACTATGAGTATGGCTTAGCTGTAGAGCACCTGCCCAGAGTCCCCAGTGAGGGGATGGGGGCGTGGCTTAGTGGTAGAGCCCCTGCCTAGAATCCCCCAGTGAGGGGCTGGGGGCGTGGCTCAGCGGTAGAGCACCTGCCTAGAATCCCCCAGTGAGGGGCTGGGGGCGTGGCTCAGTGATAGAGCCCCTGCCTAGAATCCTCCAGTGAGGGGCTGGGGACGTGGCTCAGTGGTAGAGCCCCTGCCTAGAATCCTCCAGTGAGGGGCTGGGGGCGTGGCTCAGTGGTAGAGCCCCTGCCTAGAATCCCCCAGGGAGGGGCTGGGGGCGTGGCTCAGTGGTAGAGCCCCTGCCTAGTATGCATAAGGCTCTGAGTTCTATCTCCAACACTGAAAATATAATAAAACATTGATAGGGTCTAAAAGGGGGCTATACATATAAACAAAAACAAGGAAGTGAAGGGTCTGGAGAGGGTTCATCAGCTAAGGGCACACACCATGCTCTTGTAGAGGCCTGGGTCCAGTTCCTAGAACCACATCTAGAAGCCCATAATCACCTGTAACTCCAGCTCCAGGAGATCCAACACCTCTGACTTCCATGAACAATGTATGTGCACATATTCTCATACACACAGACATACCCACATACACATAAAAATTATAAAAATAAATACCTCTTTTTAAATCCTGAGTGGAGTCGGAGAGATGTCTCAGCAGTTAAGAGCACTGGCTGCTTTTCCAGAGGATCCAAGTTTGGTCCCAGTACTCACGTGGCAGCTCACTCCACTGCCTGCAACTCCAGTCCCAGGGGATCTAACACCTTCTTCTAGCCTTCTTACCTGGCACATATGTAGCAAACAGACGTACATGCAGACTAGACACTCATATATGTAAAATAAATTAAAAGTTTTAAAATTATTTTTAATTGAGCAATTGAACACATAAACAAATGGGGAGAGAAAGACAGCTCTTCCATGTTAAAATCCTGATTATACTTCTAAGAAAGCGAGGCCAGGTTGTGCACACCAGGAGCCCCAGGAATTCGGAAGCCAAACTCAATAGCAAATTCAAGGTCAGCCTGCTTGAGACACTGACCCAGAAAAGCCAAAAATAAAAAAGGAAGTTAATTAATTTGTAAGATCACATTAAATAAATACTTGTAGAAGAAAAGAAAGAAAGAAAGAAAAGCAGTCCCATTAGATGCCCAGTGACACTGGTTGCAGGTGATACCCCCCAGTGAGTGGTATTGACATTGGATGAGTGGTTGCGGTGGTGAAGACCCAGAGCACCAGCCCTCAGAAGGCAGAGGCAGGATCTCCTGTTGAGTGCAGACCTGGTCCTGGACTCAAAATACACTCTTCAACAGAGCTTATGTTTTGTTGATGTGTGTGTGCACGCGTGTGTATGTATTTGTGTCTGTTTGTGTGTATATGTGTGTGTGCGTGTGTGTGTGTGTGTGTGTATGTGTATGGGGGTGTTTTTGTTTGTGTATGCTTGTATGTGTGTTTGTGTGTGTTTTTCTGTGTGTGGGGAGCGCGGTACACTTGTGTGGGTTAGAGGACAACCTTGAAGGGTTAGTTCTCTCCATCCATCCTTACATGGGATCCAAGGATCCAACTCAGGTCTCTAGGCTTGTGAAACAGTCGCCTTTACTGATGAAACTTTTCTGATCCAGTTGTTTCACCTTTGATATAGGGTCCCCCATAGTCAAAGGCTTGTCTCTAACTCCCAGTCCTCCTGCCTCTACCTCCCAAGTGCTAGGATTATAGGTATGTGCCTCCATGCTGTTTAAGGGAATTTTTTTTTTCTGAAATACAGTTTCCATATGTAGCTCAGGCTGGCTTTGAACTCACTGCAATCCTCTTGCCTTCCCCTCCCAATGCTGGGATTAAAGACATGAGCCATCACACTTTATAAACATTCTCCCTTCTAGGGAAAATCAGGGTGCTGGCAGGATGGCTCAGCAGATAAAGGCCTTTGTCGCTAAGCCTGATAATCTGAGTTCAAATCCCAGAGCTCACATGTCAGATGGAAAGAACCAACTCCATAGATTGCCCACTCACAAACACACAATAAGTTAGTGAATGTTTTCAAAAGAAAGAAGATGAAGAATTATCAAACATACAATGGAGGGTCCAAGGTAGGATCCCAAACCAGGGGCCACATAATTCTATTTCCAAAATAGATATACGCATTTAGCCTCAGCTTATACAATAACAGGGAAATAACAAGCAGTCCGATTGGATGGTTGAAATTTATCTACAGCAAGTCGGGTTTGGTACCTCAGTCTTGTTATCCCAGTGAGGGGAGACTAAGGCAGGAGAGTCATGAGTTCAAGTCTAGCTTGGACTATATAGTGTGTATGTGTGTTTGTGTCTTAATTTTCTAGGCAGGGATATTTTGCCTGCGTGTATCTGTGCACAGGCCAGAAGAGGTCACTGAATCCCCTGGGGCTAGAGTTTAAGCCAGTAATGAGCCATCACATGGATGCTGGGGATCGAACTCCGATCCTCTGGAAGAGCAACCTGTGCTCTTGACCTTAGAGCCATCTCTCCAGCCGGACTGTCTCATAATTAAAAAATAAGCATTGGACTGGGCTTATGGTTAAGGAAGTACACTGCTCTTACAGGGACCTGAGTCTGGTTCCCTGCACCCACACTGGGTAGTTCAGAGCCACCTATATAATCCCAGCTCTTCTGGCTCCTTGGGCACCTGAACTTGTGTGCAAATACCTTGCTCCCTAGTCCCCTCCCCCGTGTGCATGTGCACACACACACACACACACACACACACACACACACACACTGAGAAATAAACCTTGGGCTTGAGAGAAAGCTCAGCGCACACACACTGATCTTGCAGAGGACCTGAGTCCAGTTCCCAGCATCCAGGCTGAAATTCCAGCTCCAGAGGAACCTGACTCCTGTAACCTCTGAAGGTGACTCCACACATGTGTGCATACTTCCTTCTGCTCCCAACACACACACACACACACAAATACGTAAGTAAATAAATAAATAAGTCTTAAAATCACATGAATAAAATAACATTTTAGACCAACAAGAACACACACACACACAAAAGAAAACCATACGAAGATAGAGAACATTTAAGGCCTCCTTTCTGGGACCCAAGGAGGACAACAGAGGAAGCAAGCAAAGCCCACAGACTCTCAGCTTTCTGACACTCTTCTGGGGCTACCTTCCGGAATTTGATAAGTGCAGCATCGTTGTCTGTTAACTTTGAAAGCTAGGGGTTAGGGATGCAGAAGAAATTGCTCTTTTCTCAGTTTTCTTTTTCTTTTATTTTTTAAAGATTTATTTATTATTATATGTAAGTACACTGTAGCTATCATCAGACACACCAGAAGAAGCCATCAGATCTCATTACAGGTGGTTGTGAGCCACCATGTGGTTGCTGGGATTTGGACTCAGGACCTTCGGAAGAACAGTCAGTGCTCTTAACCGCTGAGCCACCTCTCCAACCCTTTTCTCAATTTTCAATAAGCCAATATGTAGTGTAGGCAAGAAAGAGATGCTGTATAGTTGGGTAATATGGTACATTTCTGTAATCCCCACAGTAGAAAGGCTGAGGCAGGAGGATTAGAATTCAAAACCAGCCCGAGCAACTTCGAACATTTCTACCTCCCAAAAAGTATATAGAAGATGAGGGCCTTGGCTCGAGATTCAAATACTCACCCAACATTCCCAGGACCTTGGGCTCAATGTCTAGTACCTCCGAGTGCTAGGGACTGAGCCCACTTGGAGGTACTAAGTATTGTACCCAGGGCCTTGTGGGTGCTAGGCAAGTACTCTACTGCTGAGCCATGCTTGCAGCCCCAACTGGAAGATTCTATGCAAGTGTTTTCTCACTGAGCAACAGCCACAGCCCCTCCCTACCTAACTACCTAACTTGGCCCCCAGCACCTGACAAAAACCAGGTAAACACTATGTCACATGCCTACCACTCTGTCATACTTCTTAATTTGAGACAGGTATTTACTGAGTTGCCCAGGCTGGCCTGAAACTTGCCATCCTCTGCCTCAGCCTCTGGATTTCCTGGGATGCTATGACTGAACCACCAGGTCTAGCAGCATCCTCTAACTCTAGACTCCCTGCTAGCTTGCTGCGCTGGACACACCAAGCCTCTCCCCAGCCCCATCCTCTCAGCCTGGTGCAGCCCCCCTCCCTGCCGTCAAGGCTCTGAGGGTTGGAACGACTGGCTAATGACAGGGAAAGTGCTGAGACGACAGGTTATTTCAACAGTGTCCTCATCCGTTGGGTATTTCAACATTCTGTGTTTGTGCAAGAGCCATAATGGGACGCGTCATAAACTCACACTGTCTCAAAGCTTGGGCACGTCGTGGCGGGATACGGGGGAACTGTCCGGGTTTAGCAATCAAGCTGTCTCCAGGCTCTGGCTCCTTAGGGTGAGTTGGGCTCGGCCCATGCACAGCCCTGGAGAGAAATCTCAGGATGTCAGAGAAAATCCAGAGCAATTACCTCTGGGGGTAGTTAGATGAGGGTACAGATATCAGGCCCCACTTTTCTGCCTGCCAGGAGGGAGGAGGGCTAGCTTGTCCCTTCACCAGGCCTGTGAGGGAGGAGGTCACCAATGACCTCATGAGGACAGAGGTTGTGAATCATGGCTCAGACCTGGTCCCATTTCCTTGGAGGAGAGCAGGCATGTTGGTCTCCACTGGGGCTCCTTTGTGCCTGGAGCTAGTCACCACCATGTCTTGATGGATATTCCAAAGAACTAACTCTTGAAGAAGGCTGTAAGAACCCAGTAGCCTCCTATAGGAAGCCACATTTGGGATCAGAATTATCCAATCAGATCAGCTGTGACACAAGATTTGGTTGAGGGGCTAAACTGAAGGGGGAGTGTGGAGGAATCACCTCAATGAAGCTGAGAATGAGGCTGAGAGAAAGGCAGAAGAGCTTTCATTGGGTGGGACAATACCAATCATTCTTTCACTGTTGTGTGTGTGTTGGGGGGGGGGGTTGTGTGTGTTCCTGGGGATTGAACCTTGTAGATGATAGGCAAACACACTACCATTGCCTGAAGCCCATAGACCCTTAATGGGGGATTCTAGGCAGGGGCTCTACCACTGAGCCACGCCCCCAGCCCCTCCCTGGGGGGATTCTAGGCAGGGGCTCTACCACTGAGCCATGCCCCCAGCCCCTCCCTGGGGGATTCTAGGCAGGTGCTCTACCACTGAGCCATGCCCCCAGCCCCTCCCTGGGGGATTCTAGGCAGGTGCTCTACCACTGAGCCATGCCCCAGTTCCTCCCTGGGGGATTCTAGGCAGGTGCTCTACCAGAGAGCCATACCCCAAGGCTCTCACTGGGTATTCTAGGCAAGGGTTCTACTCCAGTATCTCCAGTCTACATCACTGGGTTCCTGATTCCTCCCCTGATCAAAGGAATTGAGTCTTACTTTCTCTGGTCAGAAACTGATGTCTTGGTGTGATGGATACACTCTGCCTTGGAGTGGACTTGCTCACCTCCTCAGCCTTAGTTGCTCATCTGCAACCCCGGCGTGATAGCATCACTTTCAGACATAGCCAGGAGCAAGTGAAGCATGAATATTGCATGGCATCAGTGCAGGAGAGAAAGTCTCATCTTATTCTAGAACCTTCTGTGGCTCCTTCACAGACTACTTCCCATAGCCCAGTACCTTAGGTATAGGATGAACTTTCTTCCTCTTTTGGCCCCAATTCAGCTTTTAGTCTCAGTCTTATGGTCCAGCTGTAAACTGCACAATTAGTTCATTCCCCAGGAAGCCTCTAGATCAGCGGTTCTCAGCCTTCCTAATGCTGCGGCCCTTTAATACAGTTCCTCATGTGTGGTGACCCCCAACCATAACATTATTCTGCTACTACTTCATAACTGTAATTTTGCTACTGTTATGAATCAGAACGCAAATATCTGATATGCATGGTATCTTCACCCACAGGTTGAGAACTGCTGCCCTAAAGAGCTGTTAAGCCAAGAGGTTTATTTAGCAGCTCAACAACCCTGATTGGGTGACCACTCAGGAGGCACCACAAGCCACTGTGGGGCCTGGAATGGAACCGGAACAGCTCACACATGGTAACTTGTTTACTCTGGTGCTCATCATGACCCTGGTGTGCTGGCCAGTTTTATATCAACTTGATACAAGCTAAACTCATTTGAGAGGCAGGAACCTAACTAAGAAAATGCCCTACAGGCTGTAGGCAAGCCTTTAGGGCATTTTCTTATTTGGTGACTGATAGAGTAGGGCCCAGCCCACTGTGGGTGGTGCCATCCCTAGGCTGGTGGTCCTGGGTTTTATAAGAAAGCAGGCTGAGCAAGCCAGTAAGCAGCACTCCTCTATGGCCTCTGCATCAGCTCCTGCCTCCAGGTTTCTGCCGTGCTTGAGTTCCTGTCCTGACATCCTCCAATGATGAACAGCGACGTGGAAGGGTAAGCCAAATAAACCCTTTCCTCTCCAGGCCTCTTTGGTCACATAGCAATAGTAACCCCAGCTGGGACACCTGGCCTCTGTCCCATGAATGCCACCAAGAGCACTCTTCTTTGTCTCCAATAAAGTCCCTTCCAGTGTAAAGCATTGCAAGGGATTTGGTACTGATTCACAGAGACAGGCATGAGGACACAGGCCAATTATCTCAGCTTCTGAGAAGCCGAAGAAGGAGGAGGAACAGAAGTTCAAGATCCGGGCTATACAGCTACTTCCCAAGGCTAGCCTGGGCAACTTAATGAGACCCTGCCTAGAACCAAATAAATGATTGGGCCAGGGACATGGTTCAGCCCATGAAAGAGCTTGCAGCACAGACCTGATGACCCAAGTTGCATCTGTGGAACCCACATAGGAGCCAGGTGCGGCAGCAGCATGGGCTTGGAATCTTAGCACTCCAGTGTGCGATACAAGGCAGAGAAGATAGACCTCATAGGTCAGCTAGCCTGGAGTATACAGTACAGCAGCAGAAATGAGAGACACTGCCTTCACAAATGAAAGCGGGGTGGGGAGGGGAGGCCCTGGGGCTGTCGGTGGCTAGGCATGCAGCTTAAGCACGAGGATCTGAGCCCACATAAGTGCTCAGTTAGGTGTAGCGGCCTCCCTATAACTCCAGTCTTCCAGAGTAGAGAGCAGACTAGTTCGACCATTCATATCTGTGAGCTCTGGGTTTGATTGAGAGGCCCTGCGGCAATGAATAAGGTCAAAGAGTGATATGGAGGATGACTCCTGACATCAGTTCAGGCTTCCTCGTGCACATACACATGCAAACATGCATACACATACTCCTCTCTCTCTCTCTCTCTCTCTCTCACACACACACACACACACACCACATGGGGGTGGGGAAGGTTAAAAAATTTTTTTTTGTTTTTGTTTTTTCGAGACAGGGTTTCTCTGTGTAGCCCTGGCTGTCCTGGAACTCACTCTGTAGACCAGGCTGGCCTCGAACTGAGTTCCTATCCTGACTTCTGAGCTGAGGGTGGAGGCTCCCTTGCTTGCTGGAAGCCCTGGGTTCCATCCCCAGCACCTCTTCCACCAGATGTGGTGCTACAAGCCTGTAATCCCAGCTCTCAAGGGATGGAGACAGGAGAATCAGAAATTCAAGGTCATCCTTGACTACAGAGTGAGTTCAGGATCAACCTAGAATACAAGAGACCCTGCCCACCCCCACCTCTCCAAACAAGACGATATAGCCTTAGGCAAACAGCCTCCATCGGAGGGTTGGGCTACCCCTGGGGACAGTTCAGCCTACTTCCTGTGGTCAGCATCTTGGAGACTGTCTATGCCAGGTGGTCTGAAAGAGCGCAGTTGTGGAGCCAGCTTGGGCAGAAGGAGGCTGAAGTAGGGCCCAGCTATGATGTGGGCAGCCGGTCAGGAGAGAGGGCTGGGAGGTTGGAAGTGTACTGTCGTCCCTGGAGGGGACTTTAGACAAAACCTGAACCAGGTTTGGAAGGACAAAGTGGAGAAACAAGTGACTGTCAGGGGTGAAAGGCACAGAAAACAGGGTCTGGGGGTGTAAGTTTGTGTCCTGTAGGAGAGAGGAGATTAAAAATATGCTGTTAAACCAAATGTGATGGAGAACACATGTAAGCCCAGCATTCAGGAGGTGGAGGCAGGAAGGTCAGAAGTTCAAGACCAGACTTGGCTACCTAAGATCCCATCTCAAAACAAATCAATAAGGCTAGAGTTTGGCCTGGTGACACAGGCCTGCAATCTTACCTACCTGAGAGACTGAGGTCAAAGGATGATGAGTTCAAGGTCAGGCTGGCCTGCATAGCCTGGACTACTTAATGAAACCCTGTCTTAAACAAAACCAAAACCTGACAGAATGTTCTAGAAACTCAGGAAAGCACACCCTACCAGAGAGCTGGAATGGTGAGCAAGAAGAACAACATTCTCCCAGATGCTGGGCTACCCCAGCTTCCCTGACAGCTGTATGTCCACCTCCCAGGTGACCCTGGCTGCCCAGCATTCTGCTGGGATAAGACAGCGCAGACAGGCTGGCTGCGCAGGCTCAGAGCCTTCCAGTTGTCACCTCCCCCGCAGCGCAGCCGGATGGCATGGTCTCCTAACGCATCTGCCTGTTTACATTCTCTCCAATGAAAAGCAGCTTTGTTTATGGAAAAGAGCTATTTTGGTTCAGAGTCGTCTCTTCAGCCCCTCAACTCTGGCAAGCCTAATGGCTGCTGCTCTCTTGAGGAGCTGAGCGCTCTAGCCCCAGGGGAAGGTGCCGCTGGGCTCCCATAATGGGGAAGGAGCGTGGCGACCATCTCTAGGCAGCCAGTAAAGCCAACACAGGCTGTAGACAGAGATCCACATGTCATGTAAACTTCAGAGTTCAACCTGGTTGAATGCAGCCTTGTAGCTGGCCTGGCAGGGATAGAGACCCTCTGAAGAACCCTGCCCTCTGGCTATCAGAAAACTCAAACAATGGTCCCCAAGGAACTGGAACTCCTCAGGAGCCTCAAGCTGGAAGAAGGAAAGGGCTGAAGCCTGGTGCGGCCAGAGGAGGAACTTGTCTCCACGAAGATTCTTCATAGTGCTGATAACTTGTCTGACCACCTCACAGGACAGACTGGAGCCAGCAGTGATCATCAGACATGACTGTGTCATCAGAAATGACCACACCTTGACTTGGGCTGCTTGGCCATCAAGACCTCTCTCTGTCTATATAAACCTAAATCCGTGGCCAGGAACCCAAAGATGGACTTGCCTGTCTCTGTGCCTCTTCTCAACGTGGCCACATTGAATTATTCTCTCCTCTGCTTTTCACTGTAACTACTTGCCCTACGGATGCCCTGGGCTTACAGGCTCTGACCCTAACAACTTTGACAGTAGTCTCACCCAGATGGCCTCATGAGCTGGTGACTCTGAACTCTGGTCCCCAGGGTCTGACAATCTACTCTGAACTCACCAGCCAGGCTTCCCCCACAGCCCTGCCAGGGGAAGCAGTTGTGTGCTTTACCACCTTCAATGTGCAGATGAAAAACTGAAGTACCCAGAGATGAGAAGGACTGCTTTGGACCACATAGCTACTAAAAGCATAGAGTCCCTTCTTGGGAGCCAGGAATAGCCAGTTCCCTTAAATTTCAAGCCATCTTTCCCCATGCCACCTGGGATGGGAGTGCGTAAATCAGAGAGGGGAGAGAAGTTAGGTGACAGTCAGAGACTTTCTTCCTGCCTGCCCTCTCTCCTTCCTGAGCTAGGCCCCCAGCCCCTCTCTGGGGGATTCTAGGCAGGAGCTCTACCACTGAGCCACACCCCCAGCCCCTCACTGGAGGATTCTAGGCAGGTGCTCTAGCACTGAGCCACGCCCCCAGCCCCTCACTGGGGGGATTCTAGGCCATGCTCTACCATTGAGCAGAATTTTGACTTTTTATTTTAAGATATGGACCCAGCTAGTCTTAAACTCCTGCTGTAGCACAAACTCACATTTTACTTGCAAGTCTCCTGCTTGGGCTTCCTCCATAGCTGGGATTCCAAGTCTGTAGCTCCATGCCAGCATTGTCACAGTCAATCTGCATTTGAAAGACTTCAGGCTTTATTCTTGGTCAGGGAACTGCTGTCTAGCACATGCAGGGAGAGAGAGAGAGAGACTGTGATAGCCATTTCCTGAGCAGATTGGAGACGAAGTCAGGTGAGTCCCTTTGGGGTACAACTGTTCCTTGATATAGACAGGTGGAGGGCTGTTTCTGAGGATCCCTTTAGAGGAAATCTGCTTCCAGCCACCAAGCCAACAGCTGTAGTCAACACCAGAGAGCAAGCCAAGCTCTATGAAGCTTTGGGAAGAAATCACCCAAGATCCAACCCTAGCGATTCGGGCAAAGGCAGGCGTGGTCCTCTTGACCTATCAGACTGGATCCCAAACTGGATGGTGGCAGACTTTGGTCTGTCTTCCCAAGATGTCTGATACCTGCTGATATGGGGACTGAGCTGATCCCACTTCACAGGTGTCTGGACACTGCTTTCCTTGAATTTCAATCTTAAGACAGTCCCAGCTGCTGCTGCAGCCTTTGTCTGATATTTTTGTTCCCATTTTCATGTATTTATATGCAGTATTCACGTATATATATGTATGTTTACATATGAATGTGTACATAGATGTCCAAGACTGTTGGGAATCATGCTCAATCGATATTTCACTTATTCAGTAAGTCAAGGTCTCTCAGTCAAACCCAGAGCTCATCGAGATGACTAGTCCTGCTAGGCAGCCTGGCACTGGGGATGCCTTGTCTCTATTGGTAGAAGCTGGGATTAGACACAAGCCGACATGCCCACTTGGCATTTAGGTGGGTTCTGGGTATCCAAACTCCAGTCCTTGTACTTTTATGGCACACACTGTGACCACTGAGTCATCTCCCTGGCCCTATTAGTCTCTGCTTCCGAGTAGAGACTCCATAGTTCCAGAACGGCCACCAGATGTAGAAATCTAATTTCTTCTTTTCTATCCCTAAACCCACTCACACGAGGCGTTTGTGTGGGTAGGTTTCCTGACACTTGGGGAGACAGGGAGATCTGCCTATGTGGAGTAATTACAGGACTTATTAAAATCTCTCTGGAAAGCTCTCCTGTCTCGTCCCTCCTGCTTCCCCGCTCCCTCTCTTCCTTCTCCCCCTCTCTTCCCTCTCTTCCTTCTCCTGCCCCTCCATGCTTCCTTCTGGCAAAGCAGAACACACCCAGTCCTGATACACCTACCCCCTAGCCCTATCAGCCTGATCAGTTTTCTCTTAAACAAGGAAAATTTACTTCCAAGCAAAAATTGATACCAGATATGGAAAAGATGGTTTTGGTTTGGTTGGGTTTTTGGTTATTAAAGACAGTCTCATGTAACCCAGACTGGCCTTGAACTCACTATGCAGCCGATTGGCCCAGAGCTAGCTATGTAACTCAAGATGGTTCAGCTGCTGATCCTCTACCTCAGTGTGGGGTTTACAGGAATGAGCTGCCATGCTTGGCCTGCTGCCCTGGGGCAGAGTCACCAGTCATGAACATTTTATGATTCTAGAATGAAGCATCACAGAAAACCAAGCCTAAAGAAGTTGAAGGCCTAAGTAAACCAGAGCTGGAGGACATGTCGTTTCATTGGAGGATTGCTTACCTAGCTGACAAGAACCCCAACCCACCACCTCTCCTCACTCCCCCACCCCAACCCCAACTATATAAACTAGGCTTTGTGGTGCATGCCTGTAATCCTGGCATTAAAGAGATGGAACCTGGTAGATCAAGAGTTAAAGATCACCAAGTGGTGATGGCACATGCCTTTAATCTCAGCACTGAGGAGGCAGAGGTAACATATGGCTGAATTGGAGGCCAGCCTGGTCTACAAACTGAGTTTCGGGCTACACATGGAAACTCTGTCTTGAAAAAGAAGGTCATCCTCTGCTAACAGAAGTTGGAGGGCTAGCCTAGGCTACACGAAACCCTGTCTCAAATCAGCAAAAAAGGGGTTGAAAGCCAAGAAAAGGGGATGCAGGCTGGGCGTGACAGCTCTAGCTAAAGCACTCGGGTGGCACAGGCAGCGGATCTCTGTGAACTGAAGGCCAGCCTGGTCTACATAGTGAGTTCCAAATCATCCAGGGCTACACAGGGAAACCCAGGACCCTTGTGCCCCACCCCCGCCAACACACAAGTGAATGTAATCCTAGCAACTCTGGAGGCTGAGGCAGAAGGATCGAGTTCAAGGCCATGTTGGTGAAGTAGAGGGACAAAAAGATGGAGTTGGAAGAAGGAAAGAGGAGGGAGGAAGACAAGTAGAGCGGGAGATGAGCCAACAACAGTGCAGGCTCCACTTGACCTCGCCAATACAAACCAGGATGTGAGCCGGACCAGGTTCTCAGTGTTACTGGGTTAACAACAACAGACTCAGGACTGGGAATCTGTGCTCTACCCATGGCTCTGCAGGATGGAGAAAGAGGGTGGCTGTGAGCACATGGCAGACCCCTAGGCACTGCCTACTGCGTGGGATTATTGCTAATCAGTGGGTTTTCTGTCCCCTCGTCTCTCTGTTCCTAGGGCTCTCAAAGCAGCATGAGTGGGCAGCAAGCAGCTAACAATTAATTACAGGCTGTCTCGCATTGTTCTCTAATTACTGTCAGGCTTGCGGGATTCCTCACCTGCACAGAGTCCTGGAACACAGACAAGTGCCTCCTCCAGGCTTCTCTTTCCTCCCCAGTGCCTACACTACGCTAGGCTCACAGGATGACTTCAGGCAAAGCAGCGATTGGCTGATTCCCATTCACATGGGCTATAGATAAGAATTACTGGGAGGTTGGCAAAAATGCTGGACTCTTGGAAGAGTGCTTAGTTGCTTGAGTAGAAGGCAGACCCCAGGCATCAGATTTAGTTCAAACATACTATTATCAATCCCCCACCAAGTACAGAAGATAGAGACTACAGACTCCTGTACCCTAAATAAACTCTTTAATACTGAGCCACGCACCCAGCCCCTCCCTGAGGGAGTCTAGGCAGACACTATACTGTTGACTCATGACCTTAGTCCCTCAGAGGATCCTGGGCAGGTGATCTACTGCTGAGCCACACTCTTCAGGCCTTCAGTAAGAATTCTAGGTAGGAGCTCACTATACCACTAAGCTATATTTCCAACCCTTCAGGCAATAGAATTCTAACAAATTTCCCAGGTGGCTTTCCCATTAAGTCTAGACTGAAAATCCTGCTGAAGTGGCTCCCCAGCAAATGCACTCAGGGTTCCTGTGTCATAAGACCTGGAAATGGATCTCTGTACTAAGTTGTGTCATATGTCTATCTCAATGACATCATCTACCTCAGCAGCTTCAGGTGGCTCCAGACTCTCAATATCCAGCTTAGAAATATCTTCAGCTCCAAAATATAAAGAGGGAACTGGGCATGTCGGTGCAGGCCTCTCATTGTCAGGAGACACAGGCAAGAGTTCAAATTCTGCCTGGGTGACACAGAGAGTCCAAAACCAGCAGAGACAACTTAGTGAGACCCTCTCAAAAGAAAAAAAGAAAAAGAAAAGGTAAACTAAGGGCTGAAGGCCTGGTTCAGTGATAGAGCCCTTGCCTAGAATCCCCCAGTGAGGGGCTAGGGGCGTGGCTCAGTGGTAGAGCCCCTGCCTAGAATCCCCCAGTGAGGGGCTGGGGGCGTGGCTCAGTGGTAGAGCCCCTGCCTAGAATCCCCCAGTGAGGGGCTGGGGGCGTGGCTCAGTGGTAGAGCCCCTGCCTAGAATCCCCCAGTGAGGGGATAGAGTGGTACCCAAAGGTAGGACACCTACAGAATGTGTCTGACCCTGGTTCAATCATCTATACCGGCAGGGATAGAGGGAAAGAAGGAAAAGGAGGTGGCGGCAGGGGGTGTGGGGGGAGACAAGAAGGGAGGGAGAAAGGAAGGCAGGCAGCAAGCAGGCTGGCCTTTCTGGAGTCCTGTAGCAGTGACAGGTCCCTCTTTCAGTCCCTGCCTTACCTTGATTCCTCAGAAAGGTTGTAGCCAAACATAGCAACAGCACGCCCCCAAACCCCACCCCAGCCCGGCTGAGAAGTTGCATTACCGTCCGTTTACCAGCCATCTCTCTCCTCTCCAGTAAAATGATGTCCTGAGCCAGACTGTGGTTTTGTGACTTGAAGGCCAAAGCCATGAGTCAACATCATCTACTTATCAAGACCGAAGGCTGTGGTCACCATAGATGTGGAAGGAACAACTCACAAGCCAGGGCGCCTTCATGCTACAGGGCCAAGCCATGCCCTGGTGCCACTGGTCTGTGTCTTGGGGTTCCAGTGGAATAATCTCCATGCTAGCCACTCACTGCCTTAGGCGGACCTTTCCCACAGCCCTCAGGCTCTGCTGCTAGAGCCAGGCAGTCTGACTCCTCACTTGTCTGTCTGGAACTTCTGATGGGTTAGTCCAGCCTGTGCTGGAGCCTCTGACTTACAGTTTTCTTTCTTGCTCTCTGTGTGAGCATGTGTATAAGTGTGTGTGTGTGTGTGTGTGTGTGTGTGTGTGTGTGTGTGCGTGTATGTGTGTGGTGTGTATGTATGTGTGTGTGTGTGTGTGGTATGAATGTGTGTGTGTATGTGTGTGTGTGTGTGCGTGTATGTGGTGTGTGTGTGTGTGTGTGTGTGTGTGTGGTATGAATGTGTGTGTATGTGTGTGGTGTGTATGTGTATGTGTGTGTGCGCACACACACATACATGCAACCACGTTGATCCCACCCCAGATCAGAGGTGTCAATCCTTGGGTTTCAGGTGTCTTTCTTTCTTTCTTTCCTTCTTTCCTTCTTTCTTTCTTTCTTTCTTTCTTTCTTTCTTTCTTTCTTTCCTTCCTTCCTTCCTTCCTTCTTTCTCTCTCTCTCTCTCTCTCTCTCTCCCTTCCTTCCTTCCTTTCTTCCTTCCTTTCTTTCTTTCTTTCTTTCTTTCTTTCTTTCTTTCTTTCTCTCTTTCTCTCTTTCTCTCTTTCTCTCTTTCTCTCTTTCTCTATCTCTCTCTATCTCTCTTTCTCTCTGTTTTTTAGAGACAGTGTTTCTCTGTGTAACAGAGCCCTGGCTGTCCTGGTCTTGATTTGTAGACCAGGCTGGCTTCAAACTCACAAAGATCCTCTGCCTCTGCCTCCAGAATGCTGGGATTAAAGATATTTGCCACCATGTACAGTTAATCTTTCTTTTTTCCTCTCTCTCTCTCTCTCTCTCTCTCTCTCTCTCTCTCTCTCTCCCTCTCTCTCTCTCTCTCTTTGTCTCACATGGTTTCTCCATGTTTCCTTGGCTATCCTGGAACTCTGTAGCCCAGGCTGGCTTTGACTTTTCAGAGATCTGCCTGCCTCTGTTTCCCAAGTGCTGAGCCCAGCTCACTGTGCTTTTCAAAACAGGGTCTCTCACTAGCCTAGAACTCACTAAGTAGCTAGAGTGGTTGCCTGGCAACCACAGCCTGACTCTGCCTCCCCAGTGCTGGGTCACGTAGATGTGCTATCAGGTCCAGCTTTTTTATGTGGACTCTAGATGTTGGACTCAGGTCTGTGCTTGCACAGTAGGCTCTTTACTACCTGTTATCTTCCCCGGCCTGGATTGGGTGTTTGATTTTTCCCGAGTGTACACTACATGTATAAATTATACTTTATCAGGCTTGATTAGCAAGCCAACTTGAGTGATTTTATTCTTTTGATTCAGTTGGATACAGTTCATTCTTGTGATTCAATTGACTGTAGACAATGGGCCCCCCTTGCCACCTGCACCCAGAAAAGACCACTCACACCCCACCAGCCCTGGCAGTGTCACTGCTCTAAGGTGCTCCATGGGCCGCTCCTTCCTCTATTGCTCAGGGGCAGGAAGAGAGAAGCTACAATCTTGTGCACACATGACAGGGGCCACTCATCCTGAATGAGGCAAGCACAGACACAGCATTCCTGTCACATCCTCATCCTATGACAAGGACAGTGATTCCTGCAAAGAGGGGCGGGGCATACAGCCTCAATGAGTGGAAACAGGATGAGAAACCTGGCTCCAGGTGCCAGACTCTCTGCTGCTTGTTGGAGGGCATGATGCTCTTCTGTAACTCATAGGGTAACCTGTGGAATTCTGTTCTGTCCTTCCATGCCGTGGTCCCAGGGCTCTAATGGTCCTCACATGTGGTCCATCAGGCTTTCTGAACTGAGGCTGGTGACTGAGTTATGGCACCAACGATTACGACTTCCTTAGCAACAAGTAAAAGCATGTTTAAAATATCAGGTCTCTAGGAACCTTCCCTAGAGACCCACCCCTCAAGTCCTTGTGCTTTTCTTACTGTGGCTAAATGCCTGACAGAAGCAACTTAAAGGAAAAAGGACTTATCTTGTCTCAGGATTTCAGACTGTCACAGTAAGGAAATGTATCAGTCAGTCAGGGTTATCTAAGAAACAGAGCTGGTGGCACATACCTTTTATCCCAGCTCTTGGGACCACAGAGGCAGGCAAATCTCTGAGTTTGAGGCTAGCCTGGTCTATAGAGCAAATTCCAGGATTGCCAGGGATACACAGAGAAACCCTGTCTCAAAAACCAAGAAGGAGGAGGAGGAAGAAGAAGAGGAGGAGGAGGAAGAGGAGAGAAAGAAATCGAGCTGAAAAAAATGAATATGTATATATACATATATTAAAAGAGAATTTATGAGTTTGCCTTTTAGGCTGTGGTCCAGATACTCCAACAATGACTGTCTCATTTGAAAGACTAGAATCCAGTAGTTGTTTAGTCCATGAGGCTGGATGTCTGAGCAGTCCATGGGGTGCTGGAGTCCTAAAGGATTCCTGGAGAGATGCTGGTCTTCAGACTATATTAGAATCTCAAACATATTGGTTCTAATACCAGGAGAAGAATGTCTCAGCCACAGAGCAGATGCACTTGCCAGCAAGCCCAGGAGCAATGAGGCAAAAAAAAAATTATATATATATATATATATATATGTGTGTGTGTGTGTGTGTGTGTGTGTGTGTGTTTCCTTCCTCGGTGTCCTTTGTGTAGGCTGCCCCAGAGTTATGGGGTCTTTCTGCTTCAAATGATCTGATCAAGAAAATCCTTCACTGTGGGACACAGTGGCCCACACCTTCAATCCTAGCACTTGAAAGACAGAGGCAGACAGTAAAGGGCAGCCTGGTCTACATAGTGAATTCCAAGACAGCCAGGGCTACATAGTGAGACTCTGTCTCAAAACAAAATAAAACTCCCATATACAATCACCAAACCCAGACACTATTGTGGAGGCCATCAAGAGCTTGCTGACAGGAGGCTGATATAGCTGTCTCCTGAGAGGCTCTGCCAGTGCCTGACTAATACAGAAGTGGATGCTCATCCATTGGACTGAGCACAGGGTCCCCAATGAAGGAGCTAGAGAAAGGACCCAAGGAGCTGAAGGGGTTTGCAGTCCCATAGGAGGAACAACAATATGAACTAGCCAGTACTCCCAGAATTCCCTGGGACTAAACCACCAACCAAAGAAAACACATGGTTGGACTCATGGCTCTAGCTGCATATGTAGCAGAGGATGGCCTAGTCGGTCATCAATAGGAGGAGAGGCCCTTGGTCCTGTGAAGGTTCTATGCACCAATATAGGGGAATGCCAGGACCAGGAAGCAGGAGTGGGTGAGTTGGTGAGTGGGGGGAGGGGATAGGGGGGTTTCAGAGGGGAAACCAGAAAAGGGGATAACATTTGAAATGTAAATAAAGAAAATATCTAAAGGAAAAAAAAGAAAATATCTAATAAAAATCTATAGCTTTGCTAGATACAGCAAAAAAAAAAAAGATTAAAAAAATAAAACAAAAACAGAAAGGAAGAGAGAGAGAGGGAGATGGAGGGAGGGAGGGAGGGAGGGAGGGAGGGAGGGAGGGAGACAGAGAGAGAGAGAGAGAGAGAGAGAGAGAGAGAGAGAGAGACCCTTGGGTCTAGCTAATTCCAATTGCAGCCAAATTAACAACTAAGATTAGTCACCTCAGGGAGGCATGACAGACCCGCCAGCCTTAGGCGTGCATGGTAGAAACACCACACATGAGCAAATCAGGAAGCTGAGAAAGACCAGAAGCAGCCTTGTACTAAAACCCTCAAAAGTTCTCAGTCTAGTTGAGCAATGGTGGCGCATGCCTTTAGTCTCAGCACTCTGGAGGCAGAGGCAGGTAGGTTTCTGGGTTCGAGGCCAGCCTGGTCTATAGGGCGAGTTCCAGGACAGCCAGAGCTACACAAAGAAAGCCTGTCTGGAAACACACACACACACACACACACACACACACACACACACACACACACACACACACACATACCACACACACACACACACACACACACACACACACACACACACACACACACACGTACCACCCCACTTCCATCCACCAAACCTCACAATCTCCCCAAACAGCACTCCTATCCTGTGGAATAACACTCAACCCCTTTCTCTCAGAGGAGGGAGATATTCCATACTCAAAAGCCAATCAAGAACGGCCTCTGAGGGGTTGGGGCTTTAGCTCAGTAGTAGAGAGCTTGCCTAGCAAGTGCAAGGCCCTGGGTTCTATCATCAGCTCTGAAGGGAGGAAAAAAAAAAAAAAAGACAAAAAGAATGGAAAAAGAACGGCCTCTGAACAGTTCTCTCTTGGCTGTTCCTGCAATAGGCCCAAGCAAGGTCACATGACTACATCTTTGGCCAATCGCCATCTTCTTGCTTCTACCCAGCACCTGTTGCCCCGAGAGATGAAGGCCTTAGGTCTGTTAAATGGGGCAACAGCCAGCTGCCCAGCCCTATGGAGTTGGGGCAAAGGAATGAGCTTTTCTAGAAGCATCCTCGTTCAATATGCTTTGTTTCCCCTCCCCCACCACTCTTCGCCAGCTACAGAGAAGGAACAGTGACAACGGAGAGAATAGACAGGATGGTGGCCTGGTGTCAAAACAGATCCAACTGGGTACTGCTGCGTGGCCAGGCGAGCAATGGAAATCCTTAGAAACTAGTATTTCAACAGAAACACAGGGAAAGAGAACTCTAGCCAAGTGGGCAAGAAAACATTGGCCCGGAAAAGTGTCTTCTGGGCCAGTTTCCTCGTGGGGATCAAAGGCAGATTCTGCTGCATCAGTCCAGCTCTTGTTGGGGGCCCAGAAATGTCGCAGGCGGGTAGCACCCAGCCGTCATTCATTCTGCCCTGGCCATAACCTATGGAAAGGGCTAACCATACTCATTTCACAGATGCTGAACTGTCACAGGGACGGCCATGCTGTTATAAGGGAACTGGTCTCTGCCTTGCATCCCATGGTTTTTTGGGGGGGAGGGGGTATAAGAATCCCCTCCAACTACTCCCATTCCCCACTCCAGCTCCCCTCAAGCCCCAAGATGTTTGCACCTGCAGGTTGACAGCTGGCCACCGCTAGAGGCTTTTCCATCTTCTCAGCTTCCACGCTGTCCCAAACAGGGTGAATGAGGGTGGAGAAGCCAGGGAACTTTGGGGGCCAACCTGAAGGACATTAGTAGGTGTTAGAAAAAATAGTTAAGTGTGAAATGGATTCCTGCAATCTCCTGGGCATGCTAGAACCTTCCCTTTGCCTTCTGACAATCCCACAGCTAATAAATCAGAGGCAGCCACAGCCAGAATGACCAAAACAGAGCTGGAAGTGGCTTTTCACAGAGGAGCCACCCAGAGGCCAAGAAGGAACTGGCTAGCTGCCCCCCTTTTCCTGAAGTTCTGGCTTCCTCTACTTACTGAGCCCTCCGAGGTGGATAGAGAACCAAAGGCAGCTCCAGGGTGGACTGTCCACAGCTAATGCTGAGCCCTGGTCAGGATAACTTGTCAGATTTTTCTGGGAGGGCTGGGGAGATGATGTGATTGGTTAAGCGCTTTCCCACAAAAACATGAGGCCCTAAATTCAATCTCCAGAACTTATATCCAAAGGGGGTGGGGGGATGTGGTAGTGCACACGTGTAACTCAGTGATGCCGGCAGATCCCTGGGAGTTTGATGGTCAACTTTTCTAATTAAATTGGTGAGCTTCGGGTTCAATAAGAGACCCTCTCTCAAAAGAATAGGGTGGAGATCCACATAGATGCTCTACCACTGAGCCACGCCCCCAGCCCCTCCCTGGGGGAGTCTGGATAGGGGCTCTACCACTGAGCCACGCCCCCAGCCTCCTACTGGCAAATTTTACACAAGAACTCTATCACAAAGCCATTCTCACTGAGAGTGGTGGCCCAGCTTCATAATCCCAGCACTTGGGAGGCAGAGGCAGGCCCAGCACTTGGGAGGGGCAGAGGCAGGTAGATTTATGAGTTCGAGGCCAGCCTGGTCTACAAAGTGATTTCCAAGAGAGCCAGGTCTACACAGAGAAACCCTGTCTCAAAAAAAAAAAAAAAAAAAAAAAAAAAAAGCCATTCTCAGCCCTCCCTTTAGTTTTTATTTTGAGATAAGGTCTCACAGGTTACCCAAGCTGCCCCTTGTGTTTCTATATAGCCCAGCCTGACTTTGAACTCACATATCTTCCTGTTTCATCTGCTTAAGTAGTTGGGTTTTTTGTTTGTTTGTTTTTTAAGACAAGGTTTCTCTGTATAACCCTGGCTATCCTAGAACTGGCTCTGTAGACAGGCTGGCTTTGAACTTACCGAGATCAATCTGTCTCTGCCTCTTGAGTGCTGGGATTAAAGCTACGCACCCCTACCTCTTGGCTCCACTCAAGTAATTGGGATAATAGACTTGAACCGCCAGTAACAGTTTTGTTTTTTATTTGAAGTGTTGGGCTTTGCACATACCAGACACACACTCTACCACTAAACAACAGCTCCAGCCCCCAAAATCTCTCTAAAAGAGTAAAGACTTGGTCACCATTTCCACACCCTGAAGGCACACAGAGTTCTGCCCTCTGTGACCCCACCTGACCCTAGAGGCACCAAAGTCACCCTTGGCTGGAAAAGAAAGGCAGTTCTCACTTCAGCTCAAGTGACGGTTTGCCCGCTTGGCTTCCTGTGAGGTTTGCGTCTCCCTTCCCTTTCTGAAGATGTCTCTTATCTTTCTGTTCTCGGGGGGCTTTGGGGGCTGGGCTAATTACAATTTGGTGACAGTTGGTACCAAGGCAGCCCCCCCCCCCCGAAAAACAGAAAAAAGACAAAACCAGGGTAGGTGGCAATAATACAAGTCTGTGTCACCTCAGGGTCTCTTCCCCCACCTACAACCCCGATGGAGGTCCTTAAGGTGCCGTATGGTTCCCACACAGTGGCCCTCTTATCTCCTCAGACTGGACAGGAAGTGACCAAAGGCACATACAGAGCCAACAACAACCTTGCTCGTCCAAACGAGGATTATTTCAGTCATTGGAAATTGGCTCTGCTAGACTCTCCTCTGACTGCAAGAACCGGCAGTGAGCTGCTGTGAGGCTCCTTGTCGGCCACCCTGGTTCAGCTGGATCAGCAGGCTGAAAGGCTTGCCCTGGTCCCTGAATTAGAAACTTAGGCTCTTTAAAGGGGAGGTAGGGGAGACAGGAGGGCACGGGGTCTTGTGTAGTCCAGGCTTGTCTCAAACTTTCTATGTGTTGAAGAACGGCCTTGAACTTCTGATTCAGCTCTTGTCTCTACCTCCTGAATACGGTCATACACCACCATTCCTGGTTTAGGCAGAGCTGGATGGAGCCAAGGGCTTCTGAGTGGTAGGCACGCACTCCACCAGCTGAGCCTCCAAGGAACTTTTTGGCTACTCAAAACAGAGTGCAAGGCTGCATGCCTATGATCCTGGTTTTAGGTGGAGGCATGAGGATCAGGAGTTCAAGGGCATCCTTGGCCTTGTAGTGAGTTTGAGGCCAGCTTGGGCTACAGGAGACCTTCTAAGACAGAGGAAGGGAGGGAAGAAGGAGGGAGGGAGGGAGGGAAGAAGGAGGGAGGGAGGGAAGAAGAATATATTGGACACAGCGGTACCTCCCTGTGATCCTAGCACTCAAGAGGCAGAGAGACAAAAGGATATGGATGGTTCAAGGCCAGCCTCAGCTACAAATAAGATTCTGTCTTTAGGATTGGATGTGAGGAGATCTGCCCCAAGGGATGGAAGGAAGGCTTGTCAAGCAGAACTGGGGAAATGTCTGAGCCTGGAAAGGTCAGGCCCTACAGGGAACTCCTGGTGACCTGTCAAGTGACCTCATAAGCTGCCTTCTATTCTTAATTTTTTTTATTGCATTTATTTACTTATTTTGTATGTGAGGACACCCATGGCACAAGTTTTGACAGCCAGAGGACAACCTGAAGAAGTTGGTTCTCTCCTCTCTCCTGTGGGTCCTGGAGAGCCAACCCAGGTCTTCACGTGTAGCAGAAAGTGCCTTTAGTAACTGAGCCATCTCCATAATCCTAAACTGCTTTCGAAACAGTGCTTGTACCCATAGACTAAGCTGAGCGGTGGTGGCAGACACCTTTAGTCCTAGCACTCGGGAGGCAGAGTCAGGCAGAGCTCTGAGTTCAAGGACAGCCTAGTCTACAGAGTGAGTTCCAGAACAGCCAGGGCTACACAGAGAAACCTTGTTTTGGGGGGACACACACAGACTAAGGAAGCCCTCAGCTTTGACCAGAGAAGGGCTTCTTGAATGGGCAGTGCTTGGGGGGGGGGGGAACTCAGCTGGTCCAAGGGGTGAGAACAGGTGGCTGCTGAATGCCCGGTCCCACCCAGCACGTTGTGTCACCATTCCAAGGCCCAGGGAACATCTGGAAAGAGGGAAGGGAGGAGCAGAATGGGGGTGAAGCATGTGGTGGGCTGTCAATGACTCTTGGTGTCATGAACACCTGGCTGTGACTGCTTACGGGGTGGGGGTATAAGAGAGGGGCATGAAGGTAGGAGAGAGGGGGAACGGGAAAGCAGGCTGTTGCAGAGGAAAGGGTAGTAAGGCGTTGGCTGATCACAGTGTCTTATGAAGCTGCCAAAAGGAAAAACATTTCCGAAAAGCCACTTCTGTTTTATCAGGAAAAAAGTTTCCCCCTTTTTCCTTGGACATGCTATCTTTTAAAGATTTTTTTAAAGTGACATCGTAATTCGTCACATGAACGGATTGGTGAATTTAACGTTAACTCCCATTCATATACTGCTGAAAATGTATCTTAGAAGGCAGACTTGCAATCCCAGCACTTGGGAGACTGAAGAAGGAAGGTGAAGTGTTCAAGGCCAGCCTCAGCTACATAAAAAGCCTGGGCTACATGAGGGTGAGGGGAAGGAGGAGGGGTAAAGAGAGAAAGATTGGGAAACTGAGGCTAAGGTGGTAGCTTTCCTTTCGGGTCATCAAGGCTCTTCGTGCGCCTGACAGGGGGCGCTCTTCCCCAACTCCCTAGCCTCCTCAGCCCGCGCCAGTCAGGGTCCCCCTAAGAAAACCTTGGAGCGATTTTCCTTTTGCGCGAACTCAGCGCCTCCTTCCAACCGCGAGGTCTCAAAGGTGAGCCTCGCACAAATGCCTTGCAGATGTTTCTCCTTCCAGATCGGCTACCGCGGCGCTGCGCGGCGCAGCTCCAGCAGCCGCGCGATCCTGCAGCGATCCGGACCGCATTTTCCTTTCCACCCTCCAACTTTTGCAAGCTGTAGTTATTTGATAATGATTTTTTTTTCAACCTCTCCCAATAATTGTTATCCTCCCCGCCCGGTACAGCTCAGGTGATGGGTGCAGACGGTAGACGCCTCCTCCTCTTCTCTGGCGCGCAGCCCGAGGCCCTGGAGTAAGGAGCCACAACCCAGCCAGCAGAGAAAGCCAAGGTTAAGCGCCCCGGGAGGACCCCAAACGGCCCCCCACGATGCTTTTCTTTGCACCCAATACCCTCCTGAAGCCAGGCCACCTCTCCCTAAGCCTACTCCGAGGTTGTGACTATCTTAGCTGGATGGGTGCCGCAGGCACATGGTTCTGCGGAATCCAACCCTTGGAGTATTGATTGAGGACCTACGGCATTCCCAAGTCCTGAGCAATGAGTTGACTCCCAAAAGCAATCCAGAATGATCCCTGCCTTTGGGGATGCCGGTTCATGAGAAAATCGGGGCTACCATCCTCACCTGGAAAGATGACAAGGCTTTCCCACAAGAGAAAAAGCTTCTCTTGCTCCCTAACTTTCCTTAGCTCCCATGGCCTCTGCAAAGGATCAAGGTCGGCCTGGATGAAAGCTTCCTTAATAAAAAAGGCTCCTCGGCCCGGCATGGTGGCACACGCCTTTAATCCTAGCACTCAGGAGGCAGAGGCAGGTGGATTTCTGAGTTTGAGGCCAGTCTGGTCTACAAAGTGAGTCCCAGGACAGCCAGGGCAATACAGAGAAACCCTGTCTCAAAAAAAAAAAAAAAAAAAAAAAAAAAAAAAAAAAAAAAGGCTCCTCTAAACACGTGGCAGAAAACAAGACCACCAAGGTGGGGCTGGATAGGTCCAAGCTCCCGAGATGAGAGTGGGACCATCCAGTAGAACTCCTATCTCCCCTCAAGACTGTGTATCTGGTCTGTTTAAGGCAAGGTTCACTCTGAAGCCCAGGCTGACCCCTGTCAGCCTGTCAGTTACATGTGTGTACCAGAAGATCATGCTCCTGGGTTTATTACTGTTTTGCTGTTGTTGTTTCTTTTCTGGTTAGAGGGTTCTTAAAATTTATTTGTTCATTTTGAGGGTTTAAAAACAAACAAACAAACAAGCAAAACAAACAAAAACAAAAGAGAAAGAAAAGAAAAGAAGAGAAAAGAAAAGATCACTTTAAGGGAGTAGGGGTAGGGAAAGCTTATGCCAAAGCCGGCCTGTGGAGGTCAGAGGACAAACTCTAGGAGTCAGTTCTTTCCTTCAACCACGTGGGTTCCTGGGATTAAACTTGAGTCGGCAGGTTTGGTGGCAAGCTCCTTTACCCACTGAACCATCCCACCAGCCCTTTGCATGTATGTTTGAAGGGGAAGAGAGCCCTGTGCTGAAAGGAAAAAATGTCTCAACCTCAGCTTGGTTGCATTGCCTAGACAGTCCAGAAAGTTCTGCTAAGCCTAAATGAATTGTAAGTTTGTAAGTAAATGGGGTGGAATTTATTAAGTCCATAGCCAGCAGCAGGGACTTAATGGGGGGAAAACTGAAAGATTAAACAGTTCTACAGGGTAGTGTGGGGTACTCAGAGGAAGCAGGGCACTGGCTGAAGTTTGCTCTCTCCAGGTCTTCTCAGAGACCCCCCTAATCTCTTGAGCCATTGCTCCCACCTTGGGTAGGGGGAATAAAGTCACCAAAGAAACACCTGGCAGGGGGTGAGGATGTGGCTGAGTGAGTGCTTGTCTGATAAGCACAAGGCCCTGGGGTTCTGTGTCAGCGCTGGGGAAGGTGGAGGCAGGAGGCTCTGGACTCCAGTGTCACCCTCAGTGGACACTCATAGTGGGGTTGAAGGTACCCTGGGCTACATGAGACCCTGAGTTTAAAAAAAAAAAAAGTTCTATGGTTTAGGATTTTGTCATTTTTTTGCTTTTCTTTTGGTTTCTTTTTCCAAAATATTTTGAGACAGGGACTTGCTATGTAGCTTAGCCCAGAACTTATGGCAATCCTCCTGAGCCTTCCTGGAATCATTTCAGATGCCCACTATAATGCCAGGCTTGGGGGGGGGGGTGTGTTCGAGACAGGGTTTCTATACAGAGATAGGGTTTCTCTGTATAACCTAGCTGTCCTAGAACTTACTCTGTAGACCAGGCTGGCCTCGAACTTAGGAATCCACCTGCCTCTGCCTCCCAAGTGCTGGGATTACAGATGTGCACCACCACTGCCCGGTAATGCGTGGCTTTTAAATGTTCCTGGGCCTTGTCACATACTCAGGAGCCCTGAACAAACGCCTCCTCCAGGAAGCCTTCCCATCAGCACAGCTAGTTCAGGTCTTCTCTAGACTCACACTCAATTATATATAGCATTGGGGTGGTCCCTGTCTTTTACCTGGAGTTTCAGGGAGAGCTAGGTGTGCTCCCTCCTCTTATTCCTAACATGGAGCTAGCTTGCGTAAGCTCTCCTCTCCGGCAGCTTGTTCCCAGGGCTGCAGAGTCATGGAGTCTGCACAGTATCCTGGAGGCAGAGTCAGGAGGATCGCTGTGAGTCCCTGGACAGCTAAGGCTACACAGAGAAACCCTGTCTCAAAACAAAACAAAACAAAACGAATAATCGATCAGTGAATAAAAGTGAAGGGGGATGGCTCAGTGGATAAAACGCTTGCTACAACCAGCAGAGGACCTGAGTTCAGATCTCTAGCACCTACATAAAAAGCCTGGCACGTCCTTAACAGCAGCTCTGAAGCAAGAGCGGAGGTGGAGCCAGAGGATGCTAAGGAGCGCTGTGGTATGCAGGCCAGAGGAGACGGCCAACTCCAGGTTTAGTCAGAGATCCTTCCTCAAAAGCTGTGGAGATAACTGAAGAAGACCCTGCGTGCTGAACTCTGTCCGCGAGTGAACAAAGCACACCCCACACACGTGAACAAACACTTAGATATAACGAGCTTCAATTTTAAAATGCAATAAACAGCTCTTTTTCACAAGTCTACCGCTCTGGGCCATCGTGTTGTGGGACCTTCTTCTGGGCCTTTGAGAAACTGTCTCTTCCTGTCTCCCGACGAGAAGCTGGGAGGCCCTCCCTGCCTGCCAGAAGGGGGCTCCCCAGGCGCCTCCCGGCTAGCCTGGAGGAGGGGATTGAGTGCCTGGCTGGAGGCCCCCTGTCTGAACAGAGGCAGGATTTATCTCAGTTTGGGGAGGTCCAGGGCTCCGGGCCCTTAAATCCTCATTAGCTCCATCTAAGAGGCGGCTATGATCTGAGAGACAAGATTCCAAATTGGAAACAGCCCGGTGGGCTGCAGGGTGGGAGACAAACAGGGAGAGAGGGTTAGGGCTGATCTCTGGGGAGCCCAGGACAGCAGAGGAGTCCTGCAGACACGGTCACAGGAAAAGGAGGAGGAGGGTAGAGAAAACATTCCGTTCAGGCTCCAGGGAAGAGAGTTGTACAGCGATGGAGCTGTGCCAAGTCTGCGAGTCCAGGCGACCTCCTGGAGGAGAGTGGGGCGAGGGCAGGCCAGTGCCGCTCACCACTTGAAGGGCCTGGCTCCGGGGCACACACCCTGGTGGGTCCTGTCTCACCACCCACAGCCACTCCTGGGAAATAGAAAGCACTGTGTTTGCTTTACAGAAGGGGAAACTGAGGCTCACCAGTGCTGTGTGGATCTACCCAAGGTCCCCCAGAGTACCTGCAGAATTGGGGATCCAACCTAGCTGCCACCACTCTGGGAATGCAGGGCAAATGGGCTGGTAAGGTTCAGCTTCTCTGTATTGTTCTATGCCCCCTACTCCCGGTCCACTGCCTGGATGGAGGATTTCAGGTTAGGGACAGAGGAACAAAGCACAAGTTTTTCCTGAGAATTGTGAGATGGTGATCCCGTTGAGCAGAAATGGAATTTCAGTGGTATGTTCAGCTATAAGAACAACTCTAGGGGGTGAAGCTCTTGGCTCAGTCCTACAGCACGGACCTAGCTGTGTGAGGCTGTGGAGGGAGGGAGGGATGGAAGGAGGGAGGGAAGGAGGAAGCTTTCTCCGTGGATATGGTAGTGTATGTCTGCAATCCCTGCACTTGCTGAAGCAGAAGATTGCCACAAGTGTGGCTAGCCTGGGCTCCTGCCTGAAAAACAAAAAGAGGAGGAACAGGAGAAAGAGAAACAGGAGGAGGAGGGAGAGAGAACAGAAAGGGAAAGGGAAGAAAGAAGCATTGGAAAAGAAGGAAGGAAGGGTGGGTGGGTGGTCTGGGCCTATAATTCTAGAACTCAGGAGACAGAACCAGGAGGATTGCCAACCTGGGTTACGTACTAGATCCTTCCCCAAAAGCAAAAAGGAAGATGAGAAGCAAGGAGGGAGGAGAAAGGGAGACAGAGAAGGAAGGAAAGAAAGAAACAAGGAAGAAATATGGCTGGCTTGCAGGATATAGGAGATTTCCAGCTACACCATCCCATACTGCCCAAATTTTCTGTTACTGGATGTATATTAACTGGCATATATAAACTTATTCCGATACTTTGTGAAAATTTAGAAACATACAGCTGACTTGAGCCAATGGGGCTAAGTATACACCTTTCTGAAATTCCACCGTTAACCTTGTATGATGCTTTATCTGCCCATCCGGCCAGCCAAAATCCATTTTATTTTATTTTTTCTAATGCATTTTAACATAAATTGCAGACAGCAGTCCTACAGCCTCCACTAAAGACTCCCACATGAATATCTGCAAGCATGGCGTGTCTCTCTATGGCTCTCTCTATGTAGCTCAGGCTAGCCACCAATTTGCAAGCGCCCCCACCCTAACCCTGTCTGTGGAGTTCTGGGATTCTAAGCATGAGCCACTTCTCATGGCAAAGTGCTGTTTGTTTACGTGAATTTATTTAAGTCGTGTGTGTATGTGTGTGTGTGTGTGTGTGTGTGTGTGTGTGTGTGTGAGAGAGAGAGAGAGAGAGAGAGAGAGAGAGAGAGAGAGAGAGAGAGAGTGCACATGCAAATGTGCCAAGTGGAAGGGAAGAAGATGAAGAGGAAGGGGGGAGGAAGAGAAGGGGAGGAAGGGAAGGGGCTAAACCTTCATAGATCGGACATTGCTACATAGTTTTCTGAGGAAAGTAGGGGGAAAATTCCTGTTCTAACCCCACCCCCCACTACTCCCCACATCCTGCGCTAAAGCCAGAACATCCCTTTGCTTTTGTTGTGACTGTTCTGTTTGGACTTTGAACCCTCCTCGAAGGCCGGAGCCCTGGCATGGGTTCCTTTGCTTCATACCCAGTGGTTTATGACATGGTCATCATTTCTCAGAGATGGTGAACAGTGAAAGATGGTTTGAAAGACAGCTCATACTTCTCAAAGCGATGGAGATGCGTCTACAGTTTCCCTTTGAAGCTCATCGGAAAGCAAAGAAAAAAAGAAGGGGGGAAACCACTTGCTGTAACGTTTAGCACTGAGTAAAGGAATTCAAGATAAATGGGCCACCTGTGCATCTTGTGATTGGCCTCCAAAGTTTCAATAGTGGCTAGAAACGGCTCAGCCTCAGTGGATAAAACCCAGTGATGCAGGGCTCAGCAAGCTTTGAGCAATCCCCCCAGTGCTTCGCCTGGCACTCCCCCACTCCTAGTAGATGTGCTTTGGGAAATTGCCAACCTATCACAGATGAATGGATAATGGGGAACAAATAACTGAATGCAACAAAGTTAGTCATAATCCCCCCTTCCAGATATGTAGCACATGCTGGCCTTGAACTTGCTGTGGAGCAGACGATGACCTTGAACTTGTGGTCCTTCGGCTTCCCCATCCCTCCCGCCTCTCAACTGCTGGGACACCATGCCATATTTACTCTCTCTGTCTCTGTCTCTCTCTGTGGGTGTGTGAGGGTAGAACCCATGCCAACTAGACAGGCACTCTACCAGCAACACAACTCCAGCCCATTTTGTTCTGTTTTGAGTTGGACTATGATTTTTAAAAATTACGTTTATCTATATAATGGGGAGGGGACACATGAGCCCATGAGCCACTGTACAACGATAATCAGAGGACAGTTTTTAGGAGTTGGTTCTCTCCTTCTACTCTGTAGGTCTAAGGGTTGAAGGTCAGGCTTGGCAGCAAACATCTTTACCCCAGTTAAGTTTTTATGACCATATATACACTGGCTTTAGTCACTTTCTCTTTTCTGATTTTTTTTCTTTTTTGTTTTGAGGCAGGGTTTCTCTGTGTAGCCCTGGCTATGCTGGAACTCACTCTGTAGACCAGGCTGGCCTTGAATTCACAGAGATCCACCTGCCTCCACTTCCTAAAGGCTGGGATTAACGGTGTGCACCACCGTGTTCAGTTACTTATTTTCATAGCAACAAAATCTAAGATTAGTCTGTAACTTAGCTAGCAACTGAAACATATGCCATTTTTGTTTGTGTTGGGATTTTTTTTTTTATGGTTTTAGAGCTTTATTGTAGAAAGTCAGGGGGAAAGAGAGAAGGTAGAAAGAGAGAGGGAGAGGCCGGCCATGGCCATATGGGGAAAGGGGGGAAGAGAAAGAAGAGAGGGGGGCTAGAGAGTTAGAAAGGTGAGAGCTTAAAGAGGTGTGTTGGGATTTTGTTTGTTTGTTATTTTGTGGTGCTCAGCACAGTACCCAAGACTTTGCCTGTGCCAGACCAGAACACTTTCACCTAGCGCCCCCCCCCCAGTTCCTTGCTGGGGGAGTCTAAGTAAATGCTGTCCTGAAGCTGTCACCCCCAAGTCCCTACAATCTCAGTTTGATTTGTTAACTTCTCTAGGCATGAACAGATTTGTGCGTCAGACTCAGCTCTCCTTTGTGTCTCTGTGACTCCTTCCAAATTGCCTTCATTCAGAGCTGAAATACACTTGTCGTGACTTCTTAATGCTAAACACTGTTTTCTAAGAAATACAATGTTTAACCGCGAATTTCAGGTATGCTCTCATTTCCTCAAGCTGTTCAGAGTGATCAGATAATAATTGGGAATGACAGCTCCACCAGGAAATCAATATTCTTCCCCAACTGTGAGAATCTCAGATGCATTTTTTCACATCTTTTGTGCTTTCAAAAGTTTTACAGTTTCTTTCTTTCTTTTTTTCCCCACTTCCAAAACAGAAACTCCTTGTGCTAGTAGGATACTTCATTTATTTATTTATTTATGTATTTATTTATTTATTTATTTATTTAGGCTTATTTTAAGTTAAGTGTGTGTACACTTGAGTACAGGTGCCTCGGGAAGACCAGAAGAGGGCGTCGGACTGTCTGGCTCAGAAGTGATGGATGTTTGTCAGCTGCTGAAAGTGGGTGTGAGGATCTGAACCTGGGTTCTCTGCAAGAGCCCTCAGCTGATCCACCAAGAACCATCAATCTACCCTGCGGATGGCTCTTCAAAATACAACCTGGGTTCAGATAAAGAGAGGAACAAGCTTTCCCACACGTCTGACTTCTGCTAATCTAACATCAAGATTCCTCAACTTTTTCAGATATAGTTTGGGGTTTTTTTTTGTTTTTTTTTTTTTTTGTTTTGTTTTGCTTGTTTGCTTTATCTTTATTTTTAATTCTGTGTGTGGGTATGTGCACATGAGTACAGGTACCAGGAGAAGCCAGCTGGGATCGCATCCCCTGGACCTGAAGCAGTCATGAGCTGCTCAGTGTGAGTGCTGGGAACTGAACTCTGGTCCTTTAGAGTTTCTAACCACTGCGCCATCCCTCCAGCGCCTATTTTCAGGTGTGTTTTAAACTCCTTACATGTTAAAAGTAAATTTTAGGGCTGTACTGCTGACCCAGCTACTCACTGTGGGATTTCAAATAAGGGCTCAACCACTGAGCTATGATCTCAACTACTTATTTCTTTAATTTTTAAATATTTATTTAGTGGGTGGTGTGTGCCCTGTGGGGTTTGTTTAGCAGTCAGAGGACAACTTGAGGGAATCAGTTCTCTCCTAACATAGTGGTCTGGGAGATGCCAGGCAGCAAGCACCTTTACCTATTGAGCCGTTCCACTAGGCCTCTGTTTCCTGTTTATTTGAAGATGTTGTCTCCCTATATCTTTCTGGCAAGCCATTCTTTATGTAATGGCCCTACCTGTCCTGGAACTCACTTTGTAAGTAAGCTGGCCTCGAACTCACAGAGATCCTCCAGCTTTAGTCTACAGAATGGCTGTGACTTCAGGGTTGTGCTTGTAGGCCTTGATCTGCTGCCACCCTTTTTAAATTATTTTACTCACTCACATAATCACCTCCTTGATTATATTTTAAAACAGCTGTTCTCAACCTATGGGTCATGACCCCTTTAGGGGGTGTCAAACGGCCTTTTCACTGGGATCAAATATCAGATGTCCTGCATATCAGATAGTTCCATTGAGATTGATAACAGTAGCAAAAAAAAAAATCATAACAGTAGCAAAACTACAGATATGAAGCAGCAACAAAAATAACTTTATGGCAGGGGGTCACTACAACATAAAGACCTGTATTAAAGGGTCGCAGCATTAGAAAGGATGAGAACCAGTGTTCCAGAACTTCCCCCTAACTGAATTTTAGATACTTTGTTGGTAGGTAGATTGTTTTTTTATTTTGTTTTGTTTTGTTGTTTTTTTTCTAGACAGGGTTTCTCTAAGGAATGGCCCTAGCTGTTCTGGAATTCACTTTGTAGAGTAGGCTGGCCTTGAACTTACAGAGATACACCTGTCTCTGTCTCCTGGGTCTAAAGGCATGTGTGCATCACCACACCTGGTAGAAAAAAATAAAATTAAATAAGTATTTATGAAGTGGAAGGAAGGTTCTCATGGAGGTGAGAGGCCAGCTTTGGGGGGACTGGTTCTCTGCTCCATCACTAGAATTGCAGAATCCACTTCAGACCAGCAGCAAGTGCCTTTACCTGCTGAGCCATCACACCAGCCCCTGGACTGGTGTGGGTTCTCTCTGTGGAGCTCTGATCAGCCTCAAACTCACTCTCCTCCTGCCTCAGTTCCCTGAGTGCTAAGATTACAGCCACGAGCCATCACCATTCGGCTACTGAGTTTTAAGACTGTTTTACTATTTAAACAGTGGGTGTTTTTGTTTCGTTCTATTTTGTTTTCTGAGACAAGGTCTTGCTTGTCTATCTCAAGTCTCCAACTCACCGTGTTCCTCCCAGTGTTGCCCTGTCACACTCGGCTGTTAAAATTCTAGAAATTTCTATTCCTTCCTAGAGTTCTCTTAGTATCTCTTCACCCCTAGGCAACCTCCCTCACAACTTCACCTCACGCCTCACCTTTCTGTTGCTTAGTCCCTGTCGCTGATGTGCCAAGGACACATCAGCCTGAGACAAGGTTTGTGAGCTTGCTGGCCGACCTGCTGTTCCAGGGAAGACAGGAGTTGCAGCTTGTTCTCTGAGCACAATAGCTGATGGCCAAGGGGGCGCCTATGGAAGGAGTGAGCACCGCTGCCTGTCAGTCTCCAAGACGTCCCTGTTGATTGTACATTGTTACCCAGATACATAATTGTCTATTTTGAGCTTGATCACCAGTTGTTTCCATAGATACCTGATCATAATGACTAATTAAACAAAAAGGTTTCTATTTTATTATCTCTCCGATAGATTAAAAAAAAAAAAAAAGAGTCCCTCCTTTTATTCAGTTCAAATGTTCTTCTTTTTTTAAATGTTAATTGTCTTTAGGGCTGGAAGAAAGCTTTCACAAAGAGAAAGCAGGTTTCTCTTTTTTATTATGTTTTATTAATTATTTTGAGAGGAAAAGTGTGTATGTGGAGATCAGAGGGCAACTTTCAGGGCTCGGTTCCTTCTTTCCATATGGGGGGTCCTAGGGACTGACCTCAGGCATCGGGTTTTGGCAAGAGATCTTTGCCTGCTGGGCCACTGGTTCTCAGCATTTAGGTCGGAACCCTTTGAGGGTTGACCAACCCTTTCACAGGCTTCACCTAAGACTGTCCCAAATATCAGATATTTAAATTATGATTAATAATAGTAGCAAAGTTATTGTTACAAAGTAGCAACAAAAATAATTTTGTGGTTGGGGAGTTACCAGGATGTGAGAAACTGAACTAAATAAAGAGTCAAGGCATTGGGAAGGATGAGAACCGCTGTGGTAAGCCATCTTCTTTATAATGGTCTTTTCAAAGTTTATTCCCAAAGATAATAAGGGGTAACTGTCTCCTACTGTCATCTGAGAGTTAGGTTTTTTAAAATATTTTTTGTTGGTTTGTTTGGTTTGGTTTATATATATAAGTGCTCTGTCTTTCTGTATGTCTGCACACCCGAAGAGGGCATCAGGTCCCATGACAGATGGTTGTGAGACAACATGTGGTTGCTGGGAATTGAACTCAGGACTTCTGGAAGAGCAACTAGTGCTCTTAACCACTGAACCATCTCTCTAGCCTCTAGTTCATTTAAAAAAAAAAACTTTTTATTGACTCTTTGTGAATTTCACACCATGCACCCCAATCCTCCTCATTCCCCATCTCTTTATATCCACACTATGCCTTTGCAACCTCCCCCAAAGAAAGCATAACAAAAAATAAATAAATCAATATAAATAAATAAATTAATTAAGCAATAAATAAAGCCAAACAAATGAAAAAAAAATCTCACAGTGGAAGCTGAAGCATGTCACACAGTATATACATATACACACCCTGCAGCATGTCACAGTGTGTCACACAGTATATACATATATATACCCTGCAGTGTGTCACAGTGTGTCACACAGTATATACACCCTGCAGCATGTCACAGTGTGTCACACAGTATATACACCCTGCAGCATGTCACAGTGTGTCACACAGTATATATACCCATGGTCCTAAGCAGCTTCACTTGCAAATGTTCGTTGCAGTGAGTCATTGGTCTGGTTTGAGACCTCTGGCTTCTGCTACACTATCAATCCTGGATGCTCACCAGACTAACCTCTGATATCCATCCTGCTGTTGTCCTGTGTCATGGAGATCTGTAGCTTTGGATCTGTAAGCCCAGCCCCCTTTACACACTCCTGCAGTTCATAGATGGGGTGAATGTTGGGGTGGACCAACTCAGAGCCCTGGCTCTGGGCCTGGGGAGTAGTAGCTGAGTTGGTTAGCCAGCTAGCTCTCCTGCACCACCAGGGTCAGCTTTCCCACTTTACCCAGAGGAGGGACAGGGCCAGCTCTTCTGCGCTCACACCCTCTGGGCTGGCTCACTTGCACCCCTTCCCCACTGCCACCACCAGAGAGGGCAGTTCTATTGTGCTACCCAGGTGAGGAGCAGGGCCTGCTCCCCTGAGCGCTGCAGCCAGTTATGGGTGGAAGGGTTCATTTATTGCTTCATCAAACTGGCCCTGTGGGTTGAAGGGAAAGGTAGAGAGGTCTAGTGTCTTTAGTTTTTTCTTAAGATTTATTTTTATTTTTGATTATGTGTATGTACATGTATCTGTGTGTGCATATGAGTGTGAGTGTGTGTGTGTGCATATGTGTGTGTCTGTGTGTGTGTGCACATGTGTGTGTGTGTGTGTGTGTGTGTGCCTGTGGAGATCAGAAGAGGATGTCAGATGCTAGGATGGCTTGTGAGCCACCTGATGTGAAGGTTCTGAAGTTCGAGACCAGTCTGAGCTACAGGATGAGCACTCGCTCTTTCTTACTTACCCTTCACTTTGTGCCTGTACATGCATATGGGTGGATGGGTGGGAGGGTGAGAACCACGGCCCATGCAGTCTTGTGAAAGTCAGAAGACAAGTTGCAAGAGTTGGTTCTCTCCCTCCATCATGTAGGTCCCGGAACTCGGGTTGTCAGGCTCGGCGCAGGCCTGCTTGCTGAGCTACCTCGCTGGCTCTGCTTCCCATGTTTTAGTGATGGAGTGAAGACAAAGAGCTCCCAGGTATACAGCATCGCTGTAATCCCAGGTCTTCCTTATCACTGCTAATTAATCTGCAAGCCTGGAGGTGTTGCTCAGTGGGTAGAACACTTGCCTAAAGCACACAAAGCCTTGGGTGCCATCCCGAGGACTGAATAAACCCAGCGTGGTGGCACATGCCTGTCATCCCAGCACTCCTGAGGGCCAGGCAGGAGGATCAGAAACCCAAGGTCATTCTGGGCCACGTGGTGAGTTCAAGGCTAGCCTAGGCCACAAAAACAAACAAACAAACAGACTTAATTTGCACATAAATGCTACTGATACAGACCTAAAAAAATAGTGTGAAATCAAAATAGGATATCATACCTAGTTTGAAATTTATAGTGAACAAGCTAAATTTTGTTTGTTTGTTTGTTTGTTTGTTGTAGTGTTGGGGATTGAACCCAGGGCCTTTTGGGGAGCTAGGGAGAGAGTTCATTGCAACGTACAAGCATTAAGACCTGAGTTCAATCTTTAGAACCAACAGAGAAAAACAATGAGCAAACACCTCTAACCCTCATCCTAAGACTGGGGAGGCAGACACCTGAGGATCCCTGGCTCCACCCACCACCTAGACAAATGGGTAAGTCAGGCCAGGGAGAGAGTCTGTCTCCAAAGAACAAGGTGGCGAATGATAGAAGACACCAGGCATTGACCTCTAACCCCACTCCCCATACCTCCCATCCCCGAATGCATACACACACACACACACACACACACACACACACACACACACACACACACACACTCCATGCAGGACTGGGGATGTAGCTCAGTAGGAAGGCTCTTGCCTGGGATGCACAAGGCCCAGAACTCAATCCAAGCACCACCATCATTATCAAACAGAGACATCAGTGGGCCATAGAGAGTAGGGGTCAGAGGTCTTCAGGAGGTCCAGAAGGCTTGAGGCCTCCCTAGGACAGGTTGTGGCTCTTGCTGGCATGCCCTTTTCAGCCATGTGATTTCTAGGAACAGCAGCTCAGGGCCTGAACACCCACACCATGAGAAGCCTTCCAGGGGCAAGCCAGGTGCCCGACCCAGAAGCTTTGCCTACCTCTCAGCTGCTTCTGCCCAACCAAGGTCTGTTTCCAACCTCAGGGAGAGCTCCATCCGTGCCCCTCGCTTCTAACCTACACTGGTGTCTGGCTTCAACATTTCAAGTTTGTATGCATTATAGCCCACCCAGGGGGCTCAGGCCAGCTTCCATTTCACAAAATAGAGCCCAGAGAGGGGGAGAAAATTGCCTTTGACACACAGCAATCTGCTAGCAAAGGCATCCTGACACCCACATTTCTTCCCATGGCTTTAGTCTGTGTGCACTAATACAGGCACAGCCTTCCTTCCCCAGAGTGCCCCACAGGGCCTTTGCACCGGTTGTTTCACCCTGCTAGGAGACCTAATGTTGGTTTTTTGTTTGTTTGTTTGTTTGTTTTGAGACAGGGTTTATCAGTGTAACAGCCCTGGTTGTCCTGGAACTCACTCTGTAGACCAGGCTGGTGTAGCATTCACAGAAATCCGCTTGCCTCTGCCTCCCAAGTGCTGGGATTAAAGGCATGTCCCATTATACCTGGTGATAAAGGGTTTTCTTGTTTGTTTGTTTGTTTTTAATCGGATGTATTTGTTTAAAGTGTGTGTGGGAGGGGTGAGGGCTGGGGGGAGGAGTGGGTTGGGGGAAGGAATGAGGGCAGGGGTGTGTATGGAAGGGGTGTGTGTTTGCCATAGTACACGCATGGAAATCAGTACACATGAGGAGGTCAGAGGGCAACTTTAGGGACCCAGTTCTCTCCTTCCACCATATAGGCCCCTGGTCATCAGGCTAGTGTCTTTACCTGGTGAACCATTTTGCTAGCTCCTATTTGCTCATAATCCCAGTACTCAGGAGGCTGAGGCAAGGGGCCTGTGAGTTCCAGGCTGGCTCCAAACTTGCAATGTAGCCGAGGATGACCTAGAACTTTGATCCTCCAGGCTGCAGGATGACAGATCCACACCACTGTGTTTGATTATTATAGTACTGGAGATGGAACCCCCCAGCTTCACTTCTGGAGACAAGCCACTGACCAGCTGAGGTCATCCTACCCCTAGCCGGTTCCTTTTAATAACTGCCGTTATAACAGGCAAGTCTTCCCCAGGTAAGGCTGTGAACACTTCAGCAATTCTGCCTCTTTAAATACTTAATCCTCCCAACCACCCACTGAGGCAGACACAATTAACACTCAGAACCTGAGTGCCTCTAGCTCAGAAAGGTTAAGTACTTCCCCTCAGGTCACACAGCTCATCAAGGATCAGAATGTAGGGATTGAAGCTCCAGCCCCCTAGGCCTGGAGCTCAGTAGTCTAAGTTGCCACCTGACTTAGAGGAAGTGCCCCGGCACACGTGGGCAGCTCAGTGAAGTCCTCTGATCCCCGGCAGGCTTCAGGACTCTGTTCTCCTGGAATGTAGTCAGACAGGTCAGACAACGTTCCCTCTTTCTTTTTAAAACTCCCACCCAGGAGAATGTCAGTAGCCCCACAGACCTTGGCAGGAGGCTGGGAAGTGGAACAGGCTGCTTCTAATATGCTTAGACTGGTTGGGTGAATCTCAGGGGCTGGGGATGGGGGGGGGGGGGGACCAAGTTGCTACCCCAGAACCTTTAAGGCAGACTGGCCCTGGGTTTTGAGAGTTCACTCAAGTTCTGATTTTCAAGAGCAAGTCCCCACCACTGAGACAGTCTTGCCTGCAGGAGTTCTTATGGACAGTTACTATCATAGCAGCACACGGTCAAGTGTGTGTGTGTGTGTGTGGCCTGGGGGGGGGGGTGACGTGAATGCAGGTACCCACAGATGCCAGAGGTATCAGAATCTCTAGCAGCTGGAGTAATAAGCAGTTAGGACTTGCTCGACATCGTATTGACAGCTGAACTCAGCTTCTCTGAAAGAGCAGTCTGACTGCTGAACCATCTCTCTAGCTTCCAACATCATCATTACCATCATCATCTTCTTCCTCCTCCTCTTCTTCATCACAGTTGTTTTGCTCATTGAAACCAGAGCTTGCAGTTAGGCTGGGCTCACCAGCCAGGGAGCTCCAGGAATCTTCCTGCCTCCAGCCCCCCCTGTGCTGGCATTGCAAGCTTACACTGCTGTATCTGGCTTTATACATTGCTGGGCCCGGTGTGCACATCTGTAATCCTAAAAGTCAGAGAGCTGAAGTATGGTAAGTTCCAAGGCCAGCCCAGGTAACTTAGTGGAATCCTGTATCAATATATAAGGTTAAAAACTGGGGCAGGCAAAACGTCTCAGCTCTGCGTGTAAATGCATCTGCTGTTGCCTGGTGACCAGAGTTCCAGCCTTGGGATACACACGGTGGAGGCAGAGAACTGACTTCTGCAAGTTGTCCTCTGCATGCGAACACACCACATCTACCACATTCCCCACACACAGTAAATACATGCATTAAAAAGCTTTTATTTGGGGGCTGGTGAGATGGCTCAGTGGGTAAGAGCACCCGACTGCTCTCCCGAAGGTCAGGAGTTCAAATCCCAGCAACCACATGGTGGCTCACAACCATCCGTAACGAGATCTGACGCCCTCTTCTGGAATGTCTGAAGACAGCTACAGTGTACTTACATATAATAAATAAATAAATCTTAAAAAAAAAAAAAAAGCTTTTATTTGCCAGACAATGGTGGCACATGCCTTTAGTCCCAGCACTTGGGAGGCAGAGGCAGGCAGATTTCTGAGTTTGAGGCCAGCCTGGTCTATGGAGTGAGTTCCAGGACAGCCAGGGCCACACAGAGAAATCCTGTTTTTATTTAATAAAATTATTTAATCTTTTAAAATAAAAAATATAAGTACAAGAAGACTGGGATCTAACTACATGGTAGAGCCCCTGCCTAGAATCCCCCAGTGAGGGGCTGGGGGCGTGGCTCAGTGGTAGAGCCCCTGCCTAGAATCCCCCAGTGAGGAGCTGGGGGGCGTGGCTCAGTGGTAGAGGCCCTGCCTAGAATCCCCCAGTGAGGGGGTTGGGGGCGTGGCTCAGTGGTAGAACAATTAACTACAATGTGCAAAACTAAGTTCAAGCTCTAATATTGAAAAAGAATAAGCCAATTAATTAGTCAAATGTGGTCTTGGTTTGATGGATGTCCCAGGTTAGAGAGGTAGCGGTAAAAAGGGTTAATGTATATGAGAGAGCTTATCAATTCATTGTGGTTTGGGATGGGATACAGATGTTAGCAAGAGGGGTCTAGGCCACCATTCCTTGGGGGCACATTATAGAAAGGAAGTCAGAGCAGGGTTTGACTTGTCTAACAGGGGGAGAGGCTTAAACTTGATTTAGACATCTGTCTTTTCTAGGACCTTGATTCTGCAAGATCCCTGCCTCCCTAATGGAGGGATCCAGAGGCCATCACAGACCTCCCTGTGCCTAGGGCTTGGATGTGGGTGTTCCACAGGAGGGGAGAAGAGTAGGGCTACTGCTTGTCCCCCAAAGAGTATGTAAAGGACACCTGGGGCTTGTGTAGTCCTTATACAGTAAGAGACTAGGCCTGGCAGCCTGGAAAAAATACCAAGTTTAAATGGACACCACTCCCAGTGGGCGCTGGCTGTGTCGGTGGGCTTTGCCAAGAAACTGAAGGCTGGTGGCCCACCCTCCCGTGTGCTGGCTCTTCTCATCTGTGAAATGGGAATGACGATACTTACCTACCTCATCGCCCAGTTATGGGAATTAATTAATGTTTATAAAGGCCGTGGAGCACCGCAGATGAAAGGCTCTGCAGAAGTACAAAGTATTATTACAGTAATTACATGACACATTATATCTCGGGCCAAGGGCTTTCTGCAGCTTCGCTTATTACTGAGAATGGGCGATGGGAGGCAGATAAATCCAATCTCTCCGAACCATCACTCAAAACTCCAAGCCCATCTCACTCTCCACTCTGGAAGATTCTATCAGGCTTGGAGGACATGATACAAGTGTCTCCCGGCTCACAGTATCCCACAAGGGTAGGTAGGTAGGGAAAACGATGAGAAAGAATCACTTCTGATCTCGTTAGTTTTTATTGTTGTTTATTTGGGGGGTAAGTTTGAGGGGGGGTTGATTTTTTTTGTTTTTTGTTTTGTCTTGGGATCTTATTTTTGTTTTTTCGGTTTGTTCTGGTTTGTTTTGTTTTTAAGAGAGAGAGAGAGAGAGAAAGGGGGAGGGGTCTCATATAGCCTAGTCTAGCCTCAAACTTAAACTGCCTATGTAGCCAAGGATAGCCTTCAACTTTTGATCATCCTGTCTCCACCTCCCAATTTCTGGGTCTATAGCACATAGCACATGACCCCTGGTTCATTTGAGGATAGAACCTGGGCTTCCCACTTGGAAGGCAAGCAGTCTACCCCCAGGGCCACATCACCAGCCTGATCCTCTCCCCAAAGCTGCAATTGCTATGGTACCTACAGCTTCATCTACATGTCAGTTAAATCCTCCCCATATTTTGAGGTAGTGGGGTGGATGCTTTTAGTTGGTTCAGACATGATGCCTATGGGGGTCTCCAGACCCCCAAAAAGAATTCTGCTGGGCCCCTGTAGTAAGCTTCCCTTGTCTATAGAACCTCCAAAAAACTCCTGGCACTTATTTCTCTTCACATCATTTCTCAACAGCCCGATCTGACCGGGTAGGCGAAAGGTAGATCAGAAAGAAATATAATTACCTTTTTACAAGCTTATGACACGGCTCTAGCCTGCTCGCCTGCCAGCTTGTCCAGTCACTCACAAATGATGATATACATACTATAAATTATATCATTATCGAGCTGTAATTACAGGCAACGTATATGCCAACCCCCCTGAAGGAGATTGAGGCTCCAAGATTACGTCCCCTCTTGCCCCTCAGTCCCTTGGGAAAGAAAGTCTATTGCGAGAGAGGAGGTTTACTGATTTCCAAATATCACCGACGCTTGCTTAAAACAACAGAGACGCCCCCTTCTAGCCTCTTGTATACACATCCTGGGGCTCCCCCTAGTAGATCAGTGCACCCAGCAGCACCCACAAAGCCTGAAACATTGGCAAGAACAAATTTGCACAAGTGAGGGCAAACGGCTGTGAGCGAGGCTGATAACAGAGCCACATCGGGGTTTCAGAGCCCAGATGGAGCTCCCGGAAGTACAACAGGATGAAGCCCTAGGGGACCAGGGCCAGGCACTGTTAGGAGTTGCCTCTCTTCCTGTAGTATATGTCTGTGTGCACGCTCGAGTGCACGCGCATATGTGTATACACTCATGTGGAAGTCCTCATGTGGAGGTCAGAGGACACTTTTCAGGAGTCACTTTTCCCCTGCTACCATGTAGGTCCTGGGAATTGAACTAAGCCCATCAGGTTTGGCTGTAAGCACCTTTATCTACTGAGGCATCTCGCCAGCCCCTTGTTTATGCTTTTGACATATAGTCACTGAAGCCAGCACCCACCAACTCAGCTAGCCAGCAGGCTCTAGTAATTCTCCTTGTGCCTGGGTTACAGACACAAGCAGCCACATGCAGATCTTACAGGGGTGCTGAGGGATCTGAACTCAGGCCCTCGTGCTTGCAAGGCAGTTATTTCACCCACTACACTGTCTCCCCAGCCCCTTTCTTTGGGCTCTAGAGGACACACCTCAAGACCATTGTTACACCCAAAGATGCCTTCCTGTTCTGGAGGCCGTTCCCTGGATGCTGCCATAATGCAGGATCATCTATATCTCATATCATCTTGCAGGGTGACCTGGGAGCTGGGCCTGGCTGAGATAGAGTGTTGATCCTCCAGGTCCCTCTGCTCAAATCCAGTTGCTTCTGGACCTTCTCGGGCCTGGTCTGGGGAACATAAGATCCTCCCTTTATTTTCTACTAAGAACGTGGTTCCTTCCTTCCTTCCTTCCTTCCTTCCTTCCTTCCTTCCTTCCTTCCTTCCTTCCTTCCTTCATGGGATTCTCTCGTTTAGGAGATCAGAGTTTCAAAGGCAAAGCCTCTTCATCTGGAGCTTAGAGAGAAGAGACCAGGATGCAAGGACCACGACGTTAAGTCAGCGAGACTTTAGAGCACTGGGCGAGACTTGGGAACCCAACTATGACAAGTGACTGGGCTGGTTAGAGAAGGCAGGTACCAGAGGGAGAGGGATCACTAAGAACTTCTCAACCCAGACATGATTCTGATCCCAGCATGGACAGGACAGGGAAGGTAGTCAGTTGGCAGTGTGCTTGCCTAGCATGCACAAAGCCCTGGGCTTGATCTTTAATAAGGCGTACACCTGGGCACGATGGTACACATCTGTAATCCCAGCACTCAGGAGGCAGAAGCAGGAGGATTAGGAGTTGAAAGCCATCCTGGGCTACATAACGTGTTTAAGATGGGTCTAACATACATAGCCTATATCTCAAAAATCAAGGAGCGGGCAGGAGAAATGGACATTTGGGCTATGAGACAGCTGGGAACCATGTCAGCTGGGAAGTGTTCTGGTTGAGGATTGAGGGCAGTTTGAGAGCAGAGGGCCAGCCTCTGTCCCATCCCCTAGTGCACCATTCCTCTCTCAATCCTGCATTCATCCAACTTGGACCCCTTGTACACCAACTACTTCCTAATACTCCTTGGCCTTTCTGCTTCCTCTTCTTGCCCCAAACTCCTCCCGATACCCTCCCTTCTTCCCAGTCCCTGATCTCAGTTAGCAGGTGACAGACCAGATGGCTCCTTATCATCATATTCTTCTCCTGATTCCCAGATAACCCCATCTTGACCCACTCCCTCCACTGCAAGGAGCTCTGTCCTCACTGTACCAGAAACAGGAAGTGGAAGAAGATGCTGGGGACAGAAAGACTGTGCTCAGACACCCAAGTGGCAAGCTCAAAGCAGTAGCAAGCCTCCACCATCTGGTTGGCAGGCGACCCCAACTGCAGCTTGTCCTTGAATCACATCTTGTAAAAAAAAAAAAAAAAAAAAAATCATTTGCACATTTGAGTTCCAAGTCCCCTCAAAACGGTATAAACACCACCGTTCTGAGCACCATAAAAACCACAGCGAACATTTGTGGAGACTCAAACATGTGTATTGACATATGGCGCGAATATCACTCGCTGTGTCTTTTTAGCGTTGGACGGATACACCAGGCATCTGCGCTCAGAACGGTTTGAATGGAAAGCTTTGAGAAAAAAAAAAAAAAAAAAAAAAAAAAAAAGCTGAGTGAGGAGCAGGCTGTCCCAGGTTGGGCCGCTTGGCTTAGCTGCAGGGAAGCCCAGGAATGAAACAGGGATAGGGCTGGTGGCTTCAGCAAAGAGGCATAGCATGAGTTCCTAAGGGCAGGAGGACACACACACACACACACCTAGTTCACTCAAGTTAGACCCTCTAAAGCAACCTTTCTCTTCCTCTGTCTTCCCCCTACTCCCCCCCTCAAAGGAACAGCTTGGTCTTTTGACTTAGAGAGCCGGGGTCAGCTCAGGAAAGCAGGCACATTTTAAGCCAGCTCTCAGGTCCTAGAGACCCCATTCACTTGTTCATTCAGCTTCACAGGCCATGAGCAAATTATTTAAATTTCATTTTATTCAGGGGTCAGCTAGTGGGCCCCATGACCCACATGTAGAGGTCAGAGGACAACTTGTGGGAGTTGAACTTACATTTTCAGACTTACTGGCAGACACGCTTAGCTCCTGAGCCATCTCATCGGCTCTGATCAAACTTGGAGTTTCATTTTTCTGAGACAAGGTCTCAGACTCACTAAGTAGCCGAGGATGACCTTGAACTCCTGATCCTCCTGCCTCTCCCTCCAAAGTGCTAGCATTTGGAGGAGTGTTCCATCATACCCAGCTCACTCTGCATCTTTGCTGAGGAGCCCAGAGTCCCTGTCTCACTGCTTTTCAGAGTCTCACTATGTAGCTCAGGCTGGCTGCTTCCAACTACAGATCTAAGAGCTAGGAGTAAATACCCTGCTTCAGCCGGGCATGGTGGCCCACGCCTTTAATCCCAGCACTTGGGAGGCAGAGGCAGGTGGCTTTCTGAGTTCGAGGCCAGCCTGGTCTACAAAGTGAGTTCCAGGACAGCCAGGGCTACACAGAGAAACCCTGTCTCGGGAAAAAAAAAAAAAAAAAAAAAACCCTGCTTCTTACCAGCTCAAGAACTTACAGTCAGCTGTCCCTAGCGGCTATCTAGGCTTTTGTAAGTCTTTCCTATGACCCCTAACATAAGGTCAAGTTGGGGCATTTCACTTTGGGGCTGACAGAATAGTGAGTAGAGGAACTTTACACTAAGCCTGGTGACCTGTGTTGGCCCCCTCTCCCTGCCCCTACATGATGGGAGGAAAAAAACAACTCCACAAGTTGTTCTCTGACTGCCATACTTATATTGTGGCCCATGCATCTCCACCCCACCCACACCTACCCCCCAGTAATAATAAGAAATACAACATTAGGGCTGGGAAGGTGGTTAAGAGCACTTGTGTCTCTTGAACAGGACTTGGGTTCAGTTCTCAGCACCTACATGGTGGCTTATTACCATCCTCTCCGGGTCCAGGGAATCCAAACCCTCTTCTAGCATGTACATACTTACACATAGGCAGGTGAAACATGCATACATACACAATACAATAAAAATAAACACATAAACAAATATTTAATTTTTTTTTTCAACACAGGGTTTCTCTGTATAGCCCTGGCTGTCCTGGAACTTACTTTGTAGACCAGGCTGGCCTTGAACTCAGAAATCCACCTGCCTCTGCCTCCCGAGTGCTGGGATTAAAGGCGTGTGCCACCACGCCCGGCTTAATTCTTTTTTTCAAGACAAGGTTTCTCTGCGTAGCCTTGGCTGCACTCGAACTCATGAGATTTGCCTGCCTCTGCCTCCCCAGTGCTGGGATTAAAGGTGTGTACCACCACTGCCTGGCTTTAAAATATTTTTTTAAAAAATGCCAGAGCCCTTGAGCTGGCTAGTTTTTATGTCAGCCTGACACAGCTAGAGGCTAGAGTCACGTGAGGAGACAGAATCTTTGTTTTTTGTTTGTTTGTTTGTTTTTTTTTTTTTTTTTGGTTTTTCGAGACAGGGTTTCTCTGTATATCCCTGGCTGTCCTGGAACTCACTTTGTAGACCAGGCTGGCCTCAAACTCAGAAATCTGCCTGCTTCTGCCTCCCGAGTGCTGGGATTAGAGTGTGCCACCACGCCCGGCTGAGAAGACAGAATCTTAATTGAGAAAATACTTCCATAGGATAAGCCTGTAGGCAAATCTGTAGGTTTTTGTGTTTGTTTGTTTGTTTTTGACTGATAATTAACACAGGAGGACCGAATTTAGGGTGTGTGTGTGCCATTCTTGGGCAGGTGGTCCTGGGGTATCTAAGAAAGCAGACTGTACAAGCTCTTGGGATCAAGTCAGTAAGCAGCACCCTCCATGGCCTCTGCTTCAATTTCTGCTTCCAGGTTCCTGCCTTGAGTTCCCACTGTGACTTCCCCTTCATGGCAGATTGTAAAGTGTAAGTAAGGCAAAATCCACCTTTTCCTCTCAGAGCTGCTTTTGGTCATAGTGTTTTATGACAGTAGCAGAAACCCTAACGGAGTCAGCTCTTACTCCCAAATCACTCCTTGGTCCCTGAGGATTGCTTATGACACGTTGATTGGGTGACTGGGAACTCTACCTTAGACCTGGTAAGGGACCTAGATAAGCAAATGGTCTAGAGCTCTGGGCTGCAACAGCTAATCCTTCCACCTGGCTTTGGAAAAGTAAGTCAACCTTGTAACTAGACACTGGCTCAGCGCCCACTGTGGTTCTAATTGGACAAGAAAGGAACTTTGAATTCCTTTGATACAGTGTGTCTGTAAGGAAAGGCCACGGATACAATGTATCTTCCCAAAGGCTCATGGCTTGAATTCTTGGTTCTCAGCAGGAGTATCCAATCTTTGAGATGTGGTGGGATCACGAGAGCTCTAACTAGTCAGTGGATTGATCTATTTAGGCCAACAGTTCTCAACCTGTGGGTCAGGAGCCCTTTGGGAGTTAAATGACACTTTCATAGGGTTTACCTAAGACCATAGGAAAACACAGATATTTACATAACAGTAACAAAATAACAGTTATGAAGTAGCAACAAACACAATTTTATGGTTGGGAGTCACCACAACACAAGGGACTATATTAAAGAGTACCAGCATTAGGAAGGTTGACGATCAACCTTCCTAGACAAAAATCTCTACCTCTGAGCCATATTCCTAGCCCTGGGGGATTCAAGGCAGCTGCTCCACCTCAGAACACCTTCAGAGGGACTCAGAACCTCAATGCTTCCAGACTTAGACTTGATGTTGTCCTTCCAGCGTCAGTTTGGGGTCTCTTCTAACTTGGATGCATGCTGCTTACAGGAAGATGCTGCCAAGAACAGCAGAATATGAACTAGAGCCTAGAATCCCGCAGTAAACTGAGGTGTGGCTCATTAGTAGAGCACCTTCCTAGGAGGCCCTGGGTTCCAAACATACAATGCAAACAGTAACATTTTTTTTTCTTCTTCTTCTTTTTGGTTTCTGGAGACAAAGTTTCTCTCTGTAGTCCTGGCTATCTGTTGGAGCTCACTTTGTAGATCAAGGTTGATCTGGAATTCTGCCTGTCTCTGTCTCCTGAGTGCTACCATTGCCTGGCACAAACAAGAAAAACATTTCAAAGGTCCCTTTCAATCAAGTTGTCTGAGCAGCCTTGGGTTCTCTTGTCCAAGCCTGAGCACGCCAGTCTCTCTCTTGGGGTATCAGCAAGGGATAATTAAGCCAATACAGAGCCAGGAGCATGCATGGATACCTAAGGCAGCACTCCAACCTCACCCTGATGACTTGGTCTACCCTTGTATCCTGGTATTGTTTTGTTTTTAGGTGACAGGGGACCAACTGATGGCCAGACCCCTTGCTGTGCCTTATCAAAGGATGACCTAGAATCCCAGCTTCATAGGAAAAGGAGGAAATTAGCCTACTGCCCTCCTACTCGTGGCTATCACCTTCCAAATGAAGGTTGGAAAATTGAAGCAAACAGCCTAAGGGTACTGGTGGGTGACAGATAAGGGTCAGACTCAAATTATTTAACCCTGTGTCCAGATTCCTGGCCCCTGGGTCCCTTTTCCCTCCCTGTCCACATCCAGGCATCTTTCCTTCCCTCCCCATTCCTTCCTCCCTCCCCTTCCTTTCTTCTTTGTTTTCTTGTAAACACACTCTCACATACCCCAGGCTAGCCTTGAACTTGAGATGTGGCCAAGAATGACTTTGAACTCCCCTCCCCTCCACCTACCACATGTTGGGATTACAAAGCGCCACCACACCTGGTTTAAGGGGAACTGGTGATTGAAGCCAGAGCTTTATGCCGGGTAGACAAGCAGTTTAACACCCAACTGCAGTTTCAAACCACCCCCACCTTCTTTCTTGTTCCAACAGTGTCTCCCTAGGCAGCCTAGATTCGCCTGAACTGCCAGGTAGCCTGGGCTGCCCTCAAACTTCAGGTCCCCTCACCCCAGTCCTGGGATAACAGGCTTGCGCCATTCCTGTCTTGACTGTCCTGTTAAAGGCTTCCCTTCCTGTTAAAGATCTCTCCCTTTCCTTGCCCAGTGGGTGGTATGTAGGTGCTTACCAACTCTACAGGAAAGTGGCCTTGCCTAGTCACCTAATTGCCTGACAACTCATCCTCTTAACCATTTGGACTTGACACTGAGATAAGAATGTCTGACTTTTGATAGTGTCAAATGACTGTTGATAGTAATCAAAGCCCCAAAGGTGAATTCAAGGATCTAACCACTTCCCTGCCCCTGACTACCCAGCATCCTCTTGTTCAAACTTCAAGTTTGTTTGTTTTTTGAGGGGGGTCTTCTAAACAAACCCATCTTCTTAGTTTACTCTTTGTCTTCTATCCCTGTGTTTGTTTGTTTGTTTGTTTGTTTTTGGTTTTTTTCCCCCTGAGACAGAATTTCTCTGTATAGCCCTGGCTGTCCTGGAACTCACTCTGTAGACCAGGCTGACCTCGAACTCATGATCCTTCTGCCTCTGCCTCCTTCAGCAAATCCTACCGGCATGTGCCAGCACTACTGGCCTATCCTTGTTTTAAACCAAACCAAACCAAATTCAGACTGATGGTTCAAATCCTTAACCACAGTACTTGGGAAGCAGAAGGGTTGTAAGTTCAAGACCTGCCTGTTTTCAAAATTAAAAGTGAAAATAGGAGGCTTAGCTGAGGCTCAGTGGTAGAGCCCTTGCCTAGAATCCCCCAGGGAGGGACTGGGAGTGTGGCTCAGTGGTAGAGCCCTTGCCTAGAATCCCCCAGGGAGGGGCTGGGGGCGTGGCTCAGTGGTAGAGCCCTTGCCTAGAATCCCCCAGGGAGGGGCTGGGGGCGTGGCTCAGTGGTAGAGCCCTTGCCTAGAATCCCCAGTGAGGGACTGAGGACTTGTCTGCAGTGCTTGCCTAGCATGTGTGAGGTCTTGGATTCCATTGCCTGCACTACAAAAAGAAAAAAAAAAAAAAAGAAAAAGAAAGAAAGAAAGAAAGAAAGAAAGAAAGAAAGAAAAAAAAAGGGGGGGGGAGTTCTAAGGAACACAAAACAACCTGAAAGAAGATAAGGGGAGCGTCTTTTGTCACCATCCTGGTATTCTGTCATCTGGAGCTGACTGTGTGTGGCAGGAGAGCCGGGTAATTGATCTGCTTGTGTCATCCTTCAGAATGTGCTCCGCCCTGGGCTCACGTCAGCCTCACGGTGTGGCCAGGCAGGCTGCTCTCAAAACACAAGCCTTCCGTTAGCCTGGGTAAAGGCACTGCCCTTTCTCACACAAGGCTACTGAGCTCATCCATACCTGCTTTTCTTTCATCTCTCCTCCCTTCCCTCCTTCTCTCCCTCTCTCTCTCTCTACTTCTTCCTTCCTTCCTTCCTTCCTTCCTTCCTTCCTTCCTTCCTTCCTTCCTTCACACTCAGAGATCTGCCTGCTTCTGCCTCCCGAGTGCTGGGATTAAATATGTGTGTCACTCCTTCCTGCCTTCCTTTCTTTTTTTTTTTTTTTTTTTTTTTTTTTTTTTCTTTTCCTCCCCTACTCTTTTTCTTTCATTTGCTTTGGGACAAAGTCTCAGCAGATAGCCCGAGATGGCCTCAATTGGTAGCAATCCTTCTGCTCCTGCTCTCCTCCCCCAGTGCTGGGATGAAGGCCCAAACAAGCACGAGTGGCTTCCACAAGTCTTTTCAAATAGATTTGTCCCAGTTTCTTCTCACTGGAGAAGGTGACATTCGATGGTTTTTCAGGAAGTCCTATCTACCGTGGTGTGTTGGTCTTAGACTTGAATTCTAGAGACAAGGTCATGCAAAGGAGAGATGCACAATGGTGGGACAGGGCTTGGAGTAGGGGGCCTTGACTGAGCAGGCATGCAGCTACCCATGGGGCATTTGCTAAGGGAACAGTAAGGGTCAGAGATAGAGTCTGGGATGCATATACCCAAGGCCAAAAATAATCTTTGTTAGGCCAGGCATGGTGGCACACACCGTACTCCCACGCTCTGGAGGGAGGCAGACCAGGCAGATCTTTGTGAGTTCAATGGCAGCCTGGTCTATATAGTGAGTTCCAGTCCAGCTAGGATTGCAAAGTGAAATCCTGTCAAAAAATAAAAGAAACAAAAAGCCGCCGGGCGTGGAGGCACATGCCTTTAATCCCAGCACTCGGGAGGCAGAGGCAGGCAGATTTCTGAGTTCAAGGCCAGCCCAGTCTACAAAGTGAGTTCTAGGACAGCCAGGGCTACACAGAGAAACCCTGTCTCAAAAACAAACAAACAAACAAACAAACAAACAAAAAGCCAAAACATCATTATCTCCCCATGTGGTGTCATACACTTGTAGTCCTAGCACTGAGAGCATTTAAGAGGCTGAGGCAGGAGGATTTCTTTGTGTTCAAGACAACCTGAATCATATAGTGAATTCTAGCTCAGCTGTCCAGGCAACAATGTAAGCTCTCCTCTCAACAAAACAAGATGGGTCCTCCTGATAAAGTACTCACTCTGCAGACATCAGGAGCTGGCAGAGTTCGATCCCCAAAACCCACATGAAGAAATGCCAAGTGTAAAGGACTTTCACTGTAATCACAGTTCCTCAGCAAGTAAGGAGAAAGCCAGGATCACTAGTGTTTACTGGCCAGCTAGCTTGGCTTAATTGGGGAATTGTAGGCCAAGAAGAGACCCTGTCTCAGAAAAGAGTTCTAGCACTTGGAAGGTAGAGATAGGTGGATCTCTGTGAGTTCTGGGCCAGCCAGAGCTACATAGTGAAACCCTGTCTCAAAATAAATAAATAAATAAATAAATAAATAAATAAATAAGGGCAGACTGAGGAATGACACCCAAAGTTACCTTGTAGCCCCCGTATTCATGTGTACCTGCACACACACACACACACACACACACACACACATTCATGCACACACACACATACACACACACACCTGATATCTCTTTGGGTCTCTGACTTGTCTCCTGCTTCATGATAAGAACCAGTAGCAGGTCTTACCCCAGACTTACTATAAGACCGATGTGTGATGATGGCCTTCCAGGAGCCTTACACGCCATAAGGTCTTCCTCAGCGAGTAAGGAGAAAGCCAGGGTACGGGCAAGATGGTTTAGACTAGAAAGACAAATGCAGAAGTGTCTCAGAGAATCCACCACCTTGTGCACTTCACCAGGATGAGCCATTACATCAAAACAGCTCTGGATGTAGACAGGAAGCATTATGGTCATTGCATTCCAAGAAAAATAGAAAAGAGCATAGGTGAGCTGGCTCAGTCAGAAAGGTGCTTGCTGCCAAGCCTGATAGCCTGAGTTCGATTCCCGGGACCCATATGGTAAGAGAGAATTGACTTCTGAAAGTTGTTCTCTAATTTCTACATATACATCCTGACACAACACATCTACACACACACCCCCATTAAATAAATAAATAAATAAATAAATAAAATATATAAATATAACTTAAAATTTTTATGTAAAAAATGTGTTTATTTAAAGAGGTCAGAGGGCTGGAGCTATCTATGGCTTAGTTGATAGAGCACTTGCCTAGAGAAAGAGAGGCTGCCAGTCACAGACATTTCCGGGTCCTTCCCAAGCAGGCAATGACATCTGGTAAACTCATTGTCTGCTATTCTGTGGGGAAAGAAAAGTGTTAGACAGAGAAGCCAGAGGCAGTTTGCCTAACGTGTCTTCTCTCTCTCTCTCTCTCTCTCTCTCTCTCTCTCTCTCTCTCTCTCTCTCTCTCTCTGCCTTTTCAGTTCTTGTGAACGCAACAAAATAACAGCTGTTCATAATTTCATGCATAGAGAACTATGTAAATCTCTGTGATGAAAATGTGTTGCGTTTCTTGTTTCTTGCAGAGGAAGTGTGCCTGCCGGAGACGCAGCCCGCTCTGCATACAGTTGTGAAAGCTCACATGCAGCTTGGATTTGATTGAAGCCTGTGTTCCATGGGGACTACTCACTGCTCAATTTGGGAATGAGTCTGGGCTACCAGATAGTAAGCGGCTTCCAGATCTATCCCTGCCAGCCAGGATGGTTTGAAGGCCAAGAGTCTTGGTTCCAATTTAAGCTGGGTCTCCTCTGACTGACACATTAGACTCAGTAGTGTGTGAGTGTGTACGTGCATGTGTGCATGTGGGGTGTGTGTGTGTGTGGGTGTGTGTGTGTGTGTGTGTTCAGCTGTAGAGGTGAGAGGACAACTGTTGGGAGTTGGTTCTCTCCTTTCACCATGTGGGTGCTGGGGGTCAAATTCAGGTCAACATCAGGTTTAGTGGCAAGTGGTGCTCGCTACCCACTGAGCCATCCTGCCTGCCCTGACTTTGTATTTTGAGACAGAGTCTCTTTCTCCCTGAACCAGTAGATCAGTGATTCAGCTAGGCTGTGCTAGCCAGCAAGCCTCAGGGACCCTTCTATTTCCACCTTACCACTGCCAGGGTCCCAAGCATATGCCACGATCGATCTCCTGGTTCTTTTATGTATGTGCTGGAGAGCAAACTCAGGTGCTCACTCTTGTACACTGAGCACTTTATCAAAAGCTCCCCAGCCCTCTGTGTGTTCTTTTGACTGTGGCTACATGGGAATAAAAATACTTATATTTCAGAGAACATCTGTATAACAGTTACGTGACTGTGTATTTATTCACTTCTAACAACCCCTATTTAGGAAGGTCAACCATATGTACAGTGTTTAAAACATCTGCTCATTTTAATTAACAACTTCATACATGCATAGAGTGTCAATTTAATCTTAGGGACCCCCCCCCCCCAATGCTCTTCTTATGTTTTTACAGGTATTTCTGCACACCCACTTGTGTAAGCAAGCTTGTACAATGATGCATGTGTGGAGGTCAAAGGGCGGCCTCAAGGGTCAGTCTCTGCCTCTCCCCCCTTGTTTAAGACTCCACTGCATACCCAAGGCAAGCTGGCCCTTGAACTTCCTGGGATTTTTCTTTCTCTCCCTCCCTGCTGGCATTACAGGCATGTTCAGGTCTGGCTTGCTATGGGTCATGGGGAATTGAACTCAGTTCCTCACACTTAAATAGCAAGTGTTTTACCCACTAAGCCATGTCCTGATTCCTGTTTACAGACTTTGTCTCCTACTTGGAGGAGGTCAAAACGAGATGGGGAGGGTGGAGAAGGGAAGAGTGGAGGGGTGGAAAGAACGGGGTGGGGTGAGGGTCAGGGTGGGGGTGGTGAAGAAAGGACTGGAGACTAGACCCCAAGGGTGCTTGGTCATCATCTGTATTCTGAGGTTCTACACTTGCCTGCTGCCCTGGTCCCTGCCACCTGTCTGATGATGTTAGGTCAGGCACTGCTGGGGGCAACTCTGAGACAGTTTCAAGTGTAGCCGCCTTAGTGGGATTTGGTCCCACGGAGGACCCGCCAACACTTTCGTGGAAGTAAGGGGAGCGGTTGTGAGCAGCAGAGGACGAAGTTAAAGCATCAGCAAGGCCACTAAAAACAAAGTCTGAGGACGAAGCATGTTTTGTAAGGTGTTAAACTTGAAGCGATTCTCCTGCCTCAGCCTTGCCTAGGCTGGGATTACAGAGGGGTCCCCACTTGTGTGTGTGTACATGAGTCTGGGCACTCCTGGGAATTCTCTCCTTCCACCCTGGGGGTTTTAGGAACTGAACTTGGGTCATCTGCCTTGGCAGCACATGCCTTTCCCCTAAGTCAATGCGTCTCAACCTTGCTAATGCTGCGTGCAACCCTTTGATACAGTTCTTATTGTGCTGACACCCCCCCCCCAACCATAACATTGTTTCCACTGCTACTTTATACTATAATGTTGCTACCATTATGAAGCATAATGTAATTATTTTTGGAGATGTAGGTTTACCAAAGGGGTCACAACCCTCAGGTTGAGAGCCACTGCCCTAAGGCATCTTTACTGGCTTCTCTAGCCTTATTTGAGGGTTTCCCCTTTCCTTCTGCCACTGAAGACATTTGAATACACGACTCCCCCTTGAAGTAGCAGAAACTCGTTTACTAGAGAAATAAAGATTAGCGATGAGTTTAAAATCATGCACAATTATATACATGCACACAGCACACACCTACATGTCAATCACATATCAATCACACATTCAGGGGTGGGGGAAACAAACAAAAAAACAAAACCTAAAACAATAACCCAAAAGATCATATTCTGGGCCAGCCAAGAAGGCTCAGCACTAAAAGTGATTATCACCGTGGATGAAGACCTGAGTTCGATCCCCAGGACCCATGTGGTAGAAGGAGAGAACAGACTTCCAAAAAATAAGTCATCCTCTGGACTCTATGTGCATGCAGGAGCATGCCCGCACCCACCCACAAATATACAGACACAATCCATAAATAAAGTGAATATTAAAAAGTGTTGGGCAGGTGAGAGGGTTCAGTAGACAAAGGAGCTTGCCACCAAGTCTAACCACACCAAGTTTGAGCCCCAGGTCCCACATGGTTGAAAGAGAGAATGATTCCTGCAAGCTGTCCTGACTTCCACATGACTGATATTGGTACACTCACCACCCATAAACCCCAACAAGCTCATAAGTACACACACACACACACACACACACACACACACACACACACACATGGGTTCTTATGATTTTTGTAAGTGATTGTTCCACCAAGCAAAGCAAACTGAATCATCAAATTGGCTCCATCACTGATAAGCCCCAGAGTAACCGCCACCTCCCAATACCCAGCCTTTCTTATCTTGGATCACATTAAGCAGAAAAACAAGTGGGGAAAAAAATCCTTAAATAATTACGGAGGTGGGCAGAGTTTATTTTGTGATTGAAGTAGTTGATAACACTTGTATAAGGACTAAAAAACATCTCCTATAAAAATGTAATCTGAATGTTTTTGTTGTAGAAAAAAAAAAATCTGTGAATCACAAATTACGAAAAACATCAGCAGGCAAGGCTGTGGACAAGTTGCTGCAAGCATCTCCGGCATCCGATGAGCTCACGCCTGGGTCCGGCTTGGCTTCAGTAGTGTTGAGCTTCTATCAGATTCAGAACTCTAGGCTGCCTTGATGCTGGCTCCAGACTTTGCCCCAATCGTTTCCCATTGCCAGGTGTTATAGTGAAAAGGAAATATAGTGAAAAGCCAAAACTTGGCTGGACAACTGAGACCACAATTAGAGGTGGACCATAGTGTGTTTCAAAAAAAAAAAAAAAAAAAAAAAAAAAATCTTAGCCGGGCAGTGGTGGCGCACACCTTTAATTCCAGCACTTGGGAGGCAGAGGCAGGCAGATTTCTGAGTTCGAGGCCAGCCTGTGAGTTCCAGGACAGCCAGGGCTACACAGAGAAAACCCCATCTCAAAGAAAAAAAAATATTTTACTCCCTTAAAACAGCCTCTAGTTATATAACCTGAGATGGTGATGTGCTCACTCTGTAGCCCAGGCTGGCTTTGAACTTGAGATCCTCCAGGTAGGTGCCACTACACCTAGACACATACTGTCCCAATCTCTCTCTCTCTCTCTCTCTCTCTCTCTCTCTCTCTCTCTCTCTCTCTCTCTCTCTCTCTCTCCCTCTCTGGGACAGGGTCTCACTATGTAGCCCTGGCTGTTCTGGAATTCATCCTGTAGACCAGGCTGGCCTTGAACACACAGAGCCTCACCTGCCTCTGTCTCCCAAGTGTTGGGATTACAGGTGTGCTATATCGAGTACAGTTTGTCTAAGTTGTAAATATAAAGAAAGAGATCTTAGGCTGAGGGTAGCTCCATGTAGAGGACTTGTCTAGAATGTAGGATGCTCTGATTCAAGCCCTAGCAAAGGGGTGGTACTGGAGGGGAAGATCGAGACAGAGATAAAAATAGAGATAGACAAAAAGGGATGGAGAAGGAGAGGGGAGGCAGAGGAGAAAGAAAAAATGAAGAAAAAAGAGGGGAGGGGAGTAGAAGAGAGAATATAGGGGAAATGGAAGGAAGGGAAATAAGGAAGGAGAGAGAGAGAGACAGAGAGAGAGAGAGAGAGAAGAAGAAGAAGAAGAAGAAGAAGAAGAAGAAGAGGAAGAGGAAGAGGAAGAGGAAGAGGAAGAGGAAGAGGAAGAGGAAGAGGGAGGAGAGGAGAGGAGAGAGAGAGAGAGAGAGAGAGAGATCTCCACACTTGGCTTGGTTAAAAAATTCCACATTGAGCTGGGCATGGTGGCGCACTCCTTTAATCCCAGCACTCAGGTAGCAAAGGCAGGCAGATTTCTGAGTTCGAGGCCAGCCTGGTCTACAGAGTGAGTTCCAGGACAGCCAGGGCTACACAGAGAAACACTGTCTTGAGAAACAAACAAACAAAAACTCCCCCATTGATTCAGAGACACATGCTTTTAATCCCAGCACTCAGGAAGCAAGCAAAGGCAATTGGGTCTCTTTGAGTTTGAGTCTACATAGGGAATCTTTGTTTCAAAAGAAACAGAAAAGAACATTCTGTAAGCAGACTAGAAAGGCTTGAGGAGTCTGAGTGGACTCTGACCAGTCAAAGAAACATGATCTCTACCAGTGTGTGGTGCAGTTTTGGGGAGCAGGCAGAACACTGGAGTGCTGAGGCAGGAGAGGGGACAACATGCTGAGTGGGGAGAGATGAACTACATAGCAAACAGGGAATGTCATAGAAGTTACCCGGACTTGGCAGTATTTCAGGACCCTGATCTATCTTGACCATGGCAACTTGCTCCATATATCCAGTAAACTTGAGACCACAGACACCCAGATTAAAAGAATAAAGGAAAAAGAACCACAAAGGGTCTACACAATTGTCCCCAAATAACTTTTCATTCTGATATTCATCCAAGGCCAGGGTATTCTGATATTCATTTCCATGGTGATATCATTTATGACCTAAAAGCCCCAAATGCAGAAATGAATAAATCCGCATGGCCTTAATTCCATTCTTCTCCTTTCTTTGTTTTGGGGACACTGGGAACCAAACCCAAAATCTTCACAGGCTACACCTGTGCTTTTCTGCTGAGCCATGCCCCCAGCCCCTCCCTGGGGGATTCTAGGCAGGGGCTCTACCACTGAGCCACGCCCCCAGCCCCTCCCTGGGGGATTCTAGGCAGGGACTCTACCACTGAGCCACACCCCCAGCCCCTCCCTGGGGGATTCTAGGCAGGGGCTCTACCACTGAGCCACGCCCCCGGCCCCTCCCTGGGGGATTCTAGGCAGGTGCTCTACCACTGAGCCACGCCCCCGGCCCCTCCCTGGGGGATTCTAGGCAGGTGCTCTACCACTGAGCCACGCCCCCAGCCCCTCCCTGGGGGATTCTAGGCAGGGGTTCTACCACTGAGTCACACCCCCAGCCCCTCCCTGGGGGATTCTAGGCAGGGGCTCTACCACTGAGCCACGCCCCCAGCCCCTCCCTGGGGGATTCTAGGCAGGGGCTCTACCACTGAGCCACGCCCCCAGCCCCTCCCTCGGGCATTCTAGGCAGTCATTCTATTGCTGAGCTGTATCTCTAGGTTAAGAGTTTCACATTAATTAAGCTAATTCAATCTAAATTAAGCTAATTTATTTCTTCTTCCCTCCTCAACCCTCTTTCAAAAATTAATCTATTTTATGTGTGTGAATTTTATTTATTTTTGTCTGCATGTGTATCTGTGCACCATAGGCATGCCTGCTGACTGAGGAAGCCAGAAGAAGGTGTTGAATCCCCTGAAATTAGAGTTGCAGACAATTGTGAACTGTCATGTGGATGCTGGGAACTTCCAAACCCAGCTCCTCTGGAAGAGGCCAGACCCTACTTTTATTTTTAAATGTGTGTGTGCAGGGGCCAGATGAAGGTAGAAGAGCCACTGGATTCCCTGGAGCTGCAGTCACCTGACATGCGTGCTGTGACCTGGACATGACCTCTGCAAGCACTCCTAACCTCAGGGCCATCTTGCCCTAGGTTTTTGTTTGTTTCTTCATTTTGAGTCAGGCTTTCACTGGGTCGCCCAGGCTTGCCTGGAACTCCTGCATCAGCTTCCTTAATGGCAGAATCCAGACCTATGCTATTCCACTCAGCCCTCCTGGGAAGACAGGGAAATCAGGGAGACTCGGTTTTGTGAAGCCACCCCAGGCTGAGAAATCGAGTGCCCGTGGAGTACCAGCATCTCCTAGGAAGAGTTCTGGATTCTATCGTCTTTGGAGTCTGTTCAGAGGACTTGGGGTGGCCTTCATCCACCATGGGAAGCTGCTGGGCTCACAAGGCTGCCCCCTAGGTTTCTCCTCAAGTGAGCATTTGGAATGTGGGACTCGCCCAAAACACTGCCTGCAACACACCATTTACTCCCACTGCACATCTGAAGAGAGCACAAAGTCAGTGGTACCCCACAGTGTGGCTCCACCCCTTTAACTAGCCTCCCAGAAGTGTGAAGCCTGTTCCCATCACCAGCCCTGCATAAACCTGTCATCCTAGCACTCTGGAGATGTGGGCAGGAGGATCAGGAGTTCAAGGTCACCCTCCGTTACTTAGACCACTCAGGGCCAGTCTGGGCTCATCAAAATTAAAGAGAGGGGAGAACTGTTGAGTGATGGCTCAGTGGTTAAGAACCCTTACAGACCTTATAGAGGACCCCAGTTCAGTTTCCAGCATCTTTGCTGACCACTTATGTCTTCAACTTCAGAGGGTAAAATGTCCTCTCCTGACTTCTAAAGGCACCTATACTCATGTGCACATAACCCACCCGCATACACATAATTATAAAATAAAATAAGCGAAGCATGGTGGAGCCTTTAATCACAGCACTCAGGAGGCAGTGGCAGGCATATCTCTGTGAGTTCAAGGACACCCTAGTCTACAGGACAAGTTCCAGGACAGCCAGTGTAATCCAGCCCCCCTGTCCTGTCCCCCAAAAGGCAATACTAAAACTAAGTTAATAAACCTTTAAAAATTGTCTTTTCGTAGAAAAAAATAGCTTTCTTGCTTGCTTGCTTTCTTTCTTTCTTTCTTTCTTTCTTTCTTTCTTTCTTTCTTTCTTTCTTTCTTCCTTTCTTCCTTCCTTCCTTCCTTTCTTTCTTTCTTTCTTTCTTTCTTTCTTTCTTTCTTTCTTTCTTCTCCTTCTCCTTCTCCTTCTCCTTCTCCTTCTCCTTCTCCTTCTCCTTCTCCTTCTCCTTCTCCTTCTCCTTCTCCTTCTCCTTCTCCTCTCCTCCTCCTCCTCCTCCTCCTCCTCCTTCTCCTCCCGCTCCTTCTTCTTTTTCTTCTTCTTTTTTTCAGAATATCTTTCAATCCAATCTTTTTAGGAAGCCTAAGTAAATGGCTTACTCTCCAAATAGGAGCAGGAGGCACCTTGATAATGGGAAGTGGGGGAGGGGGGTTGCTTATGGTAGTTCCTTCTTTATAGAGCTGTCTGTATTGATTAACCAAACTGATGGCTGCCAACTGTCCCGCTCCTTCATGCCACACATTCTCAGACATAATGTGTGTGCATCTGGGGTGGAGCGAGGGATGGTGGAACTGAGTAATATTAAAAAAAAAAAAGAATAGAAAAAGAGGCAGGAAACAACACGATTGCATTAAGCTGCACGCTCTTCTGCCATGGACAGCTGGTGATGGCGGAGCTTTCAATCTTTTATTTTGTCTGAGGAGAGCAGCGAAGTCTGGTGTTTAGCTCTACTTTGTATTGATTTTGGAAATGACAAGGAAAATTTCAGAAACTCAAACAAACGTGGAGACATTTGTGAAGCAAGAGCTCTGACATGACTGTGTCCCAAGAGAACTTGGGGTCTCTCTCTCTCTCTCTCTCTCTCTCTCTCTCTGGGTCTTTCATTGGTGACTAGTCAGTTCACTTAGGGATTTCCATTGAAAGTGCTTCTATGGGACTCAGGGATGGCTAAGCAGTAAAGGTTCTTGCCACCCAACTAAGGACCTGTGTTCGATTCTCCCAGGACCCACTTGGTGAAAAGAGAGAGCTGACTCTTTCAAGTTGTCCTCTGACCTCTACACACTCACCACACACTTATTAAACAAGTGTTAGTAAGAATAAAACTCTCCTACCACTTATATTAAAACATAAGAAATAAACTCCATAAATAAGGCAAGCTGGTAAGAGCGTGCCCTGATAACGTGATGCAGAATGCGGAAATACAGTTTTCAAACATCTGCAATTATGAAAAATACAATAACCAAGCAGGCAATGTTTCAAATTAAATTCCTAAATGTACATTTCATTTGACTTCATAAAACATCACTTACATTCCAGTCATCCCACTTAATTATTAAAAAGTCCCATCCAACCGGATTAATAACCACGGAAAAGATGCTTGTCTCGGTGCAAAGTTCCCCCCTGCCCAGCAGAGTGCTTCATTATGAAGACAATCCCTCATTCTAGAATGTTCTTCTGTCCCTCAAAGACTTGCTGTTAACTTATTTTTAAGGCTGTAAATTATTTACATCAGAAGCAAAGAAACTCTTCGCCAGACAGAAATGATGACACCCGTGTGCTGGTTTATGCTTTATCTTTTGTATATTGCATTCTGAGCATCTTTTTAAACCCAAGCAAGCTGTAAGGATTTATAATTAATAAGTATTCAAAAGTGAGCCAGGTGCTCTGGGAGCTGAGGCAGGAGGATCTCCAGTTTGAGGACAGTATGGGCTACAGAGTGAGTTTCAGATTGGTCGAGGTAATATGTAGTGTGAGACCTTACCTTTGGAGAGTAAAGGTGCTTACTCACAACCCCTGACCACCTGGGTTTGGTCTCTGGAACATATATAGTCCTTTGACCTCCAAACACCCACTGTGGCACAAGCATGGACATATAGACATTCATATACATACACAAACACATATCCATTCACTCACTAAATAAGTGAAAAGGAAATTAAAACAATTTAAGAATAATAATTTAAAAAAGAATTCAAAGTGCGCCTCAGCTAACAGTGAGACTCTGCCTCTAAACATCAAATAAATTAATAAATAATAAATAAACATACTAATAAACAAACAAAGTGAGATCTGTATTTGAATGGGAAGAACCAGTCTTTTCATGTGCTGGCCACCTCACAGACACTGGACGTACGTATTCTTATTATCCAATCTATGTGCATATGACAAGTGTGATTTCTCCCATTTTACAGATGAGGGCAAGAGAGACTTGGCAAGTCAGTCTGTCAGAAGCCACATATTTTGCCACATCATTTGGATTCTTTCTTACTAATTTTTGTTGCTGTGGCAATAATTGTCTATTATAATTTCCAATATTGTTGCTGACATCGAAGTTTACAGACATGATTTGGTTGCTGTTGGATCACTAGCAAGTTTAGTACCTGATGTGAGCCATGATGTAAGTTTGTTCTTCCAAACTTAGCACCTAGTTTCATCCTTGATACCTGTTGGAGATACTGGGCTTTTGTTTGTTTTGTAGTACCGAAGGTGAAATGGGGTCTCACATCTGTAAGCAAACCCTCTACAACTTTGTCATATCCCCAGCCCCTCACTGGGTGTTCTAGGAAGGGGATCTACCACTGAGCCACGCCCCCAGCCCCTCTCTGGGGGATTCTAGGCAGATGCTCTACCACTGAGCCACGCCCCCAGCCCCCTCCCTGGGGGATTCTAGGCAGGGGCTCTACCACTGAGCCACGCCCCAGTCCCTCACTGGAGGATTCTAGGCAGGCACTGAACCATGCCCCGAACTCCTTTTGAAATTTATATTTAAATACAAAGGTTTCATAAAAATTTTCCGGGCTATCTTTGCGTTTACTCTGTAGTCCAGGTCGTCCTTGGGGTTGCTATTCTGTTAGCCTCTTGAGTACATAGAATGACAAGACTTTGCCACTAGGCCTGTCTTTATCATGTATGAATGGATGGCTTGCCAGGGAAGCTTAACCTCCCAGGCTAGAGCTTGCTGGCTAGACAGCTAGCCGGGAGGAGGCAGGAAGTTCCCGTCTGATTTCCACAGTGTTTTTGAAGTGCCGGCTGTCCTTTGGAGCTGCTTGCCTCCTGGATGGTTGTTGCAATCTTGGCCTCGGGACACAAAACAAGGAGCACTCAGTTGCCTGGTGGGATGTGAGGTGGTAGGTGGGAAGACTGGTTTATTAGGCTTCTGGGTCTTTGGACTTGGAGCAGCTTTGGTGAATCACTGGACCTCTGGGGAGTTGGGGAGGTGAGAGTCCAGAGGCTTAGGAATCTGGGAAAGACAAGTCCATTGCCATGGTTACAGCCAAGCCCAGTGCACCAAAGGGTGTGTGTATGGAGGAGGAGTCAGGACAAGACACTTCTGCTCAAACAAGGAGGGGAGGTTGTCCAGGAAGTCCACTTGAACCTCTGTGATTTACTCTTAACTTACAGGATATTAAAGGGACCTTGACTCAGAGCCCTCTAGCCAGACTGAAAACTACCTATGACCTGAAAAGGCTTTTTCATGAGTGACAAAACTAGCTTACCAGCAGTTTCCCCTGAGGTCAAAAAAGCTGCAGGCTTCTGTTGATTTCATCACCATCCATGAAGGCAGGTGTGTGCGGTCACTTCAGGCCTCTCTGCTCCTTCTTTGTGAGTGGATTGAGAGAGGTGAGAATAGGCAAGAGCCCTGTTCTCATCTAGGAGGCATCTTTTTCTTTTGTCTTCTTCTTCTTTTTTTTTTTTAATTAGGTATTTTCCTCATTTACATTTCCAATGCTATCCCAAAAGTCCCCCATACCCACCCCACCCCCACCCCCTTTTGTCTTCTTAATGTTACTCAGGATGGAACCTAGGGCCGCCCATACAGGATAAGCAAGCATTCTTCCACACACCAGAGAACTATAGGCAGGAGCTCTACCACTGAGCCACGCCCCCAGTCCCTCCCTGGGGGATTCTAGGCAGGTGCTCTACCACTGAGCCACGTCCCCAGCCCCTCCCTGGAGGATTCTAGGCAGGGGCTCTACCACTGAGCCACACCCTACCACTGAACCAGACCCTCAGCCCCATCACTGGGGAAGGGGTTCTAGGCAGGAGAGTGGAGAGTCCTAGACCAGCCTAGGCTATCTCACAAGACCTTGTCTCAAAACACAAAAGTCTGAGCTATGACTATTGTAAGACACATTTGGCCTAGTGAACAAAATTAATTGTTGCTATGACAAAAATTAGGCACAATTAGTGAGCAGACATACTGAAGGAAGGGTGTGGCCAAAGATCCCTTCAGGAATGAGGAAGAAGAAGCAAAACCGAAACTGGCTGAGAGCCAGACAAAGTGGCACTTGCTTGTAATCTCAGCACTCAGGAGGTGGATGCAGGAGGATCAGGAGTGGAGTGTCAGCATGAGTTACAGGAGACCCTATCTCAAACAAGAGTGTCTTGTGCCAGGCCTAAAGCTTTCAGTATAGTAAGTAACTTAATTAATCCTAGCAAAAATCCCACAGGGTCCTTTTGATAATTATGAGGAGGCAGAAGCTGTTTTGTTTTGTTTTATTTTGTTTTGTTTTGTTTTTGACAAGGTCTCATATACTTCAGGGTAGTCTTAAATGCTCTATACAGACAGGATAACCACAACCTCTGTTTAAAAATTAAATTCTTATTTCTGTGGATGCACATGTGTTTGTGAGTATGTGCATCTAAGTGCAGGTTCCTGTGATGGCCAGAGAGGGCGCTGGATCCCTAGGAGCTAGAGTGTAGGTTACTGTGAACAATCTTATAGGAGTATTGGCAACTAAACTGAGATTTTCGCCCAGAGTAAGTGTGCTTAATTGCTGAGCCACCTCTATAGCTTCTGACCTTGAACTCTGGATCATCCTGCCTCTACCCCTGAGTGCTGGGATTATAGACATGCACCATGCTAGGTTTATGCATGTTGTAGATGGAACCAAGGCTTTATTTATGCCTGCTGGGTAAGCAATCTACCAACTAATGCATGGCCGCCCCCACCCCACCCCTTTCTTTTTTATCCCAACATTGGGAATTAAACCTGGGATATTGCATACACTAAGTAAGCTTGATCTATCACTGTGCTACATCCCTAGCCTAGAAACTGTATGCTTTATTTTATATCTATATTCCAGGTGTAGTTGCACACATATTTAATCCTAAGCATTGTGAGGCAGAGGCAGGCTATGAGTTCAAGGTCAACCTGGTCTACATAGCTAGTTCCAGGCCAGCCAGAGCCTCATAGCAAGAGACCCCCAAACATATCAAAACCCTTTACATATTTTTTCCTTTAACTATATTTTATACATATGAGTGTTTTGCCTGTACAAATGTTTATTCACCACATTTGAGTAGTGCCCTTGAAGGCTAGGATGAGGTGTTAGAGCCACTGGGACTGGAGTTACAGACAATTATGAGCCACCAATACGGGTGCTGGGAAATGAAACGGGTCATCAGGAAGAATAACCACTGAGCCACCTCTCCATCCCCCGAGACTGTTCTTAGCTCTTCACTGTTTCACCATCAGTATGGGAAGAGCAGTTTATGTTAAGTTAGTACTGAGGACACTGAGGTAGACCGGTTAGTAACCGATTCAAAGTTACCCAGGGAACACGCTGCCCGCATAGTGTGTGGTTCATGCCCCACCGTTGTTTGTGCCTTCTCAGGGCTCAGAGACACAAGAGCACCGAGCTCTTTTTGCTTCAGCTGCAGCAATAGCTGCAGCAGTAACAACCTGGATTGTTCCAGGGAGCCCGGGTAGGCGGGTTTTTAAGGAGAGGCAGTGACAGGAAATTTGGTCTATTGTTTAAAAGAAGAGGTGCAAACAAGTCCTGGACTTTGAAGTGCTGAATAACAGATTCCTCTGGGAGCAGAAAGGCGAGAAGCTACAAGATTCCTGAGCTGGTGTCAAATGCACCGCTCTGAGGACGACGGGGAAAGGGGGGTGGGGGGGTGGGATGTGGTGACCTTAGGAGAAACTGGGGCAGGATTTGAGACAAATGGATCTTAAATAAATCAGGCTGCATCAGAGGACAAGGAAGGAATATGGGGCCACTTTTTCTCCCCCACCCTTTTTCTTTAGGAAGCTCGTTTTTGAAGAAAAAGAGTGTGCAACTCAGGGAGTGGGACGCTCCCTAGTAAAACACAGAGCGATTCCAAAAGCAAATAGAACCAGACTTTGCCACCCGCTCCGACTCAGGTGGTAATAAAACTGGTGATCTGATCAACCGTAGCTTGTGTAAACTGATCCTGACTCCCACTCACGAGCCCGTATTAAATTGAGGAATGCTGAAAAGCAGAGATACCCGTTTGAAATTAGTTCCAATTGGTTCCCTAAACTGCCCGCCTTGAACTCCCATATCTGCGACCCCTCCCTTCTCAAGGTGGAAGCCAGAGTAGGCTAGTTAATCAGATTCTCCCACCCTTGCCAGACAGTCCATTAAATCAGACTCCCCTTGCGTGAGGAAGAGCGAACCTTGGGCAATTATTAAGTAGATTCTCAATGACGACTAGGAAAACAGCCTCTTCCAGCCGTCTAGATTGCCAAACCGCCAACCCCGCTGTACTTAAGGGGGACTTTTGACTCTCCTCATCGTCTTTGCAATCAATGGTTCATTCAAGAGCAAGGTCAAGCTATCCATTTTTATGATAGATGCCCTGGACCAGAGTGTCTGGAGCCTCCACTACCACAGAAAGATGTCTGCAGACAAGAACGCCGCTGCCAAGGATCTCTGGCAAGCCGGCTGCTGCAAGGTAGGACCACAATCCCTCCCGGGCCAGCAATACCGAGGGTTACCTGCAGGGGCGGGGAAGAGACTCTCTGTGGGACACCCTGGTTGGTTCTGACTAGTAGAGAGAAGGTCAGACATGGACAGGGTGGATTAGGTCTGGGTGGTACAGAAGACCCTGACATAGGGGTTGGGGGATGTGTCTCAACGATAGAGTATTTACCGGCTAGACTCTAGGCTCTGGGATTCATCCCCAGCTCGGCCAACCCTCTCTGAATCTCTTCCTACCTGGAAAACCTGCTCCCAAGGCTTAGCTAGAGACACACTTGTTGAAAACCCAGTGTCTAATAAAGTCAGGGATTAGGTGTTTTTTATAGGCAGAGAGAGGGCTCTTGCAAGATTGTGACTTCCCACCTCAGGATGTCCCACGTGTCTCTATTCCTGACCCTCTGCCGAGAGTTCCCATAAATGTTTTATAGCTGGAGGTTGAGGGTCAGGCTCAGAAGTTCCCAAGGGGAAGGAAGTAGAAGACAGACACATGGCTGGGTTGGAATGAGACTGAGTGTTCCATTCTCTTGAAGTCCCAAGGGTGTTCATTTGGGGCCATAGTAACACACCTTTGTAGGTTCGCGCTCTGTGGGATTTTTGCTTCTGTCAGATATTTTCTTGTGCATACCATTTATTATCAAACATAGCTGATGTTCCTCCAGGGAGACGTGTGTGTGTGTGTGTGTGTGTGTGTGTGTATGTATGTGTATATATGTATTTGCATATATATATGTATATGTGTATAAGTGTGTGTATGTGTAGTATGTGTGTACCTGTGTTTGTGTGTCTTTGGGGGTAGGAGGTCTTCACAGAATCTTGAGCTATCTAATGCAGCTAGTCTAGCTGGCTAGCAAACCCTAGAGATGTATCCTCCTGTGTCTGCCTCCCAAGTGCTGGGATTATGGGTGCCATGTGCCTCTAGCTCAAGCTTTTTTACCTGGGTTTGCACCCAGCTTCTCATGCTTGTGTGACAAGCACTTAGCCAACTGAACTGTCTCCCCAGGGAAATTAAAAACAATTTTCTTACTAGGTTTTGTGTGTGTGTGTGTGTGTGTGTATGGACCACTTATGCTGATTCTCTCTCACTCTGTGGGTTTTGGGGATTGAACTCAGTTTTTCAAGCTTGGCAGCAAGCATCTTTAACCACTGAGTTATCTTGCTGCCTTACCCTCTAGTGATATTTTAAATTATCTTTAATGCAGAAATCATTGTATTTCCAGCCACCTTGCTCTACTATACCTCAGAAAGCATGAATACATTTACACACACACACACACACACACACACACGCACACACACCACACGCACGCATGCACGCACCATCGCTGGCGGCCTGACCCAGCCCTCAGTAAAGTAGCAATCACAGATAGGAGTCTACTTTATTTCGCATCATATTTAGAAAAGGCAGGGATTTTTGTTTCACTGTATGTGGTTGTGGTCTTGGCCCGGATTTCTCAAATAAAAAAATGTCCCAGCAAAAACAGAACTTTAAGTTGACTATGAGGCTAGCCCCTTGCCAAAGTCAGACCTACCCAAAACACATCTCAAACTGGTAATAAGTGGTTACGTTGCCAAAAGAGCAAAGTATTACAATGCTCTGTGGCTTGAAGAATGCGTGTTGGGGAAGTAAAGGCATTTACTAACCAGCAAAGACAAGCCAAAGACCAGGGTGGGGTAGGAGGTGGGGAAATCCTTTCTCCCTTTGAAATTTCTTTCTTCAATGTGTCGGGAGTGAGAACTCAGGATCAAGCGCCTATCTCAGGCTACAGACCTAGCACAAAGTAGGTCCCCAATAATACTATTTAGAGAAATAAATCTTAAGCAAATACATCAGTTGCTTGAGAAAGACCTTGGGAGAGGGTAGCTGACGTCACATCATTAAAAGCTGGTTGGAACACTGGGCTGGGGAGATGGTTCAATCTGCAAAGTGCTTGTCTTGCAAGCATTCAGATATGGACACGAGTCTCATCCTCAGAACCCAAGAAAAAAGCCTATGGGTGTTGTGGCACTGGCTTGCAATCCCTACAAGGGGGTGAGGGGAAAGCTGGATTCTTGGGATGCCCTGGCCAGCCAGCCTAGCCTATTGAGAGAATTCCAGACCTGTGAGAGACCCTCATTAAACAAAAGATGGTGGTGCCTGGTGAATAGCACCGGAGTTCTCTCTCTCTCTGTGCATGCACACACAAATACACCTCTGTCCATATGAACACTGACTCACACACAGACACACACACATTCAAGCAGGCCTCTGAGATCTTGTACAATTTCCATTTCTTTCCAATGTCTCCATCCTCATGTCTAGAAAATGTACTACAATATCAGTGGAGAAGAAGAAAAATTGAAAAAAAAAAAAAAAAGAAGTGGTAGGAAAGCAGTTATATAAGGGTAAAATAGATTCTGCTAATGTTTGTTTGTTTAATGCATTGTGTATGCATGTGTGTATGCATGTGTGTATGCATGTGCATGCATGTGCCTACTGGACACTCACTGCAGCTTGCACATGGGGGACAGAGGACAATTTGCTGGTGTCAATTCTCTCCTCCTGCCATGTGGGTCCCAGGGATGGAACTCATATCAGCAGGTTTGGTGGCAAGTTGACAAATACCTTTCCTTGCTGAGCCACCTCAGCAGTCCCCTGCCCCAGTTGGTTTTTGTTGTTTGCTTGGTTACTTTTGCCTCGCTCAGAAGCTCTGGCTGGCCTGGAACTCACTGAAATCCTTTGTCTCTGCCTCCCGAGGGTTGTGACTAGAGGTGTGTGTTACTGCATCCAGCTAGGGTTAGATCTCTGTAGATCTGGTGTCACAGGCAGTGGTGGGTGTTGGGACTGGAACTTGGGTCCTTTGCAACATCAGTCCGTGTTCCTAACTGCCGGCGGAGCCATCTCTCCAGCCCTTCTAGGTGATTTTTTTTTTTTTTTTTGCTGGCGACTACTCATATGAATGGCCAGCCTGTGGTCGTGTGGTGACACACAGACTGTGTGGTTAGCCGACTGCTCTGGTGTGCTGACCAGAGAGATGTTTTAAGAGCTTGGCAGGACCAGCATGGGAGGCAGCATAGAGGCATCGTGTCCAAAATGACAGGCTTCCCCTTGCTGACATCCTGCCGAGCAGCCCGCTGTGCGCCCCTTCCCTGCATTAGGAGATGTAGTCTGTGTCACACTGAGCAGTGCTTTTCCTGATCCCAACATCTTCCACCTGTCCCTCCCCTGCCCTGCTCAAGAACCCATCATTTCTAAATTCTTTTGCTTATCCAAAGCCAGAATGAGCTTCAAAGGCAGGGATGTGGATAGAGAGAGTCATGGTCTAGGGATGTGGTTTGACTGTAAACCCCCTGCTTAGAAGACCCCAGTGAGGGGCTGGGGGTGTGTCTCAGTGGTAGGGCACTTGCCAACATGCACAAGGTTCTGGTTCTGGGTTCAATCCTAGGTATCCCAAACAAACAAACAAACAAACAAACAGAAATGTAAAACAATGAATAAATCTCAGTCACTTAGCCGGGCAGTGGTGACGCATGTCTTTAATCCCAGCACTTGGGAGGCAGAGGCAGGTGGATTTCTGAGTTCGAGGCCAGCCTGGTCTACAGACTGAATTCCAGGACAGCTAGAGAAACCCTGTCTCGAAAAAAACCAAAAAAAAAAAACAAAAACAAAAAACAAAACAAAAACAAAAACAAAACAAAACAAAACAAACAAAAGTCTCAATCACTTGCTCAGATCAGTAGGAACATCAAAGCACACTTCAGTGTCTCGTGTAGTCCAGGTGGCCTTGAGCTGGCTGAACCCAGAATGAGCTTCAAAGTACATCATCAGCCCTTAAACTGGTAAACTCTAAGGGCAGAGACCATGTCTATGCCTTTGGTGTTTCTGTGGTGTCTGACACAATGCTCTACCGAATGGGTGGCGCTATGGGATTAGATGATTTTGTTTGTTTGTTTTTTTCAGAATTATTAGTGAGATCCCTGTCTGCCCCACAAAGCTTTTTAAAAGAACATGGGAGGAGCTGGAGAGATGGCTCAATGGTTAAAAGCACCTACTTCTCTTGCAGAGGATCTGTGGTTGGATCCCAGCACTCACATTAAGTAGTTCACAACCATCTATAACTAGCTCCAGGGGGATCCAATGGCCCCTCTTTGTGGGCACATACATACACATGCAAGCACACACATATACATACAAACACATACATTTGCAAACACACAAACACACAAATGTGCACATGGACAAAGCATAATATATATATACACACACGTGCATACACACATGTACATAGACATGTAAAACACACGCGCACACACACTATAAATACAATAATAAAAAACTTAAAGCAAGCTGGGCGTGGTGGCTCACAGAGGCAGGTGGATTTCTGAGTTCGAGGCCAGCCTGGTCTACAGAGTGAGTTCCAGGACAACCAGGGCTATACAGAGAAACCCTGTCTCGAAAAAAACAAACAAGCCAGACATTGGTGGCACATGACTTTAATTTTAGCACTTGGGAGGCAGAGGATCTCTGTGAGTTCGAGGCCAGCCTGGTCTACAGAGTGAGTGCCAGGACAGCTAGGGCTACACAGTGAAACCCTGTTTTGAAAAACCAAACCAACTGGCCAAACAAACACCGCCCCCATCCCCTGACTCTGCAGAATTGTTGTTTGGCCCTCATTGTGGCATCTGTTGTACTTTTCCTGCCCCCCCCCCGCCCCCCACACCTTGAGGATTTCCACTTCACCCAGGCACTGGTGTTCTTCACACCTATTTCAATTAGCATTAATAGGACTGTGCTTGGTGCCTTTCTTTGGAGGCTCAGGAGAATTTTACAAGAAAGTGTTAATTATTCCCATTTTACAGGCAGGAAACCTGAGGCCAAGTGAGGTGGTGACTCAGTGGCAAAATTAGGACCTGATTTTCCCTTGGAGTTTGCCATTGTCTCCCAGAGTGATGGGCTCATCCCCTCCTTTGTTGGGTCAGAGTTAAATTACTGTCTAAGAAACAGCATGTCAGGCAGCCGCTAGAGGAGTAACTCAGTCGGGAGAATGCTTGCCTGGCATGTGCAAAGCCCTGGATTTGATTCCCAACATCATAAATCCAGGTACAGGGGCGAACACCTAGAGCTATAGCACTCTGAGAGGAAGAGGCAGGAGGATCGGAGATCAAGTTTATCCTTGACTGTATAGTAAATGTAAAGTTAGCCTGGGAGATAGATATATCCCGGGATAGTATATGTATGTATGTATATGATGTTGTCTCCAAAATCAAACAAAAAAACTCAACCACAGTCTTGACATCCTTTGAGAGTCTGGCTGTATTATATCTCCCTACTTAAACCTCTAAAGACATAATACAGACTTTCAAAAACTGACAGTAGATCAAACATTTAATCTGAATAGAGCTTGAGGGAATTAAAAAAAAAAAAGTTTTCAACTCCCTACGAGGAAGCTCAGCTTTCTTGTTCTCCAGCGGAGCAAGCCTTTAGAATCGTATAAACCACACTAGCCCAGGACAAAAATAATACACAACCTGACAGCCCCACGACAATGAAAATCCAATCACAGCTCACGGAAACGAATCTTCATTTGGCTCAAGCTGTAGAGTGGCAGAGGTGTGTCATAGAGAATCGTGGGGCTGGAGAGATGGCTCGGTGGTTAAGAGCTCTTGTACTTCTTCCACAGGACCCCGAGTTCTGTTCATAGCACCCACATTAGGTATAAATTCACTTCAAGGGGATCTGAGGTTTTCTCCCGGCTCCTGCAGGCACCTGCAAGCTTGTGCACATGCCTACTCATAGAAATGCGCACACATGATTAAAACTAAAGCAAAAAGTGTAGGGAATAGAAAAATGTATCACTTTGTATCATGAAAACAACTTTAAAAACCATCATGTATATCTATATATGTATGCATATATATATTTACATATATATGTATTTACATGTGGCTGAGTATATATGGTGTGTGTGTGTGAATAAGCCTGTTTGCATCTGTGTGTGCTTACATGTGAATGGTCAAGGATGGTTTCTGCAGTCTTTCTTAACTAGTCACTACCTTATTTCATCAAGACCGGGGCCAGTCTAGTTATCTAGCTTGCTCTAGGGATCCCCTGTCTCTGCTTTTATATGGAAATTACTCATGGGCTACCATGCCCACCCAGAATTTACATGGGTGATGAGATTTGAACTCTGGTCCTCTTGCTTGACCCTCTGAGCCTCTCCAGCCCCAACAGACACACAAATACACACATGCACACACACATGGACATGGACACACAGGCACACACGAACATATGTCTATGCACACACACATATTTTGAGACAGTGTCTCCTATAGGTAAGGTTGGTCTTGAACTGTGTAGCCAGCCATGGGTGATCTTGAGCTTCAGATCCTCCTGCTGCCTGCCATCTCTAACGTGCGGACCACATGACTCTACCAAGAGTGGTGGCTGACTGGCTGATGCTTGGAATCTCAGCCCTGAGAATTCCGCAGGGGAGGATCGGGAGTTTAAGGTGGACCCTTTCTAAATCACAATTCAGAACAAAGCTACATTAATTGTAAGATGGCGAAACAAATAGAATGTATGTGGCTTATACCAAGGAGGAGGTAAGGAAAGGAATTTGCAGCACAAATGCTGTCTTTGTACAGAACTTGAACTGTACATTAAAGAAGGTAATAATGATGATGATAATAATGATAATATTTATGTAGCACTTTACATATTTCAAGTCCTTTCAGGCTACTGACTAGGTACACTGTTAATTTCTGTTGATTCAGCAATGACATCAGTGGGCGTCCTCGAGGGTGGCATTATGCAGTATGACATATGTGCACATCTCATAAAAAGAAAGAGAGGGTACAAAAGGGGGAAAGTGGATTTCTAACACAGTCACTCTAAATACTAAAAAAAATGGATCTAAGAATATAATACGGGGGGCTGGGGGAATGATTCTGTGGGTAAAGCGTTCACTACACAGGCAGAACAACCTGCATTCTAATGCCAGAAGCCACATTAAAAGTGATCTGTTTATCTCAGGGGCCGGAGCAATGGCTCAGTAGTGAAGAGTGCTTGATGCTTTTGCAGAGGGCTGCAGTTCAGTTCCTGGTACCCACATCCTACAGCTTTCAAACCCCCAGAGCTCCAACTCCAGAGTCATCCACTGCTCTCCCCTGGCCTCAAGGGGATCTGAACTCACATCAAGTGCACACACACACACACACACACACACACACACACACACAGAGAGAGAGAGAGAGAGAGAGAGAGAGAGAGAATAAAATAAAATCAAAAAAAGGATTTTTTTTTAATTAAAGGCAGGTTTATTGGGAAGCTGTTTATTGGCAGGTTCACAGGCCCCAAGGACTGAGGCCAGGGATGTCACCGAGGGGAAAGGGGGTTGTGGGGGAAGAGGAAAGAAAGGGGCAGGTTTGTGCAGAGAGAGAAGAGAACAGAAGAGAGAAGGAGAGGGGAAGATGGAGAGGGGGAGAGGGAGAGAGAGAGAAAGAGAGAAAGAGAGAGAAATGGAGAGAGAAAGGAAGAGAGGAAAAAAAAGGATTTTTAAAAACTGCTCAACTTAGTAGCCATGTCTTTAAAGTCAGTGCTCCTATAGCAAGATGGGAGATGGAGAGGTGGAGAGAGGAGAGAGGAGAGAGGAGAGAGAAGAGAGAAGAGAAAAAATAGTACCTGGGCCAGCTTGTTGTACACAACAGCAAACAACCAGAGACAGGCAAACAAGGTGAAAGGCAAGGACTCATACTGGACCTTGTGCTGTGATCTCCACTGATCGACCCTACTGCCCCCTCCCCATAGGTGTGTGTGCACCTGCACACACCACACAGTCATACTAAAATATCAAGACATACATACATACATACATACATATTTTTGGTTAGAATAAGACTAGAGCCAGGGAACCTGTGGCTGACGAGGTGGGGTTTGAAAGTTTCTATGATGGTTAGAAACCCCAGGTCCTCTCTCACTTACTTGGATGTCCCAAAGCTACAGCAGATCAAGTCCACAATGTCACATGTGTCACAGTTATTCTCTCCCTTTCTTGCATTGCTGGGGATCGGAACAAAGGCTCTGTGTGCGTAAGGGAAGAGTTTTACCACTGAGCCCCAGCCCCAGCCCCCACAATGCTATTCTCGATCTGTGTTCAAAGAGTAGGCTGCGTCTATCAAAAAGCTCAAGCTGCAAACTTTCTTAAGACAAGTGGGAGAGAAGAGAGCGGAATCATTAAAGGTGTGGAAAGATGCCTGCCGCAAGTAGCATCAGTTTATTGCTGATCTGAAGGGCATGGCTGACTTAAAGGTGGGCCAGAAATGAAGCCTTTGATGGTTTCATAAAGGGTCTCGGAGATGAAGTCGGGCTCTCCCCTGAGACAGGCAGGGAGGGCGGTGAACATGAACATCTCCTCTTTAGACTTGGTTCTTACAAGTCTGACAGGTTCTTGGTACAATTATATAACTACATATACAGTTGGCATATACAGATGAATGAGCTGCTGTGCGTGTAATTACATGTAGCAAAATGTGGACTTTTATTTGGTGGGTACTTACATCGTGCCATGAATAGTGTACTTAGAAATAATTAACATAAAGCATTAATTTAAAAAACAAAACAATTAAAAGTCGTTTGGCTTTCTTGAACTAAAAAAAAAAAAAAGATCTGGAGTCTTCTTTCATTACTTTCAGCACTTAGTGCCAAATTGTTCTGGAAGGCAGTCACAGCATGGGAGAGCACACACACACACACACACACACACACACACACACACACACTCACACACTCACACATACACACACACTCACACACACCTCTGTTATTCACAATGTTTTGATGTAAAGAAAAGGCATTTACAAATCTGAAGTGTTTCAAAACTTCAAATTTATAAATTTGTCTGGTCTCAGATATTTGTGAATTAAAGACATTGACAAATTCTTTGAATAAATACCTTGAGATAATTTTAACCCACCCCCCCTCTCTTTTTTGGTTGGTTGTTTTCTGAGTAGCTCAGGCTGTCCTGGAACTTCCTCCATAGATCAGGCTGGCCCTGAACTTAGAGATCGACCTGCCTCTGTCTCCTCAGTGCTGGGACTAATGGAATGTGCTGCCACTGACCAGCTGAAGTTCTATATTTGTAAAGTTCAGATTTTTTCCCCATATGATTTACTATGTATAGGAATCATTTGTTCTACCATCTACAGCCATGCCTTTATAACAGTGAATACATTATGGTGTGATTTTTAGTTGAATTTTATTTTTAACTCTATGTTTGTGTTTTTCTATGTAGGGTATGTGAATAAGTGTGTAGGTGCCTTCAGAGGTTAGAGTCATTGATCGGAACCCCTGGAGCTGGCATAACAGCTGGTTGTAAGTTGCCTGCCTGACATGGATGCTGGGAGCTGAACTCAGGTCCTCTGTAAGAGCAGCAAGTAGTCTCAGCCATTGAGTTGGCTTTTCTGCTCCCGTGGTGTAGTTTTTAAAGTTGTGCATTGTTTATGGTTAGAAGAAAAAATTTCACTTCTTTATCATTAGTGTGCATGTATGTATGTATGTATGTATGTATGTATGTATGTATGACATGTATGTGGGCATATGTGCCATGGCACACATGTGAAGTATGCATGTATGTGTGTATGACATGTATGTGGGCATATGTGTCATGGCACACATGTGAAGGTTAAACACAGTTTTTGGAGGTAGATTGCTCCAGTCACCTTGTGGGGCTTAGGGATCAAACTCGGGTTGTCAGGGCTTTTAGGGCAAGTGCCCTAAGCCACTAAGCCATCTCCTAGACTCTGCAGTGTTTCTAGTTGGATAGAAACTATTTAAAACCAGTTCTACTTTGGGTGTTAGAATAATAAGGAAAAGAATTAAGGCTTTGGAATGAGTAGCTTCACGGTTTTCCTTTGACACATATAGTTTAGAAGATTTTGGGGTTACTATGATGATTTTAGTCTGGTAAAGATTCCATATTATTACTCCATGTTTCTTGGAGAGAAAATGTATAGGGGAACAAATAAGAAATCAGTCCATAAAGATTGTTTCCCCCCTGAGAGATTAAGATTCTTTGAGGGAGCTTTCGTCTTGTTTTAAATAATGCCCTTCAATATGAGACATTTTTCAGTTTAGAAGAAAATCTTTCTTTTAGATAAGGTCTCGATTTGTAACTCTGGCTAGTCCTGACCTCAAGGTGTAGCCCAAGATGTCCTTGGATTTGTGACAGTCCTCCTGCCCCTGTCTCTCCTGGCTGAGTAGATAACAGGAATGCACCACCAAGCCCAGCTTGGAAAGCATTTCCTGACGGCTGATTCTTTTGAGGTGTCAGGTGCAGTTTAAAAGAACAGTGACTCCATTTGAGTCTGTCTTTAAAGACTCACACACTTGCATTTTGGGGAATATACTTAGGAAGGCTCAGTTTTGCAAGTATCACCCTACAGAGACTCACCAACTTTCCCCTTAATGGGTTTTATAAACTAAGCATGGATGCCATCCAGGGGAGACTCTTCAACCGGAGCAGAATAAGGAATGTTTGAGGTATGTTACAATGTTTCTTAGAGTTACTGCAACCACAATAGATTCTTGCAGATCCTTTACTGTTATTACTTGCCATTGTTGTTGGTCTTTGAGGCTGGGTCTCATAGAACAAGGCTGTCCTTGAATTCCCTATACATGACCATGAAAGTCTCCTCCTGCCTTTGCCTCCCGCTGGGGTGGCAGGTGTGCACCACCATGTCAGCTAACCCTATTTTATTTCACTGTTTTGGGTAATAATACAAGATCCACGGGGAAGAAACTGAGGATTTCTGGGCTCCTGCATCACCTACACAGTTTCCCTCTCTGGTGCTAAGCTGAAAAATAAAGGTACTAGGAATGGCTATCGTTTTGATCAGCTCTCTCGTTGGATGACAGGGGACTTATTTTGGGAAGCTTGGGATGGCAATTAGTCATGCATTGGGAACTGTGAGCGCTCTTCCCCTAAAGGGAGAAGCTAGACATTAAACAGAATGACTGAATGCCTCTGGATTGTTTTTCTTATGCTTCATTCAAAGTCATATCAATTATATGTGAAGCTTTTTTTCCTGCGTCAGAGCCATCCGTTCTCACAGTGGATTCTAGAAGGATGTGATCACTCATGTGTTGTCTTTGTGGGTGTCGATGGAGATAGAAGTCTTTAAACCCTTCCATTTAAAAAATATTTTAAGCAGTTCGTAACTTTGTAAATCCACAACATTCAGACACCAGTGGTCGTCCAGGTTTTACAGTACTTTGGGTGAGCATGAACTTGCAAGAAAAAACTAGTCTTTGAAATGCTTATAATTTGCTCTTTATTAAATTTTATTTATTAATTATGATGACGATGTGTGTGTGTGCCTGGTGTGTGCAGTGGGACACACGTCCCAGCTAGGGGGTAGACATCAGAGGACAATTCTATGGAGTCTCTTTTCCCTTCCTCCACGTGGATTTTGAGAATGGAACTCAAGCACACTTGTACAGCAAGCACTTTACCCACTGAGCCACCCCACCATCTCTAAGTTGTTCGTTTATGACTATACTTGTTCTAAACATCTTAAATGCGTTCTTTAAAATCTTGTCACAAGTCTTTGCATTATTATTTCATTCACTCAAGATAATTGTTGATTAGTGAATTATCTTTTGAAATGAGAACATTTTATTCCACTAGAGAAGTTATCTTAATTTTTTTTCTCCCCTCTTCCTGGCCGAGGGCAATAAAGTCTGTACAACCCCCAAACTCTGTTAGGAGAAATCTAAAATTTATTTAAATAAAGCTTAAGCTCTGGGCCTCCCAATGTCAGCCAGGTTAACATGCAAAAGTATAAACATAACTAGAAACGGAACAATTGTATTTAATACCCGTCAAACTTATATCTAAAATATTGCCATGGATTCAGAACTCTGAATTCCAACCAGATGTCTTTCCCCACTATTACACAGGTCATATATATTTCAGTTTTTAAAGTTCAAACCCAGGGGATCGACAGCATAATTAGATTGAGAACATCTGTGGTAAATCCATACCATTTCTCCGATCGTTCCCCACGAGAGGAAATTTGCTTGTTTTAATGCTCCTGCCCATTTTGTCTAGCCACCTTTAGGTCAAATTTTGCCGTTCTTGCTGGCCACCGCACAAACGTAGATGGCCTTTAAAATGCAAGATAGGGAGAAACGGGTAAGCTCTAGGAAGCTTTAGGTGGCAAAGGAATTGCTTCCCGCCTGGATCTCGGTCAGGGTGTGGCCAAGTACGAGGAGCTGGGGTGGGCACGAGCATTGGGGCAGTGGTGTGTGTGTGTGTGTGTGTGTGTGTGGGGGGGGGGGGTACCCTGAGGACCCGAGTGTCGGGGAGCCGCTGCCCTCTACTGGGCGGTGCGAATGGAGCTGCAGCACGGGCGCCCGCGCGTTCCGGCTCCGGCGCCTGACTCCCTTGCAGCTCGCGGTCACCCGAGGTCCGCAGTGTCCCGCCTGGCGCCGCGTCACGGCATCCAGACTTGAGGTTGGCTCTGCGCCTCCTGACGCCCGCGCGCTCCCACGCACCTGCTTCGGGTGGCTTCTGCCCCTCAAAGGCTGCGACTTGGGAGTGCAGCCCGGTCCCGACCGCTGCATGGACACAGAGGCTTTTGGGTGCAGTTGCAAGACCCGGGAACACTTGTATTCTTTAAATCTCGGGGGGACTTTCATTTCCAACCTCGTTCTCCAAAAATATCGATCTCACCGCAACCGAATAACGCTAAGCCCTCAAACTTGGCTCAGAGAGCAATTATTTTCTACTGTCATGTTTGGTGTTCCATACAGACGTTATTTACATATAATTTTCAAGATTAAGGAATTTAGGGATTTGTCTTAACTAATTACACGTTCACCGAAGTGCAGCAAAGTGAAAACACTGTGTTCCTACTGTAAACGCAAACTCTCTGGTGTGAATAAATCCATTAAAGATGACGATCCTGAAACGCGTGCTTTGGGTCTAGAAGGAAATGTAAAGAGAACTTCCTTCCCCCCACTCCCGGTTTAAATGTGAGCGTTTTTGTTTTTTTTTTTTTTTCTTCTTCAAAACTTAGGAACGAGCGCTCAGTTTCAAGTGCACTGCACGCTCTCAAACTTTCTGCCTGCAAAGACGGAGGCGCGGAGTTGTGTGAACCCCAGAGGAAGTTTCTGGGGTTGTGTCGCAGAAGCATGGTTGGGACAGAGTTGTGCTCCAAGACTTGCCCCAGTCCTGGCGGACGCTGGAGCGGCTCTGAAGGGTGGGGAGGCCGTCGCCACTCGCTGATGTGTCCCGGTGCAAGTTGGGGATTGCAACGGAATGTGTAGGACGTGAATGGGAGTCGCGGCGGCAGCAGCCGCAGGCTCCAAGGCTTGGTGGTCAACCCCCTCCGCCCCCTTTACCACGACACAATTGCACTTCCTTGAATATGAAACACTGTTCACGACCGCTGTGGTCTGGAGGTCCCCCAGCTGGAGCGCATAGGGGAGCGGAGTGAGGTCACCCGCAGCCCCGGCGCGCGGGCTGGCCGGTGGGGTCCCGACCGCCGGCTGTGCAGGTGGGCTCCGCTCGCTCCACCGCGCGCACCGTGCGAAAGAGCGCAGCGCCCGCGCCCCGCTGCCGCAGCGCAGCCCACTGTCCTCAGGCGCGCAGAGCGAGGGGCACCTTATCCTAAAGCGCTGGCCACCGGCGACCGCGACCTTCCCGGGGGCGGGGGTGTTGGGGAGGGAGGGCGCCCTTTAGGTGAGCTGCGGGGTCCGGAGGAGACCCCGCAGCGCCCCCTCGAGGCCGGGCCGCCGTAGGGTCGCAGCGCGGCCTGGGAGGGGGGCTTGTGGCGGGGCGCGCGGGAAAAAGGGTGAGGGGTCGCGAGGGCCCCGGATGCCCGCGCTCGGGCTGTGGAGAGAGAGCGCGGCGCGCGCGCGTCAAGGCTGCCGCCGCCGCCGCCGCCGCGTTTCCCTCAGGCTTCGGACTCCATGGCTGAGGCGGTGGCGGCGGCGGCGGCGGCAGCGGCGGCGGCGCCGTGAGGAGGAAGGAGTCCGCGTCCGCGGTGGCTGAGGCGGCGGCCGGCTCCAGGCCGGGTTTTGGCGCCCGCCCGCCTGCTGCCTCCTGGCGGCTCCTGAACTCCAGCCCCCTCTCTATCAGCCTCTCACTCCGTCTCAATATGTCTCAAGATGGCGGCCAATGTGGGATCGATGTTTCAATATTGGAAGCGCTTTGATTTACAGCAGCTGCAGGTCAGGCTTCTCGGCGCTCGGCCTCGCGCCCGGGGGGTGAGGGCTGCGGGCGGTCGCGGCCTCCCTCAGGAAGGAGGGTGACACTCCGGGCTGCCAGGGCCCTGGCGGGGGTGCTGAGGCGACGGGGGAAAGCAGGAGGGGGGTGCCGGGAGAAGAGCGGGGCCGAGTCGGCGGCGAGTCCCTCGGGCTCCCCGGCTCTCATTGATCACTCGGCTTGATCAGAAATTGATCCTCTTTGTTCAATTCATCGATCAGCCCAAGATGGCGCCGGAGCCGCCAGCCGCCACCAACATCTTTGCCCCCCGGTGTCTGCCCCCTTCAACCCCGGAGGGTGTCTTCCTCCCCACCATCATCGCCATCATCATCCTCATCGTCCTCTCCGCCGCCGCCGCCTACCCCGCGCGCTGTCGTTGTCGCGGGACCCTGGTGGAGAGGAGGGGGGAGCGGCGGTCCCCCCCCCCCACGGGGGCTCAGTGGGAACTCGCGCGCGCTAAAGAGGGGGACGCGCCACGGGGTGGCTCTGGAGGGGTGGCAGGGCTGCAAAGAAGGGGAGCTGCGGGACGCTAGTCCCCCTCGCGCCAGTCACGTCCTTCCTTCCCCCCGGCTCAGCCCCGTCGTATTCCCGGGGAAAGTTTGTGGGGAGTTGCTGGTGGGGGGTGAAGCGCCTGTCTCTCTCTCTCTCTCTCTTTCCTCTGTCTCCTGGAGGAGAGAGTCGCGGACCGCCGCCGCCGCCGCCGCCACTGCCCCGCCGGCGCGGCGGAGCTGGAGCTGGTGGCGCTGTGGTGCCGCCGGCTCCGGGGGAGGGTCAGATCGGCCACCGGCGGCTGGCGGCGGTGGCGGCGACGGCCAGGCTGGCGGGTGGCCCCTTGTCGTGAAGACGGCGGGTGGCTTGGAGCTCCTGGCTGCTCCTTGATCGTTCCCCTTGGGCCCAGCTGCCACCATTCCTCTTTCCACTACTCCCGTAAGGGATTGTCAACCGGTGTCGCCCCGGCCAGGGCACCGGCTACCCGGTGTGGCGGGTCCCTCCCCCACCCCGTTTGTTTACGTCCCGGGGCCAACCCGCAAGCCCCGCGCTCTTTTGTGTGTCTTCTGCGTGAAAGTGACTGCGGAGCTGGATCTGTCCCCCTTTTTTGCGCCCGGGGACTTCCCCGGGAAGGGGTTGTGGGGGAAGCTTTGGAAGGGAAAAACTTGGCTTGCGGGGGGACACCGGTGGGTCGCGCAGAGTGCGGGATCGGCCCGGGAGAAGGGAAAAGGTGCGGGAGAAAGGCTGCAACTTTCCACCGAGCGCAGGCCGCTGCGTGACCCGGTCTCGGAGCGCTTTTCCTCCGGGGTCACCGATCGGTGCAGCCAGACTTAGCTGCGTGTCTCAGGGACTTCCAGGGCTCCCCCCTCGGTGACCGATAGCTTGCATCACTCCAGCCCCTCACTCTTTTTCGCGAGGGGTGTGTTCTGTCCTCTCTGCAAAGGGGCCCCAGGAGTTATGGAGCGCGCGTCAGGTCCGCTCCGAGCTGCCTTCTCCAGCCCGGTTCTCGAAAGCAAAGCCCCGGGGGCCCCGCTGGACTGTAAGGAGACTGATTGTGGTTCCTCGTCGCCTCGAGGGGATGGTATCGGGGCTTCCCAATCCGCGGCGGAGCTGCCTGCGTGCCCAGAGGATGCTATTCTGCCTGCCACCCCTCATCGGAACCAGCTGCTCGCCCTCGGGGTCCTCCCTGCTAGTGCTAGCTCCGCGTTCGCGGCGCCTGGACAGCCCCAGGATTCTGCCAGGTGGATGTTGTGCGTAGCCGGAGCCAAGTTGAAGGTGAGCGGCAAGTGAGCCCTCAGAGCTTTGATCACTGGGAACACCAGAGAGATGGGACAGTCTTGTGGTCCATAGAGGCAGCCTTGCCCTCTGTGTGTGTGTGTGTGTGTGTGTGTGTGTGATCTTCCATAACATCTCTAGGGAACCGCCTTTGCTCCCAACTCTAAAGTGTGCTTGAACATGAACTTGAGTGAACTTTTCTAAGCCGGAGGACTGGTGATATTTATTAACCCACAGCACCCTTAGGAGTCTGAAACAAACGAACTCCACATGTAGGCCTGCAGGAAAGGAAGGCGATTGGATTGAAACATCTATAGGTGGAGTGAAACAACTTAACTGTGCTTGCTTTTTCTGCTCTTGCCTACGTGAGGACGATAAGGCAGACTCATGCTCGTTATGAAATTTCCTCCCATTGCTCTCTTAACTAGGAAGACTATGTGAAATATGTATTTCTGATAAGATTAAAGCTTAAAGAAGTTTTGAGTATTTATTGACTAAAATGGATTACACCATAGTCTATTGTGTAAATTAGATTCCTGAATGTAATGAACACCGCCGGATGGCATTTTTTGATTAATTGGTCTACCCTATTTTAGTAAAAATAGCTCCCTTTTACCATAATTTAATTCCTGTGCTTACTGTAAAACCCGTTGTGGAATTTTAAGAAACCTTAATTCCCCCCCCCACCCCACCCCCATGTGACATCCTAGTTTAATATCAATAAAGTTCTTTTATTGCACATTACCAAAGGCGGCCAGAAAAATGATTTTGGAGTTATTAGAGTTTATGAACTGGGTGTATATTAGTGTCGTCCCCCCCCCCCAATGGATTAGCATTCTTGGGGATCTTGAGGATATTTAAGCAAATGGCTTCATGGCTTCATTGAAAGTTTACCTTATGGCTGATGTGAATGAACTTCATTTTGATCTTAAAGTAACAACAAAGAAAACATTTAGTTTAAACTCTGTTCTTGTTACAGAGTCTGTTGCCTTTTGGTAGGTAATGATTTGGCTGAAAGTGGTTTCAACTGCTTCCCCGGATGGAGTTGGAAAGCTTTACTTGACTGTGGAATGCCAAAGGCCCAGTGTGAGTCTGGACAGCTCCTTTACCTGCAAAGGGGGCCGGGGATTTTGAGTTGGTATCTGGTTAAGGTTCCTCTGTTCTCGCAGATGTGAGCTGGAGATTTTGGGTGAGTGACCCTGAGAGCTTAGGTCTTGCTGAGCAGAAGGAGTGGCTTAGGTCTAGGTAAGGAGCCATAGGACTCTGCACTCTGGAGGGCCATGTCCTTATTCCCCTGCTTCTTGGGTTTTCAGACAACCTGGGAACTTGAAGTGGATGTCTGCCCCTGAAGAGAGTTTCTGAAAACTGGCCTGTTTCCTTTCTCATCCCCAACCAAGGCTTGTCCTGCAAAAAGTTAAGAGTGCCCTAGTGTTGCTAAGACGAGTTGAACAAGTTTTGATCCTGTCTCAGACTTGTAAAAACCAACTTTTTTTTTTTTAAAAAGAGAAACACTATTGTATAAATTTATCTCTTAAATACATGTTTGAGAAAAGGTATATTTAACTCTTGTAACTTGTTTTCGGATTAGTGGAGCGCTGACTGTTGGGGGGAAGGGGCCTGCCCGTGGCTGTATCCCTTTGAGGTGCTTGCCCTGTAGTGAGACCTGTTCTTTATTGAGAATTCTCTGCAAAAGTGAATTTTAAAAAGGTTCTCTCCTTAAGTCAGAAAACAAACTCAGTTTTTGCTGCAAGTCTATTTTCTGGTTGCCCCCCCCCCCCCTTTTTCTGGAAACGTTACATTGGTGTTTGTATATGTGTTTCCTGCAGCCCAACACTGCTTCTTGTAATAAGTACATAATTTCAATTAAAATATCTCGTCTAGTTAGTGCCTTTGATAGGACAATGAACGGACACAAAAGATGCAGGGCACTCCTGATTTTTCTTTCCTTGGTCCTTTTAATATAGGTGTCTTAAGAGTCTGGGTGTGGGAAGGGTTATTATCAGTTGCTCAAAGCTTTTGCCTGGGTGAAACCTTTTTTTTTTTTTTTTTTTTTTTAAGGCACAAGTCAGTGCAAGGATAAAATAAATGCAGTAGCTCTTGATGGGTGGAAGCTGTTTGGGCTGTCGCCCATTAGCACTCAAGTCTACGTTGGAATGGGGAACAACAGCTCTGTCTACCCAAGAATTGCTCTCTCCTCATCCCCCCTAGCTGACCTGTAGTCTGGGCAACCCCGCTGAGCCCAGAACATTTAAGTTTTAAAAGTCCCTTCTCAGTTGATAGTCAAGGAAGAAAAACCTCCCAGCCTGTGTGGGAGTTTTCCATTGATGATCAGAGCTTCTCCTGAAGGTGTAGAATAAGAAGTCCTGTGTCTCTATTCCACAGTGAGGCGAAAGGAGGATAGATTTGTTAGGGGAAAATTTGTACATTGTTTTAGGAGAAATTTCATCATATGAAAAACCTTTCAGAGACAGGCTCCATTCTTGCTCTTGGTTCCTTTTATAGTTTACGAAAATTTCATGTATCTTGCTGGGCCATAACACAAATGTCCAGTCAAAGCTACTGTAGTAAGTTATTCTGATATATAGGATTGTAAGTGACTATAGGAATCATCTTAAATTTATTTGAAACTTAATATGTAGCTTTAAAGTATAGTTGCCAAGGAAAGTCTGATTTTTATTAGTCATTGTCAGCAGCAGAAATGTGTCTACCTCGCCCGTTTGTTTTGTCTGAAGCTCTGGGTTAGTGCTGCCGCAGAGAGATAGTTTTGGTTTCAATTGAAATTCCCCTGCCTCTGATTGTTTAAAGCAGACCCTTAATCTTATTTTAACATATTTTAAGCATTCAAAAAAAAAAAAAAAAGAAAAAAAAAGAAAAACCTGGGAGACTTGTTTTGTGTAAGTAGCAAGCAAATGTAGTTTAAACACTTCAGCAATTCTGGTATCTAATTGGAAACAGGTGGGACTCTTGGACTCTTGCACATTGAGTCTGACCGTAGCCAAGTGGAGGGACACTGCTGCTGGTTATTCATTTTTGTTGGTGATATTTGAAGAGAGGCCACAGCCTCTCTTTGTCCCATATTACACTTGGACATCCTTGTCATTTCTGAGAGAAAAAGAATCTCAGAGGCTATAATTGATCACTTTTTTTTCTTCTTTTGTTTTGCTTTTGTTTTTTGTTGTTTTTCTGAGACAGGGTCTCTTTACATAGTCCTGGCTATCCTGGAACTCATAGACCAGGCTGGCCTCAAACTCAAAGATACACCTGCCTTAGCTTACTGAGTGCTGAGGTTAAAGAAGGCATACATCACTACTTTTTTTTTTTTTTTAGTGGGAGAATAAGTTTACATTTTATGATAGCCTGATGGTGATTTAAGTTCAGTGAAAAGTTCCTTTGCCTAAGGATCCTACACATAATGATAGAATCTTTCACTGAAAGCCTTAAGAAAGTGAGCTTGGTCTGGGGTGCATCTCACTAGCATACCAGTGCCTTAGTCCCCGGAGAACTGTTTCACAGTTTTCCATTTCAGTTTTTGAGGGTGTATTCTTGAAAGCCACTTGGTGGCCTTGACTTTCTATCTGTTCCAAGTCAGGTCTTCCTGTGTCTGTAGTTTACTAGATTTTTCTAAGGAACATCTGGAGTTGTTGTTGGTCTTGGTCATGTTTTTGGCTTTCCTTAGTTGGACTTTTTAAATTATTTATTAATTTGTTGTTTGGATCTCTATAGAGCAAGCTGGCCTCAAACATACAGCAATCCTCCTGCCTTGTCTCCCCACCTATAGACACCAAGCACTGTACTTAGCCCTGTCTCTCTTTTCTGACCTGGAGTCTGAGAAAGTTGGTGAGGAGAGCATTGTTTGGCAGGGAAGGGTGTATCCTTGCAGAAAGGGACCTGGGATTGACTGAACCCCAGTTATTGGGGTTCCTTGATGCTGTACCCAGAATGCTTCTGAATCCCTAAAAAGTACTTTTCACATTAAATGATACATTTAAAAAAATATGAGGGTGAACACGGTTCTTGAAAGAACCTCTTCAAGTTTACTTAAGTCTGAGGCAGGTGAATCTTAGAGTTTGTGGCCAGCCCAGTTTATATAGTGAGCTCCGGTGAGACCCTGTCTGAAAAACAGACAAACAAAAGATTTTTAGGGCTGTGGGTGGCAGGCAGGTCGATTGTCTATCTTATGAGAATCAAAAGGCTCCATCCCAGCACTGAAAAAAGCTACAGTAAATAAGAGATGTCAAGTTCTTCATTTTCACCTGATTTCTTTCTTTCTTCTTACTGTTGGAGGCCGCAGGCCTATGGCAAGAGTTTTGTGTTTAATAGAGCCTTAGGCCATGGGAAATGGGGTAATAGAACTCGGGGTTGGGGGGTGTCTCTATGAGAAGAAAGGTAATCAGACCGAAGGCTACTGGGAAGACATCCTGCAGAACAAGGAAGCAATAGCCGAGCAGGAGATTCACACTGAGTGAAACCGACTCAGTCCTGCTTCCTTCCATTAAAGCGTCCTTGAAGCAGAGCTGGGAGGGCAGGCCACACCTTTCTAAGACACCCAAGTCTGCAGCCCAAGCTGCCTCCATTCATCCTGGTTTGAAATCAAGGATGCTTTCAAGTATTTGATTTATGCAGTTAATGCTGGAGGAAATTACTAGAGCTTAAGCTGGGAACTGCCAAGTAGCTGGTTCTTTTTCACATTACCTTGAGCGACGCTGCAGTTGTACTTGCTCAATAAGGAAATGCAGTTAACATTGTAAAAAGTTGCCTATGGTTGCTTGCAAGGCATCCTGAGTTTTGTTAAGGGAGAAACAAATGGATAAAATAGCTCTTTTCTTAAGTGAATATTACAGAATTGAGCAGTAGAATACTGTTCGTACTACCATTAAAATGTATTTGGGTGTTGACAACTTTTTTTTTTTTTTTAAGATGGAAGAGGCTCTCAGATCTATCCACCTGGCATATAAACAAACTAAAGTCAGGGCTGAGGATGTAGTGTAGTTTGGTGGAGTGCCTGCTACCTCACCAGGCTCTAGGTACCAGACCCAGCAACATTGTGCACACCTGTTAATCTCCATACTGGGGAGGTCCTTGAATACATAGAGTTTGGGGGCAGCCTGGGCTAAGTGAGGCCCTTACTGAAAAAGTAAAGCATACATCAGAGCCACAGCTCAAGAGCTCCTTTCTTTCCACTGCCCTCCTTGCAAGGCAACATTCTTTCAATGGGGTCTTTCTCCCTGATAAATTGTGACTTTTGTTTTCTAACATAATTTGATGTTTTAAAGATTCAAAACCATGTGAACTCATTTTAAGTGCTATTACTAGATGGTTCTCTTGGACCTCTGAGTACTTTGGTTTATTGCCATGTTTACTCTGTTAAAAACCGATTTGATGAAAGTTAGTAAGATGGGGCTGGGAAGATGGCTCCGTGAGTAAGAGCCCTTGCTGTGAAGGCAATCGGAACCTAGTTTGAATCCTTAGCAACTATGCAAAAATAGGGCGTGGGGAGCATGCCTGGAACCCCGGGTTTTGGGAGAGGAGACAGGCTGATCCCCAGAGTTTCCTAGTGAACCCAGACAAAAGATGAGCTTCAGGTTTAGTGAGAGACCTGTCTCAGAAATAAGCTGGAAAGGGAGAGAGAGAGGAAGAAGATACCCTGCTTTTCCTCCCCTCTCTGGCCTCTGCATTGAGTGCTTGTACACATAGGTGCTCATATCCCCAAGCCCCCTCCCCCACAGGTTTTTTATAAGTTAAATGACACAGAAGGCAAACTGTTATTTTAAAAGTTACATTTAGTTGTTGTGCATGTACTACTAAGCGGTGAGGCTAGAGGACAACTTGGGAGCGAGGTCCTTCCTTCCACCATGAGGTTCCCGGAGATGGAGCTCAGGTGGTCAGGCATGGTGCTATGTGCCTTTATTGGTTAAACTATCTTTTTGGGCCTGGAAGGCAAACTTGTTTTTCAAGAGCTGGGAGCTGCAAACCTCAGCAAGGCCTGGGGGCTGATGGGTAAGGAAGGGCTACTGTGGAGCCGCCCTTAGCCTTCCCAAGGCAGCCCCAAGCTCTGTCACCTTTGCCTGTCATTTCTTGTTCTGCTCCTGCCTTGCCAGGCGAGTCATCCTGCCATCTTCAGTGTTATGACAACTGTTATTTTTTTTTAAACTAACTATTTGTGGTATTTCCTTTTTTGAGATTTTTGTAAGATAAGATGTAAAGGAAAATTTAAATTACTACTTGAGATTGGACATTACAATTTTTTCTTTTAATTGAGGTTTGGAAAGGATTTTGATTTTTTTCCCTTGGAGATGGCCACGTTCTTTTGCTCTGAGCACCGTTTTCTTGTGTCATTCCATAAGGCTGGAGAGATACTGGTGAAACAAATACATTAATTTTTTTTTTTTGTTTTAAAAATTTCTTTATTATTAAATGTGTGAAGTGTGTATGCCTGTGTGTGTGTGTGTGTGTGTGTTTGTGCGTGTATGTGCATGTAAGTTAGAGGACAACTTTCTGGTGTCAGTTTTCTCTTTTAACTGGGGTGCTAGGGATCAAGCAAAGGTCTTTAGGCTTGTGTGACAAGCGCTTTTCACCTGTTAAGCTGTCTTGCTGACCCAATCTATTCTTTTTTTTGTTTTGTTTTGTTTTGTTTTTCGAGCAGGGTTTCTCTGTGTAGCCCTGGCTGTCCTGGAACTCACTCTGTAGACCAGGCTGGCCTCAAACTCAGAAATCCGCCTGCCTCTGCCTCCCAAGTGCCGGGATAAAAGGCGTGCGCCACCACGGCCCAGCTGACCCAATCTATTCTTTTGTTTTATTCATTTATTTTTTAATGTTTCGATCCTCCTATCTCAGCTTCTTCAACATATCCCACCAGGGTGTGCGGTCATAACCAGCCAGTTTATGTTTTGAGACAGGATTTCAGGCTGGCCTGGAACTGGCTATATAGCCAAGAATGCCTTTGAACTCCTAATCTTCCTGCTTCCCCCTCCCAAGCTGTGACTATAGGGGAGTGCCTCAACTCTAGGCTGTGCTCTTTCTGTTGTCCCATGCTGGCTGGTCTAGAACTTGAACTGCTGTGATTCCATGTTACATTGTTCTGCACTGCCTTCACCAAGAGCAGCTGGTGGTGCTCAGACCTTTTCTTTTCTTTTTTTTATTTATTTTATGTATGTGAGTACACTGTAGCTGTACAGATGGTTGTGAGCCTTCATGTGGTTGTTGGGAATTGAATTTTAGGACTTCTGCTCACTCAGGTTGGCCCTGCTCACTCTGATCAACTCTGCTCCCTCAGTCCCTGCTCTCTCCATCCCAAAGATTTATTTATTATTATACATAAGTACACTGTAGCTGTCTTCTGACACACCAGAAGAGGGAGTCAGATCTCATTACAGAAGGTTGTGAGCCACCATGTGGTTACTGGGATTTGAACTCAGGACTTTTGGACCAGCCATCTTGACACTTTGCCAGCCCACTCAGACCTTTTCAATGGAAACAAAATAAAACCAAACAAAACTATGTATCCCAGTACATAGACCTTAAACTCAGAACAGAGCTGTAGTTACATTCTGTGTAACAGCTGTGAGGCTTTGGAACAGAAAATGGGACAATCATGGCCTTGGGAGCCTGCACTCATGCCAGTGTCAGGACACTCACAGACTGGCTTGCCTATTTCAGTTTTACCTCAGTTTCTTACTTTCGCAACAGCCCGTGCTCTCATATCTTCCAGCCAAGTGGGAGACAGGTTCAAGTCGGGATCATGTTTCTGCTCAGCAGGCAAGTGTGGCGTCAGACAGGAAGCCTGGCTGCTGCTAGATGCCTCTTCCAGGTGATGAGATACACCACAGCCTTTGCAGTGGCCCTACCATGCCACAGTGGTACAGTGTCACCTGAAGCTGGCCATCCTAGAGGGAAGGAATTGCCTTTCTCTTCCATCCTTGTCCACTGTTGTCTTCAACCCTGGCATGTATGGTTTGTCAGCACAACTTGGGATTGGGAAAGAAAGGATATTGCCAGTTATGGTTGAAGGTCATTGTCAGGGAGTTAGAAGTGGTTTGCAGTTGTTTTACATGCCTTCCTGTTGGTATGTAATTATGTTGTCATCCCATAGTTTGATGATAGTTTAATGAAATCTTTGTGTGTGTGTGTGTGTGCGCGCGCGCGTGCACACACTATTTGGGGATTGTTTATTGCTGAGATCTTAGCTGTTCTAACACACACACGACCTAAGTTTGTAATCTTTGCTTGTTTCAAAATTGTCCATTCGAAGCAGGTTGAAATCCATGGCAGTCGGCTGCCAGATGAATCTTCTCAAACCATTGATTTTGTCATGTGCCTGTCCAGCAACACCCACAGCAGCTTACTCTGGCATAGAATGGAGACCACATGTCCCAGGCTGGCAGATAGAACTTCTGATAGATGTCTGTCTTCAGTGCATCCAAACCGTTCATTCCAGCAGAAGCAAGCCCAGAATCTTGCTGGTGTGGGGACATTGCCCGGGAAGCTCCCTCTGCCCATCCATCTGAGGCTTCAGCCTGATTGCATGCATTCCTGCCTGCCTGCCTGGAGGAGTGGCAGACTCCCTTTGGGAGGAGGCAGACTGAATGGCAAGGAGGAGGCTTTGTCAGTGTGCCTCGGGCTGCAGCAGGCAAGGAAGGCCAAGTATGGAGGTGGGGGCCTCCTGAGAAACAGTTATTGGTGGCTAGGGGCCTCTGAGCTCTCTTCCAGGTGCTATCTTCCTCCTTTAGTGTATCAGATGGCTGCTGGGGCAGCATCCAGCCATCTTGACTCCTGTGGCACCTGCTGTCCACGTTAGGTTCTACAAGTACTACCTGCCATACTCTCTCCTAGGGCTGTGCACAATTGGAAAGTTGCCTGAGGGCTGTGGCCTCGTTCAGGGGTTAGCCTTTCCATGCTCTGCTGGGGATATTCAAGTAGTTAATTTTAAAATGCAAAGGTGATTTTCCCCCCTTCGGTGCTGGGGATTTAACCCTGGGCCTTGCCCATGCTCAGCTAACACACTCCCACAGAACTGCATTCCAACTGAGAGCTGGTTCTCAGTATCATGGAAGTTAGGGCAGTTCTATTAAAATGACTATACTTGGAAACCTACTGAAGGTCTATGTTTGATTTGTATTCTTATTTATTAATTTCCTTTTTTGTACATGTTGGCTCAAATCCATGTAGGTCCCCCTACCCCCTCGTACTAGGGATGGAACTCATGACCTCATGCATAGTAGGCAAGCACTACCAACTGAGCCATGTCCTCAGCTCCCTAAAAATCCACTTAAAAAAATGAAGTTGGATAGACAGTTTTATGCTGGAGATTTGTTATCAACTCTACTCGCGGCCTGAGAGGGAGGGTGCCTACTTCACTTGCCATCTAGTTGTTAGAACCCAGCAAATGTCAGAGCAAGCCTGGAGCCAGAAGTGCTCAGGCCTGGGTGTCTGGGCCAGAGGAATGTGTTGCACCAGCCTATTCCCCAGAAGCTCTCGTGGGTTTGGCACCCAGCCAGCCCTCGTTCAGAGCAGCGGTCTTCATAGTCCACACTTTCTCTGTTTTTTCATTACCCCAAGAAAGCACTACCTAGAATATTTCTGTGCTGGTGACATCATTGTCTGGCTGTACAAGCAAACATTTGCATGGATCTGCAGAAGCAAGGGTGGCAGGTGGGATCTGAGAGGAGCAGGATGGACCAGGGGGTGTGGACTGCCACTGTAGGGGCAGAAAGGAGGGAATGGGCTACTAAAGGGAAGAGGGATTTCGGGAGTTTGTTGGATGTCTGGGCAAAAGGGTGGTGCTGTGTACAGAGAGGGGTTGACGACACCCAGAGTTTGGAGCCTGTGGTAGATATTTCTCGGCTTTGATTAATGCTACAAAATACTGCAAAAATGTGGGCTAGGAATACAGCTCAGCATAGAGCTTTTGCCTAGAATGTGAACGTTCAATCCCCAGTACCAAGGACAGAGAGACAGGAAAGCAGAGGGATAAAGGGAGGGGGAAAAGAGAGACAGAGAGACAGAGAGAGAGAGAGAGACAGACAGACACAGTCTATTTTTACTGGAGATGGAGTGGGTAAAATTTCTTTACTTGCAGACCTTAGTTTAGCTTGAATTTGGTTTACCCCTTTGCCCCTCACTTTAACTTTTCCAGCTCTGGATCTAGGGGTTCCCATGTGAAGGGAAAGGTCACAGACTGCTCACAGGCTGGATTTTATAAACTGTGGTGACAGGACAGAGAGTTTCTTTTTTTCCCACTGCCAGGCCTCATTTCCTGGGTACTGAGCACTAGTGGATCATGGCCTAGGCCCATGCTTTATTCCATGGTATCTATACATGGCTCTGTGGAGGATGTTACACATTCCACTGTGTAGGGAGAGTGACTGACTCTTGGGCCCTCCTGTGGGCTGTCTAAGAAGAGTTTTGGGTTGTTTAGTTTACTAAGTAGCTGGAGAGTGATATGGGGCCTGGTTGGGTTGCCTCACAGGGAGTGCTCTGTGAAACTTGGTCTTTCCTTGGCCTGAGACTCAAATCCCAACCTCCGGTAGACTTATTGTTGCTGTGACCTTCCTAGCCTGCATACTTTCTCTGCTTCCTTGTTAGCTGGAAGGAAGCACTACCTAAGATACTGCACTCTTGCATGCAAACTTCATCAGACGTCTGGGGCTGAAAGAAACCCTCTTTTCTAACTCACCAGCCTCATGTCCTTATCCAAGTGTATCTGGGTGTTACATGTGCACACACAGCTATGTTGGATGAGTTTTGGGAGAGACCTTCACTGTGGAGCTTCTAGGTGCTGGGAAGGGAGTTGCTATTTGTACCGTGTTTAACCTTGTGCTAACCAGGGCCACCTCTTTCCCAGACCCTGGAAGTCAAGCTGATGTAGTTAGTACCTGCTGTGGTGGCAGAGTCACTCAAGTCCTCTGATATCCTCAGGACAGCACCCCTTCAAGGGGTCTGTTTTTAGCTTGCAGGAAGGGATGGCTGGCGTCCTGCTGTGGATATTCAATGACTTTCTGAGAGCATCCTAGTCACAGTGACACTGTTCATCTTAGTTTTCTCAGTGATTTATTTTTATTTTTATTTTTTTGGTTTTTCGAGACAGGGTTTCTCTGTATAGCCCTGGCTGTCCTGGAACTCACTCTGTAGACCAGGCTGGCCTCGAACTCAGAAATCCGCCTGCCTCTGCCTCCCGAGTGCTGGGATCACAGGAGTGCGCCACCACGCCCGGCCTTCTCAGTGATTTATTACTGGGAACTGAGCTTTTGGATGACTGGATTCAGAGAATTATACAACATTGCCTGCCTGACGTACCTGACATTACGTATACTTGCTTCTTTTGTGTGTATGTGTGTAGGAGAGTGCACAGGTCATAACATGTATGCAGAGATAAGAGGACAACTTTTGGAAGTTCTTTGGTTCTGCTATTTGGGTTCCAGAAATTAAACTGTAGTTGTCATACTTGGCAGCAAGCATCTTTACCTGGTGATTCATCTTGCAGACCTTGATTTGGGATTGGGGATGACATGGTTTGCTATGAAATGATGAAGTTAAAGAAAAAATATAACAAAAATAAAGAGAAAATATGTAAACATGTGTGTTGGTTTTTGTAAATAACATAGTGTGTTTAAGTGAAATAATTTGTTTTGTTTCTGGATCAACTTGTATTTTCCACAGGTTATTTGGGTTGTCCCTGCTCGTGTGTGTGTGTGTGTGTGTGTGTGTGTGTGTGTGTGTGTGTGTGTGCAGGTGTGTATGTATGCACATATGTGTAGCTACCTATGGAAACTAAATTACAGCCTTGGCTATCATTTCTTAGATATATACCTTTTGTTTGTTGTTAGCTTCTGGTTTTGTTTTGTTTTGTTTTTGACACAGGGTTTCTTTGTATAGTCCTGGTTGTCCTTGAACTCACTCTGTAGACCAGGCTAGCCTTGAACTCAGAGATCCACCCGTTTTTGCTTCAGGGTGCTTGAGATTAAAGATGTGTATCACCACACCTGGCCAATACCTTGGTTTCTGAGACAGGGTCTCTTACTGGTTGGAACTTATCAAGCAGGCTGGCTGGCCAGTGAGCCTCAGGGTTCCTCCTGTCTTCATCTCTCTAGCACTGGGATTATAGGTGTGCTTCACACACCTGGCTTTTTATGTGGGTTCTGGGGAATCAGACTTGGGCTCTCATGCTTGGACAGTAAGCACTTTCCCAACTGACCCATCTGGGCAGCCCTCTGCTTGCATCTTGAGTATGTCTCATGGTGTCTGGCTGCCTCAGATCTTTGTCAGCATGGAGTAACCCCCTGTTCTGCTGGGGAGAGATCTCAAGGCAGAGTGTCCTGTGCACCAGGCTGAGGGGTAGGTGCAGAATGGGCCTTGCCTCTTTCTCCAACCACTTGCTTAGTCAGTATTCAGAACTTCCTGCTTCTTTGCTAGGCTGGGCTAGTTCTGGAACCACAAGGAACTGCTGCCACTCAGGAGCCTACATTCTTGTAGGTGAGACAGGAAACAGGTGAAGAACTGAGTGGCAGCACATGGGCACCTAGGGTCCTAGGGACAAATGAGGCAGGGTCTGTATGTAGCACAACCCCAGGAAGGCATTTCTGTTTTCCAAGACCCGGAGAAACAACTGATTTCTAAATTGAAGACAGATAATTGAGAGCTTAGATTTGCATTGCAAAATATTCTTCCAGAAGCTCCATGTGAAGGGTGAACCACAGAAGATAGATGGGCAGCAAGGAATTGAACTGGGAGGCTGTGTGTGGTGATGCTGTACTCCCTGGAGATAATGGGGAGGGCCAGGCCAGTATCTATCCCAGATTGAATGTACCCAAATTTGCCATTTTGGGAGAGGCCAAGACAGAAATGGGACAGATGCGTGGCTTTTTACTAGGATGCCATTTGGGCCTAAAAAAAAACCGAGGTCGAGGAATGGCATCTCTGAGAGAGGCCACCTTTTCTCAGAGCGAATGGTCTTCAGTGTCACTGACACTGAGCATCCAGCAAGCCTGTGTCCATAGAGTTTGGGGTGCAGGTTATGAATTCTCTCAGAGATGGGTCCTTATGATACCCAACTGGCTGACTGCCATAGGCTTATTTAAAACAGGTGTGGTGATGGGCTCTGCTTCAGCCTTGGCTGTGAGTCAGACATGTGGGGAGCCAGCCTGGGGTTTCTTTCATTCATCCCTATTTGCTTTTTGTTGGTAATCCTGTGTAATTCCCTGGTTTCATGATGTAATTCTAATGGAATTAAACTTGAACACTTCAAAAATTATGTAATTAATTGTGTTCAGCTTCAATTACAGTGACTAATTATAATGATACCTGGTGGCAAGTCAGGTATGTACTGGTGGGGGGTTTGTGTCTGCTAGGTATCAGGACAGACACTTGCTTTGCTGGCAGGCATTGCAACCATGACACCAGGGCTGCCTGGCTGGCTATGGCTTCTCGGGCCCTTCCTTGGGTTAGCTCCACTGGTGGGCATGCAGGCAGGGAGGTGATGACAGGCCCTGAAGAGAAAGGCTGTTTTAAGATGAGGTTGACATAAAGGACTACGGCTCTGAAAGCAAGTGGCAGGGTGACCCAGGAAGCTAAGGCCATGTTCCGGGATTCTGTTTGCCTGTGGAATAAGGGCGGTGCATGCAAGTGCACTTGAAGGTTCCAGACTTGGGAAGGCAACTAAAGGAGGAGGAAACAGCATGAGAGTTACCTTGGCATGAGGGAAAGAAGACAGACGTCAAGTGTAAAAATGTCCCTGCTGGTACCGTTTGCAGGAAGACAAGGTGCAAGAAAGGTGTAGGTATAGAAACAGAACTGTTAGACCCCACAACACAGGTCTGAGTTTGCAGACTTTAGAAAACCCCGTTTGCTGGCTGGAGATGGAGCTCATGGGTTGAGTTATTGCCTTGAGCGTACAAAGCTCTAGGTTCCATCCCCGGCACCACATAAACGAGCGTGATGGTATGTGCCTGCCTGTAAACCTAGCTCTAGGGAGACAAGATCAGAAGTTCAAGGTTATTTGTGATTATACATTGACCTTGAAGCCAGCCTGTGTTACATGAGACCCTGTCTTAAAAACAAAAATAAGAAAAAACCCTTGCCCTTTTGAAAGGTTCTGCTTTCTGTGAGAAGGAGGGCCTCTTTCTTGCTAAGGGTCCCTTCACATCAATTGACTCTCCCTGCTAAAGCCAGGCATTTGACCTGTCCCGGTGATAGGAGGTACAGAATTGTCCCTGAAGGAGCATGCTGTATTTGTGGAAAACCCAGCAGTCTCTCCTTGTTCAGCTGCCTGCTTGATGAATGAATCTGCCACCACCTTCTTCCTCCATGGAAGTGTCTGAAGTAGATTCTCCACACCACCTAGGTGGCCCTTAGTGCCCGGGATTGTGTTTTTGAGAGCTGCTTCCTGCTCAGGGGCTTAGGGCATCTTCTTAGAAGATTCTTTAAGGCTGCACTAGACAGGCATTCTCAGCTGCAGCCCAGAGTCCTGCTGTGTGCCCTGTTCCACATGAAAGAGCCCTGCATCTCCAAACTCTGGCTGAGTCAGAAGTTTCAGTTAGGCCCGGATGCATTACATGGCTTGGGTTATTGGGGGGTGGAGGTGGAACTTGCACACATAAGGGGTGCATAACCACTTTGAAAATGTTACCTTGGGCTGGGGGAAGTTGCTTGTTGGTAAAGCACTCTTATAACATGCAAGAGGCCCTGAGTTTTCATCTCCATCACTGCAAAAGTTAATGCAGACAATTTAGAAAGTGTCCTGAGAATCGTTAAAAGAAACAAACATATCTTTTGGAAGGATGGGTTGAAGAAATGTTTCTTTTTTCTTTTTTCTGCCCTGTTGACTTGGCCTAGAGACTGGCTTTATCTCAAACTCACTATGTAACTGAGGGTCACCTTGGGATCCTCCTGCCTCTACTGTAAATACTGGGATTACAGGTGTGGCTAGACTGCTGGCTAGTGGGGCCTCAGGGACCCTCCTCAGCCCCGCCTGACCGCTGAGTTTAAGGCTTTGTGCCTCCTGGCCAGCTTTTACTTTGGTGCTGGGGGTTGAACTCAGGTCCTCACCCTGCACAGCAAGCACTTTACTGACCTCTCCCCTAGCCCTGCACACAGTGTGAATGCATACATTTATGTTTCTTTGGTACACTTTTAGTACAGTGACAGGGTTCACCTGAGTCTGTGGCTTTGGGGCATCTTGGGTGACTCTTCTTTCCACGGTGCATATTTTAACACCTGGCCTGCTCTTTGCTCTCCTTCCTAACCTGGTTTTCCTCCTTACAACCCTCTTGATCTTCTCCCCTTCCCCCACCCCTCCCCCTCCCAACCCCAACTGCTGGCAAGTTGATTGTGTGGAATCAGCTGGGGAACAATTTGGGAGAAGAGTACATTTTCCCAGTTCTTGCACACCTGCCCTGCACACCATCATGGATACCCCTATATCCCACACACCCATAACCCTTTAGCACCAAGCTTGCTCAGGTGTGGTAAGGCACTCTGGTTTTCAATAGATAAGCAGCAGGGGCTCTGGGATACAGTTACTCCCTACCTTCTGATTTGCCTGTGTGAGAAAGGGCTTCCCAGACACGCCACCATCATCTCAGTTTTGGGAGCTTCAAGCCAGAATGACAGTCACAGAGTAGAACAGTGAGAGGTACTTGTGTCCTTGGTGGCTCCGAGGAACTGAATAAGCCACCTCAGTAGTCACCTGTGGTCGTAGAAAGCATTTCCTCACCATTCCTGCTGCAGAAAAAGAATTCTTCCTTTCCTTTTTCCTTTCCTTTCCTCTTTTTTTTTTTTTTTTTTTTAATTTGAAACAGGGTATCACTATATCTCTGGCTGGCCTAGAACTTGCTACAGAGACCAGACTGGCCTCAAACTTTTGGAAACCCACCTGTTTCTGCTGCCTGACTGCTGGGGTTAAAGTCATGAGCCACTGTGTCTGCTACTTTCTTGAAGCTGAAGCCCTTGCATACAAGTGCTGTGCCACTGAACTAAAACCCTAATCCCTGGGAAAATGTGCTATTTGTTTTTATTTTGCTTTGCTTTGTTTTGAGACAGGGTCTCACTATGTAGAGAATACGATACATAGACCAGACTGCCCTTGAGCTTTTAGCAATCCTCCTGCCTCTGCCTTGCAAGTGCTGGGGGTATAAGTGTGCACTATCATAAACAGATTTTTTGTTGTTTGCTTTTTGAAATAGGGTCTCATTATGTAGATCAGGCTGACCTTGAACTAGCTACAGTCCTCTTGCTTCTGTCTCTGGAGTGCTGGTATTACAGTGTGTGCTACTGTGTCTGGCTGGAAAAAGCACTCTGAAACAAGATGTCATAATTAAAATCCAACTCCTGGGAGGATTTTTGTGGTGGCCTTGGCTTGGCGTGGACCCAGAGGAGTGCCCTGGAGACATGCTGGTCCTCAGGGTGGCAGATGTGAGTATGAGAGAGACGTGTGCCCCCAGTTCTCATTTCTAATGGCAAACAGAATCCCATTTGCCATGCCAGCTGTCCTTCCATACTTTAGCTCCAGCCAATAAAACATTAAGCAATTAGAACAGTTAATATTCAGTTCAGTATAATTAGATGCTGGTGTAAATTGTGAATGAAATTGGCAGGTTCTGTAAGTTATAGTGAAATACCAAGGCTCTTTCTGGTTGGGAATGTGTGCCTGTGGCTCTCAGTCTTTCACCTTAACTTAATCAGAGACAGAAATCATGGCCTTTAGCAACCCAGCTCCATGAGATTTGGAAAGTTCAGGATCATCTTGGACTTAGTTTACTATGTTAACGATCCTTACTGTTTCTGTCTTTGCAGGTGGGCATGAAAAACCAAGTCCCTGTTGCCTGTCTGCCTTCAGGGTGTTCTGTGTATGCTGTAGGCTCCTGTACTTGTTTTGTCCCACCTGCCTTTGTTAGTCTGCCCTCTGTCCTTAAGACATTGTGACTAATTACATTTTTTAAAGTTTTCCTTTTGCTTTGGTTTTTGTATGTAGCCCAGGTTGGCCTTTGAATTCATAATCCTGTGCAGCCTTTCAACAAGGATTATAGGTGTTTGCCACATGCTGGTGTTTTGCTTTGTCTTGATTTTGGGGTGACCCATGGCTTTATGTGTGCTATTAAGCAAATGTTCTACCAACAGAGCTGCATATATTTCGTGGAGTGTCCTGGGTCGGCCCCCTGAGTGGCTGCACTACTTGTGAGTGAGGGTGTCTTGTCGCCGTTCCTTCTTTGGAGTGTTCTGTACAAGCATTCATTTGCTGAGGTGTCACCTGTTGACACTTTGATGTTTTTAAGCAGTTAGTGGTTTCTCCTGCTCACCAGGATACATATCCTTGTGATAAACCTGTCTATGCTTGTTAGCTATGTAGATGTCTTCTTTGGTAATAAGTTCTGTCCTTTTTTATTTTTTTTTTAATTTTGAGATAGGGTCTGTGTGGTCAAAGTTCTGGGTTGACCATGCTGACCTGGATCTCAGAGATCCATCCACTCTGCCTTCTAAGTACTGGGATTAAGCTTGTGTGCATTCGTTTTGAAACCTGTCAACTTTTTAAAAACAATTTTAATTTATATTATATTTATATATGTGTGTGTGTGCGCGAGTGCGCTCCTGATTGTAAGTATGTGCTCCACATATATATATATATATATATATATATGTGTGTGTGTGTGTGTGTGTGTGTGTGTGTGTGTGTGTGTACCTGTAGAAGCCAGGAGAGGGTGTCAGATCCTTTGGAACTGAAGTTCCAGGCAGTTGTGAGCCACTGGACGTGTGTGTGCTGATAATTAGTTCAGATCCTTTTAATTGTTAGGGCAGCTCACTAGCTCCTGTCCATTTTTCTCTTCTCTTCTCTTCTCTTCTCTTCTCTTCTCTTCTCTTCTCTTCTCTTCTCTTCTCTTCTCTTCTCTTCTCTTCTCTTCTTTTCATTTTATTGGACTGCTATCCCTCTGCAGATCTGTGTATTCCACATAGTGGAGCTTTGTTGATTTCTTCCTGCTACCATCTAGTCCCTCAGTCTCTCAGTTGTTTGGTGGTTGGTTTGCCTGTAGTATCCTTTAGTCAGTCAGAAAGTGGAACTCTGCAGGGGTCAGATCTGTCAATTTCCCATGTTTCTGATTAGTGGTATTTCACTCAAAAATTTCCTGAGAATTTTTTTTAAATTCAAGATCACGAAGAAGTTACATTTCTGTAACCATATAGTGTGTGTGCGCGTGCGCGCTCCTGCGTGCACTCACACAGATAGACACTGATTATCTTCTTTTGCTCTCTACCTTATGAAACAGGGTTTCTCACTGAACCTGGAACAGTCAGACTGTCTGTCCATGAAGGCTCCTGGGCTTCTTCCATCTTTACCTGCCAGCCCTAGAGACATGCACTGCCATGCCCAGTTTTTTCTTTTTGAAGTGAGGCATTTGAGACAGGGGCTCTATGTAGCCCTGGCTGTCCTAGAACTCTCTGAGTAGACCAGGCTAGTCTCAAACTCAGGGAAATCTGCCTGTCCCTGCCTCTTGAGTGTGGGGATCAAAGATGTGTGTCACCACACTTGGCCATGCCATTTTTTTTTTTTTTTTTAATAAAACGTAAACACTAGAGATCCACACTCAATCCTCATGCTTGTGCAGCAGGCATGTTACCTACCAAATTGTCTCCCCAACCTTGTATGTATTTATATAGGTTTGCCTTTTCAGTTAAACCTTTCATTTAGGGTGACACTGAATTCCTAGCCACCATTTTTCTGCTGGTTTGGGACACTGCTTAGTTGTAGTTTAAGTCCTTATGAGTGTATTTATTAGCCCAATTTTCTGTTATTATTCATGGAATACCAGAAGCTGGATACTTTTTCAAGAGTAAAGCTTTATTTAGCTTACAGTTTTAGAGACAGAAAGTCCAAACAACCATGGTGCCAGTTCTGACAAGTTCCCTCTATGGTTGTGTCACCTCCTGATAGATGATATAAAGGTAGGCTAGTGTGAGAGAAGAGATGACACAGTAAGATAGGATGCCGGAGAGTGGGCAGGTCTGGCTTTGGTCTTTTCTTTTCCTTCTGGAACTAATTAACCAGGGTCCCAGAGAAGTACTTAATTCCCTCTCAGGAAAAGGACCCCAGCTCCTCCTAATGACTTCTCATAGGCTCCGCCTCTTAAAGGTTCCTTGCACATTGCCCCACTGGGGACCAAAGTAAATTAACTGCTGGTTCTTTATAGTTTTTGTACTTATTATGGTCCCCTCCTCAATTTTCAAAGTGATTATTGCAGTGTCAAGGGAGAAGGTTGGTTTTGCTCACTGATCGTGAATGAGACAAGCTGACTTTTACTGGTTTTGCTCGTAACTTGATGCCGGTGCTTCTTTTTGGTGGGGATAATAGCATGTGCAGAATTTGGCAATTCTATCTGTCCCCTGTTCCCACTCCTGATGTTGGAGTACCTCGTTCTTTTGGCCTGAACCTCAGAGACCCAGCTGAACAAAAACTTGCCTTGAAGAAATGTGCTAGGGTCGGGCTGTGGTGGCTCATGACTTTGATTCCAGCATTTGGGAGGCAGAGGCATGTGAACTCTGAGTTTGAGGCCAGCCTGGTCACTGAATTCTATAGAGTTCCTGGACAGTTAGGGCTACACAGAAGAACACAGAAACAAAAACAACAAAACAACAAAAAACATAAACCAAAAGAGAAGTGTGCTGACTTTGGACAGCGTTTTAGCTTTTACTCCATTCCCCTCAGTTTCAGAGAATTATTAGCTCAAGTGACTGTCGACCCTTGGCAAATTCTTTCATGTCAGTTGGGTATCTCTGCCTCTCTGCCTCTCTGACGCTCTCACTTTCTCTCTCTCTCTCTCTCTCTCTCTCTCTCTCTCTCTCTCTCTCTCTCTCTCTCTCTCTGCCTTAGTCGATGAGTGTGTTAAATGAAATATATTACTTGGTTTCACTTCCTGGGACAGATTCTTTTTCCTTTTGCATTTTAAAAGTACTGTTAAATTTGAGTGACAATTTTTGAAAGCTTTATTAAATTAACTTGATTAATATCATCCTGTTTCTACCCAGTTAGATGTGAGATTATGGTGGTCTCAAAATAGGTTAAACTGCTTCAGGAGGGTTCGTGCACAGTGAGCGCTGTGCGTTCTTAGAATGGTAGTGAGTGTGGCCTGGAGATATGACAGCTCACTTTCCTAATCAGTCCATGTTTCCTGCTATTTCTATTTTGATACTTTATCTAATTTTAAAGGAATTATCCAGCTCACCTAGGCTGAAAGTTTAACGTATTTGTTCATAATTTGTCTTTATTTTTATAATTTTCTTTTATCTATAACTTTTATTAACTTTCTATATTGTGTTTTGGAATTTCCTTATGGCCTTTTATTTTCTATATGCATAGAGCTTTGCTTATTGTATTTACTTATCTGTTCACTTATGATGTGGTATATGTGCATCTCTCTTTGTGTGTGTCTCTGATCCTGGGGTGTGTGTATTCATGTGTATTCATGAAATATATTATGTGCATTAGTACATTTGGGTGTCAGATGTGAGTATATGTGTAGGTGGAAGCCAGAGGTGAACGTCAAGTGTTCTTCTCAGCTGTTCTTCTACCTTGTTTATATGTATATGTGTGGGTTAGTATGAGTATGTACATGTATGAATAGGTGTGCTCACCCCTGTGGACACATACAGAGGTCAGAGGTTGTCTTCCTCAATGGCCCTCCATCTCATTTTCCAGGAAGTATTTCTCCTTGAGTTTGCAGCTTTCTTTTTTCACTAGAGTGCCTGGCCAGTGGGTCCCTGGGACCCGCCTGTCTCCATTCCCCCCCACCCCCTGCTGTGATTCATACCCTCTCCCAAGCCCAGCCTTGAACATGGGTGCTACATGATCCGAATTCATGCTTGCATGGCAAACGCTTTACCAACTCAGCTGTCTCTCTCACTTTCTGCTTCTTATTAATATTAAAGAAACAGCTTTTGGTCTTTTGTTAACCAGGTTTCCATCTCTCTCCCTCTTGTCTCTAATTCTCTTCCATAACATTCCTTTGAAAGCTGGAATTCTTTTTTTTTTTTAAAGTTTTTTTTTAAAGATTTATTTATTTTATGTATATGAGTACATTTTAGCTGTCTTTAGACATAGCAAAGAGGGCATCAGATCTCATTATAGGTGGTTGTGAGCCACCATGTGGTTGCTGGAATTTGAACTCAGGACCTCTGGAAGAACAGTCAGTGCTCCTAACCTCTAAGCTATCTCTCCAGTTCTGAAAGCTGGATTTTTTTTTTTGTTTTTTGGTTTTTCGAGACAGGATTTCTCTGTGTAGCCCTGGCTGTCCTGGAACTCACTCTGTAGACCAGGCTGGCCTCGAACTCAGAAATTCGCCTGCTTCTGCCTCCCAAGTGCTGGGATTAAAGGTGTGCGCCACCACTGCCCGGCACTTTCTTCCATTTTTAAATTTAGTATTTGCTTTGTAATTTCTTCATAATTTCCTCCTTAACCTATGGGTTATTTAATAATATATATAATATAGGTTCTTCACATTTTTCCTTAATAGGTTCTCTTATGTTCTTGATGTGTATTTTTCTTACATATGGCCAGAAAACACAGTCCATGCATGGCTCTGATTATTTGAGCTGTCTGAGACCTCTTTGATTCATGATACATGGATCTTTATGATTGCCTATTATAATATACACTCAAAACTGTGTTTTTGGTTGGAGTAGACAAAGCTTTGTGTATACACACAGATGTGAACTCACTTCTACAGTGGACGTAGTTCAATCAGTAGATTCCTGTTCATGTATTGAGTAATTTGGTTCATATAGTTTTGTCCCTGAATTTTAAATATGTAAATATATTTCTGTTATAATACATATATTTTAATATATAAACTATGTTTATATATTACATATCTACATATTTTAAAGTTTACTACTTTTTGTGTGTATATGTTTGTGCACACACTGTGTCATAATGCAAGTGTACATTCATGTGTGTAGGTCAGAGGACAACTTGTGGGAGTCAGTTCTCTCCTTCCTACTCTGCATTTCTGGCATCAAACTCAGGTCATCAGACTTGGCAGCTAACACCTTATCTACTGAGTCATCTTGCATGTTGTGATAGTATTGTTAAATGCATATAGGGTTGGATCCTTTTGTCTTACTGATTTATTGTTTCTGTTTCTCTGTCTGGTGTGTGTGACTCCTTCATCTTTTATGATGAATTTTCATTGTAGATTCTATTTGGTTTAATGTTAGAATTGCCTTCCCACCCCCACCCCCTACTTTTGGTTTCTGTGGTTCTGAAATGGCTTTTTCTCTTCCATTGCTTCCAATCCTTCAATGTGCTTGGCTTTGAATGCTCTTCTTGTAGATATGCAGTTCTGAGTTTCATTGTTCATGCCTGGCTTTAAGGCTTTTTGCTTAGTGTATTTAAACTGGTGCACATCTGTGTCACTGCAGTTATGTTAGGGCTTCTGGCCCCTTTTTTGCAATTCCTGCTTCTTTTCTTTTCTTTTCTTTTCTTTTCTTTTCTTTTCTTTTCTTCTTTCTTTTTCTTTTCGTTTTTTTCAAGACAGGGATTCTCTGTGTAGCACCCCCCTGGCTGTCCTGAAACTCATTCTGTAGATCAGGCTGGCCTTGAACTCATAAATATCCATTTGTCTTCGCCTCCCTAGTACTGGGATTAAAGGCCTGCACATCCTGGCAGTGTCCTCTGATTTTTAAAAGTAAGAAATTAAGCTTCTCTGAATGCACAGGGAAACAAATACAAATCCCCACCAATCAGTTCTGTGGCTGTGGCAGTTTCCGTCTTAGCGATCTCACAGACTCATTCCTCAGTGATGGGGTCACCATGAGACCTCTCAAGGCCTAACTTCAGTCCTGCTCTGTAGCAATTTGTCTTCTCGTCCCAAGTTTACTGAGCTAGTAAAGATATTTCCTGTGCTAGATATGCAGTTAGTAGAGCTCTTGCCTAGTCCACGGGAAGTCCTGGGTTTCATTCCTAGCAGCACATAAATGGGACATGGAAGCTTGTGCCCACAATCCCAGCACTTGGGAAGTCGATGCAGGGGCATTGGGAATTCAGGAGTATCCTCAACTACATAATAGGTTGGAGGCTAGCCTGGGCTATGTGAAACTCTAGATCAAATAAAAAAAAGAACTCTCAAATGTTAATAAATAAATAAGCTGAGGAGGTAGTGGTACACACCTTGAATCTCAGTACTTAGGAGGCAGAGGCAGGAGGATCTCCAAGTTCAAGACCAGTCTGGTCTACAGAGTGAGATTCAGGGCAGCTAGGGCTACACAGAGAAACCCTGTCTCAAAAAAAAAAAAAAAAAAAAAAAAAAGCAAAACCTAAAAACCAAAAACTATATAAATATAAACTGTCTTGAGGTGATGCATTCCCCGAGAGTTTACTGTACTGGGATTAAAGGTGTGCACTGCTGTGCCCAGCACTTTCCTGTCTTCTGTAAAGGTGTTAGAGTTGGATTTTAACAGTACACTGCATGTTTTATTCTGGAGTTCAGAATCTAGATTATTCTTGGTATTATTAAGATTCATTCATTCTACTACTGACCTATACTGCCTCTTTTTCCCTCTAGAATAGAGCAGACTTTTATTTTATTCCTGTTGCTTGAGTTTCCTGTCAGGTTCGAAAACTCAACAGTTTAATTCCCCTCCCTCCCTCCCTCCCTTCCCCCTCCCCCAACCCCACCCCTCCTTCTCTGTCTACCTATTCTTCCTGTCCAATTGCCTTTTCTAAAATAACGATGCCCACTCAGAAAGACAGTCTATGGCAAACAGTGCTAGGATTTCCTTGCATCAGAAACTCCAAGTGAAAGTGAGACCAGTAATCTTTGTGTGTATATGTTTCAATTTTCTTTCTCCCTACCCCCCACCCCCACCCCCCATCCCCGGCCCCGAGACAGGGTTTCTCTGTGTAGCCTTGGCTGTCCTGGAACTCACTCTGTAGACCAGGCCAGCCTCAAACTCAGAAATCCGCCTGCCTCTGCTTCCCAAGTGCTGGGATTAAAGGCATGCGCCACCACGCCTGGCTTTTTTCCTTTTTGAAACAATCTTATGTAGTCCACTCAGCCTTTAACTTAACTCTAGATGTGGGTTATACCCAGTTTATGCAGTATTTGGGATGGAACCCAGAGCTTGATGCCTGTTAGTCTAGTGCTCTACCCACTAAACTAGCCCATGGTCCTGTATGTAACTGCTGGGAATGCTAAGTATAGCCAGAACTCCCTCTTGGCTGAGCCTTTCCTCTTGGCTGAGACCTGCTGGATCTGGCTCAGGGCCTGGTGGTAGAAGTGGAGAGGGAATGGAAGAGTCTAGCTGGATAGGCCTAGAGGCTGGCTGCCAGAACATTGAAGATGACATCTCAGACTAGATTGTGTTTGTCTTATTTTACTTTTTAAAGATTTCCTTAACATTGCATTATGTGTATGTGTGCATCTCTGTGCACATAAGTACAGGTGCCCATGGAAGCCAAAGGCATTGGATGCCCTGGAGCCGGAGTCACAGATATTTGTAAGCAGTCTGATGTATGTGCTGGGAAGAACAGTATGTGCTCCTAATCACTAGGCCATCTCTCTAGCCATGTTGTCCTTTTCTGGGATGGCACTGTCCTAACCTGGACTTTTGCTACGAGGGTATTCTGTAAATCAGCAATATAGGTTGGGAGGGTGCTAAAAATGCAGGCTCTGGAGTCCTACCTGACTTTATGAGATTAGCAGGTGATTCATGTACACAGCAGAGTTTGATAAGCCTGGGACTAGATCCTTTACCAGGGATGGCTGGCTATATTTCACAGAGTGACTGCTCCCTTATCTTGTAGGTTGAGCTAGAGAGAGTGTTTTGAGTGCTTGCTTGCCTTCTAGGGCCGTTCCTCGGCCCTGTCCCAGGCCTGTTTAACCCAGCTCTTTTAAATACCTGCAGTTCTTTGGTTTCAGACTCTGCTTCCCAAGGCACCAACCAACACATGGGAACAGCAAACCAGAAGCATGTCAAGGAGGTGTTAGTGCAGCCCCAGGTTAGGAACAGTTAGGACCAAGCTGTCTCCTTGTCTGCAGAAAGAGACCAGCAACACAGTTCCTAAGAATGCAATCCAGCCTTGGCTGCAGTGCAGGCCGCTCCTCCACATGCAGGCTGTTGATTGTAGGAAGCCAGAGAAGTTTTGTGTTGTGCCTGTTAGCATATCTTGATGAGTGCTAGAGTGTCTTGTGGTTCAACTCTTGGTCTCACTAGGGCTGCGGCAAGGTCAAGGCCAGGCCCAGACCAAAGACTAATACTTGTTTGGAAAGTTGACTTAGGAGGATCACCTTCTCCTATGATTGGCTGGCACAGTGATAAGTTGTCACCTAGAACTGGTGGCTTACAGTGCTGGTGACTGAGAAGTTTCAAAGTAGTTTTCAAAGTAGCCTGCCCTTAAACCTGCCCAGGGTCCATCAGCTGTCCTTTCAACCTGGCTGGCAGGGGACAAAATAGTATATGGGGTTCCTGCTATGGGCTGTAGATAACCCTTCCCCCCACCTCCTTAAAAGACAGTTTCTTATGTATCCCAGGCTGGTCTCTAGTTCACTATGTAGCTAAAGATGACCTTTAATTCCTGATTCTTCTGTTTCTGCCCCTTGAGTATTAGAATTACAAATGTCTGCCATTATGTCCCAGTATGCCACTATACAGTGCTAGGGATCGAGCCCAGGGCTTCCTTCTTGTATGGCAGGCAAACAACCTTCCAACTGAAGCTTCCACATCTGCAGCTCTAGAATCTTTGTACCTCATTCGCTCGCTCAGTAATTACCTGATTCCTCTGTAAAATAGTGGTGTTCAAGCTGCTATTGGGAGGACTCATTAAAACGCAGAAGTGAAAAAAGGTTAAGTACTCTGGCCTTGGAGCTTGCCAGGAGAGATGTATTATAATAAAAAAGAGTGGTGTCTGTGGTCAGGTGCAGTGGCGCTGGCCCATATCCCAGCACTGAGGCTGGGGTAAGAGGATGATGAGTTTGAAGGCAGCGTGGACTAAATGGTGAAACTCTGCCTTAACAAAACAAATATCCTCAGCTAGAATAGTGATGCTGTGGTGACCCAGTCTGTGGGCCTGCGTCCGAAGTATGGGCTCTACCAACTGAGCTATAACCCCAGCATGGCAGAAGGTCCTTGGAGGCTAAGCCAGTTTTCTAAGTGTAAGCTGCTTCCACCTCCGTGGCTCAGTGGGCAGGCCAGTGTGAGTCAGCTAACAGCAGCACCTTGTGGCTTTGAGTATTTGCAGGTGATCTTCCTTCCCAGAAGAGGGATTTCCAGAGCGGATGTGCTTTTGGATTTGAATGGTGAAAGATGTCCTTAGGCAGGAGGAACCTTGGTTCTTACCATGGCTTGGGACTCTACTCATTCTTACTTCCTTGATCTAGACCTTTATGGAGGCTGGATTTAGCTTGGAGTTTGTCCCTTTTGTGTGGAGCAAGATTCCCATTTACAGAAGTGCCTCAATGGAAAGATGAGAGCAACTGTCAGCACAAGCAAGGATCTGACCAAGGAGTGTGTAGCCTACCATGATACCTGCATGGTACTTCCTCTGACTGACTCAGAGCTCAGGGTCCGCTCTTTCTATGCCAGGGTAGCTGACAGCCTGGGTCGCAGTACAGCTCTGGGGACATGTGATTTACTTATTCTACTCTGAGTGTTTTCAAATAGGTGGGTTTGTTTGTTTGTTGTTTTTAGTGGCAGGTTTGGGCTGTTCTATAGTTAGCTAGTCCTTTCTAGTCCTTTCCCCAAGGGTCCTGGAAGAGGGCGCAGGGCGGCTGATATTAGAGTCAATATAGATGTTTTGCTCAATCTTCATCCTGTGTGTGGGGGTATGTTTGTGTTCATATATATGAATACTAGTGCGTATGTGTGTGGAGGCCAGAGGTCAGTGTCAGTTGCCTGCCTCTATCCATTTCCACCTTGTATTTTGAGACAGGATCTCTTCCTGAGCCTAGAACTCACCAACTCAACTAGACTGGCTGGCCAGCAAACCCTACGCATTCTCTATTATCTATCTCCCCAGCATTAGGATTGCAGACAAGTGCTACTGTGTGCAGCTTCTCTGTACAAGCGTCCTGAGGTTTGAACTCAGGCCCTCTGCTTTTTCAGCAGGCCCTTTCCCAACTGATCTATCTCCCCAGTCACAGTGTCATGGAATTTCGAACACCATGCCCCCTTGGCCTGAATTGCAACACAGAGAGTTCATCTTAAACACATGATGATCTCAGTGCACGTACATAGGAAATTGCAAATACCTGTACAGACTTTGAATCAGGGAGGATTTCAGAAGCTAAGTGAGAAAGTTCAGTGTGTTGCTTTCAAGGGAAAAGAACTCAGTTCTTCTCCAGGATGGGCTCAGCCGTTCTCTATAGTGTAAGTGTGGGGGCTAGGGTGTGCCTGGACTTCCAGGCTGGACTGTTTTGATCCAGCTGCCATAGATAGTTTCACTAGTGCCTCGAACCTGTCATTTGTGACCCAAGTGAGGGTGCCCCAGGAATAGATGAGAGAAAGTTGGTTCCAGATGAGAGAGGCCTTATAGCCAAACAGAAGGCAGAATTAATACTTTTCCATGTGGTCGCCATAGTCATCACAGCTGGAATTGTTCAAGGAACAAAAGCTACACATCAGTCTCTCCCACCTTCAATATCCTACCTCTTGAAAGCATTTCATTTTAAATTAAAAAATATCTATAAATATTTCTTTTGTGTATATTTCCCAGCTCAGCCCTCAATCCTCTTCAAGTAGCAAGAAGTTTAAGATTTGCCGGGCGTGGTGGTGTAAGCCTTTAATCCCAGCACTCGGGAGGCAGAGGCAGGTGGATTTCTGAGTTCGAGGCCAGCCTGGTCTACAAAGTGAGTTCCAGGACAGCCAGGGCTACACAGAGAAACCCTGTCTCAAAAAAAAAAAAAAAAAAAAAAAAAAAAAAAAAAAAAAGCCAACAAGAAAAAGAATTTTAATTCTTATGTGCCTGCCTGCTTGTGTGCATGGCTGTGGAAGCCAGAAGCATCAGATTCCTGGAAACTGGAGTTACAGGTAGTTGTGAACTCTCTGGAGTGGGTTCTAGGGCGCAGGAGCAGTATGTGCTCTTATCTGCTGATCCATCTTGCCAGCCTTATATCCCAGGGTCACTTTAAACTTTCTGTTATAGTTCTGGATGACTTAGAACCTCACATTTTCCTCCTTCACTTCCCAAGTGCTGGGACTTCCATGCCCGGCTTGTTCCGGGAAGGCGATTGGACCAAGGGTTTTATGTATGCTAGATAAATACTCCACCAACTGAGCTCCAAACCTGTTCTGAACTCAGGGCTTAAAAGTATTCTATCCTGAAGTCTGGTGGATGTGAAAAATGAGGTGGCTTTCCTAGGACAATGACCAGAGGAGGAATTTCATCACTACAGCTGAGAGACTTTCAGGGTACAGGCTCCTGGTAAGGACAGACAGCAGCCAATCTGTTTCCTGCAGCCCAAGAGGGAGGGCTTCCTCCTTTGGGTAGTGACTTTCAGTGCTTCCCTTTAGGCTAAAATCACCTGAGCCTCTGATTCTGGTGTCCCCAGTGCTAGCCTGCGCTGTTGTACCACAGCCTTACACAGGCCGAAGCCTCCTGCAGACTCCCGCGGGTGCTTCAGACTTTCCTTTCACTCTGGGTCTCTGAGCATCTTTAAACTAACACTGCCTTCTTGATGCTCAATTTCTGCTGCACTCCCTTCTTGGCCTCGGCCTCCCTGACCACTTCAAGATCTCCTCCTATTCTGTTGCTTGCTGCCTGCTCCTACACACTTTGCCATGTGCAGATCTTGCAGAGACTTCTCTGTCCTGACCTCACTGAAGCACCCTTACTCTATCGTTTTTTCAGACTCAGAAGTCCTGCCCAGCTCAAAGTTCATCTCTGTCTAGATGAAGCTCCTTGGATCAGGCAGCAGATGGAGTCAGGCCTCTGGGTGCCTGAGCCGTGTGTGTGTGTGTGTGTGTGTGTGTGTGTGTGTGTGTGTGTGTGTGTGCGTGATTGTGTAGAGGTGAAAGGGATGTCACTGATTTCTTCCTTCAGGGCCCAAATGTGTGTGTGTGTCCTTTGTCTACCTTTCACCCTCAGAGGATGCTTCAGCCCAGAAAGGCCTTTCCTGCTTTTCCATAACTTTGGGAATAGTAGGGGCTAGCATGAAAAGTGAGGGTGGCTGGCCTCTGACACCAGCACAGGGAGCTTTGGATCTGGCAGATGGGGTTTAACCCTTGAGACTGAAGTCCAAAGTTGGGGGACTGAGGATCTAGGCCAGCCTGGTTTACATAGTGAGACCTTGTTCCCAGTGTACCCTAAACAACAACAACTTGGAATAATTATCTTTCCGTAAATGAGTCAGGGAAGGACAGAACTGGTCTGACTTGGGTGAGGTTGTCACTTCCAATTGAGTGAATTTAGCTATGAGTGACTTTGAGCAAAGTTGTGCAAAGTCTCATTCCTTTGCATAAATGCAAAGAGGGTCCACCCTTTTTTTTCTTACAGCTTCCCTCTAGAGGTTTGTGGAAGTTAGCTTTATCATACTCATTTTAAAAACTTTTTTTGTTTTTTTTTATTCAGGGAATGAAACCCAGAACCTGTGTGTGCATGCTAGGCAAAAACTCTTATCACTAAGCCACACCCCCAGGCCCTCACTGTGGACCCCTGCCTCTGAGTGTGTCCCAAGTCCTGTTCCCAAGGTAGCAGTTGTGATTTTCCCAGGCCAGCTAATAAAGTACCAATGCTGGAGGGACTGGGAACCAGACAGGGCCTTCTTTCGTGGAAAGGGGACTGAAATGCAGTTGAATCTGTTGGCTCCTATTTGTTTTCTTTGGAGAATGTGATTCCCTCATACCCAGTTGTCTTCCATGGACATGTAGCCACTCTGTGCCAGCAGTGTTTAAAGGAGCTGAATACTCTCACATTAGAGCCACCAAGGGGTGCCTTCTGGATGGCCCTGAAGCCATCACACTGTGAGAGTGCAAGGGCAGGTCCAAGACCTCAGATGGACATATGAAATCTGAGGACAGGTGTAGCCCTGCCTTTGTGCCTCAGAGAGAATACTGTCTCAGCTTTTACTGAGGAGGGGGTGCATCAGGGAGCCTGCCTGAGCAATTCAGTGCCTGTGTCTCTTGAAGGATGAGACTAGTACAGCCAACACAGGCAAGAAGTGGTCACAGGTCTTTTGTTTTCTCGTTTCCAGGGAATGGAGGGGATTCTGAGTGAGAGGGTGATGTCTCTCTGTGCTGGTTGTCTTTCCTTAGATTCCTTCTTAGATGTCTCTGCTTAGATTCCTCCTTTTTGGAGAACATCCCTACCCCCCTGTGAGATAGTTAGCATCCTTCTACATTCTTCTATCTCTCCGCTTTCCTTTCTCTTCTTTAGTGTCTTATCACATGTCCTAGTATTTATGAAACCTGCCTCTTTCCCTCCCTCCCTTAACCTATGACATCCTCCAGGCCTCCCCTGCAAATCTGGACTTTGTCTCAGCACCAGTAGGTGCTGGGTAAATGGTTGGTTGTGAACAACATAGCTTGGTTCTTAGATTGAGAATAGTACTTTTTGCTTTTTGTGTATGGGTGGTGCATGTCTGTATACTTGTTCATGTGTGTTTACATGTGTCTACGTGTATGGGTATGTGGGTATGTGGAGGCCTGAGATTGACATCTTTGGTCACTCTCTACCTTATTTATTTATTATTTATTTATTTGTCTTTCACTGAGCCTGGCACTTGTCAATTAGTTTTATAGCTCCACTTGTTTCTGCCCCTCCAGCTCTGGAGTTATAGGCATGTACTGCCATGGCCAGTTTTACTGTGGGGCTGAGGATCTGATCTCAGGTCCTTATGCTTGCCAGGCAAGCTGTTTCCTTGGCCCTTCTGTGCCACCATGTATAGGTATTTTGTTTGCTTGTATGTTTGCACTACATGTATGCCTGGTAACCCACAAAAGTCAGAAGAAGGCATCGGATCCTCTGGAACTGAAGTTATAGACTGTTGTGAAGAGCTGTATGAGTGCTGGGAATTAAACTTGGGTCCTCTGGAAGACCAGTTAGAGCTCTTTAATCACTGATACTGCTACCCTCTTTAAAAAAAAGTTAAGCTCTTACTATGGAGTCCAGGCTGGCTTCAAACTCAGTCTCACCTCTGCCTCCCACTGGGATTCTAAGCATGTCTCAGCACGCCAGGCCTGGGGATGGTTTTTTAGTTAGGAGGATGGTTTCCTGCTCACATATCCCGGCTATCATATCACTGCACTTGGACTTTGTGCAGGTGAGATTCGGCGCAGCTGAAACTTTCTACCCAGAAGGTTAGATGGCTGATGACTGAAGTCGAGTGGACTCTCACTGTGGGCTGTGTTTTCCTTTAACTCTTGTCTGTAAAAGTTGCTGCCAGGAGAGCCAGAGCTTCAGGCAGGCCAACTCTGGGAAGGCTGCAGGTGGCCTTTTCTTCACCCACCTCTCCACCTGAGATGGCAGGAAGACAGGTTTATGATTAACTGCACCATGTCTTAAATGCCATTTCTGGAGGCTGTAAGCATTAACCTAAAAAAAAAAATTAGACTTAAAATCACCAATTGACCATATCCGGGGCTGAACCTGCATGATTCAGCTCCTTTTAAAAATATCTTTTCTCAACAAATTGCTTCCTTAACATTTTAATTTGTTGATCATAAGGGAAGCTTGCCAAATATTAGCTGTTCTTTTCCATTTCCTCCTGCTTGCAGCTCGCCTTATTTGGCATATTTCAGTGGACTGGAAGGTCACTCCCTGTGTTTTCTTCCCAAATAACTGTATTTATTACTGTCAGATATTGGCGGGTTTGATCCAGCTGTCATCAGAACGTTTGGAAATCGAGGTTTCTGCCAGAAGGCTGATTTAATGGTCTCATACTGACACTGCTTGTTTTCTCTGCTGACTTGATAACTTGTTGAATGAGCTTTCTGCACTGAGCCACAGATCTGCCCTTCTTTGTCTTTTGCATAGCCATAGGTTTCTCGGACCATGTCTAACACAGGAGCAGGAGGTTGTCCCCTCTTCTCTCCTTTCCTTTTTACTTACTTATCTCTTTTGGTCATTTGACAGGGTCTCACTTTGTAACCCTTGCTGGCCTGGAACTCACTGTATAGATCAGGGGGGTTCTGAAATAGGGGAGATCTTCCTGCCTCTGCCTCCCAAGTGCTTGCATTCCAGGCATGTGCTATGAATATGAAACCCCTCTCTCTACTTTTTTGTGAAGGTCTCAACTAGACTGGACCAGTAACAAAGACTCCCCTGCAGACAGACAACATTGCTGTTGGTATTGTAGAAGATAATTTAGAAAGAAAAAATTTCCTTGGAAAGATTTCAAATGTATGCAAGATTAGAGCCATGAACCCCTCTGCTGTTCCCTTCTTTTTATTGGCTCATAGCAGTCCAGTCACATTTGTAGCCCCAGTCCTGGACTTTGAAAAGGGCATCACAGTATTCATAAATATTTAAACATGTATCTTCTTGTTGCTGCCATGATGGGGACAGAATAAGGGTTGTACTTGGTAGGTACTGCTCTATCACTCAGCCCCCGCCCTGCAAGCTTTTAGTTTTCTTCATTGACAGCCTGGCAACCTGCACAGACTCTTCTTGACTTGGGCATCTTGTGTCTTAGACTGAGAGGGATTCTGACTGATGCTAACTGTGGACATAGTCACCTGGCCTCATGCATAGAGGAGGCAGGGGATAGTGTCAGCGGTGTTGCTCATCCCTGCTGGCAGTGAAGCTTGGGATGTTTTCCTTTGGCAGTGACCACCTTCATTATTTGTTTGTTTTAGAAATAGGGTCTCACGTAGCCCAGGCTGGCTTTTAATTTGCTATGTAGCTAAGGATGTTCTTAAGCTTCTGATCTTCCTGCCACCACCTCCCATGTGCTGGAATTATTGGCATATGCCCTGATATCCAGTTTATGAGATACTGGGGACAGAATCCAGGGTTTTGTACATGCTAGGCAAGCACTTTATTGAGCCACTCCCCCAGTTTGCCACCTTGGTTATTGAACATGTGATATGCTTCAGGTCATATCCCTGGTCCCCACTGTGGTGTCTATGTGGCTCATGCTGATCATCTGAAACAATACTGCACAATAGTCACTTCTCTGAGGAACAGAATCTATGACGGGGAAGATCTCTTTCCACATTTAGCTGCCTAGCTATGAAGAGCCAGTAACAGGTGTTGGATTTGCAATCCATTGCCACCCCAAACTTGTGGAAATGTAGTCATCTGAGTGTAATAAGCTGCCAGGCACACTCAGCTGTTTATTGGTGGTAGTTGTATCCCCAAGGCATAGTACTCTGGCAGGGTAGGATGTTGTCCCTGGCCTTGAGACCAGCCTGGCTAGGTAAGTGGAAGGCTGGGGGCTCTTGTTGTAGAAGCAGGGTGAAGTGGGACTGGGCAGAGAGCAAGTCCACACCAGTCCTAATTTGCTGGTAGTTCTGCTAGGCCTTGAAGCATGTGGGAGATTTTTCACATGCCTGGACTGGCTGGTGGCTTGTGTCAATCACCAGAGCAGTAATCTCCGTTACCAGTGTGAGTCATTTCCTTGGGACTTTTCCTCTAACTCTGGATTCATGCTAGCTGTTCACATCACTTGGCCATATGCTAGCCAACTTTCTAGGCTTTGGGGTGCATGATGAGGACAGTCAGGATAACTCTTGCTGTCACTGCTTAAATTCTGTGTGTGTGTGTGTGTGTGTGTGTGTGGCTGGTTGGAGGTCAATCTTAGGTGTCTTCCACAGTTACTCTCTCTACTTTTTGAGAAGGGGTCTTTCACTCCCCCCCCCCTTTTTTGAGACAATCATATTATGTAGCTTCAGCTAGCCTGGAATTCACTCTGTACAGTAGGCTGTCCTGGAATTTGGAGAGAGTTGCCTACCATTGCCTCTTGAATGTTGGTATTAAAGGCATGCTATAGCACACCTGACCATTTTTCCATGGAATCCATTGATTCAGCTATGGTGGCTGGCCAGTGAGCATGAGTAGTACTTCTGTTTCTGCCCTCTCAGCACTGAGACTGCAAGCATGTGCCACTATACTTGACTTAAAAAAATTTAATGTGGGTTCTGGGGAATCAAACTTATGTCCTCATGCTTGCACTGAGCTATCTCCACAACCCCAAGTTCTAGAAGGGTTATAGGGTGAACTAAGCTATGCTGTGGATGAAATGTGTGCTCTGTTAAGCACCCTTTGCTCTTGAGACTAGGCTGTGTGTGTGTACCTGGCCTTCCAGCCACTAATTGCCCTTCAGCTGGGCATCCTGCCCATGCAATGGTATCCATTCAGGCCCAGGCGGTACTGGAGAAGGCAGAACACAGCCTCTCAGCCTCAGAATAACTCCTTTCCTTCTTTACACTGGCCTGTGAAAGGGCATGGCTTGCCTTTGCCTGAGTGGTTAGTGACCTGATTTACATGAGAGGCCAGGCTTAATCCTGGTGTGATGCCCACCTACATATTGCCAGGCTATGTTCACCAGGCTGAAGGTAAGGGCATCGAGTGGATTTTTCTACAATTACAAGCCCTCTATGTGTGCTGAGAAAGAAATATCACACCTGAGGTTCCCAGCTCCAAAGGCATGATGACAAGTGAAGTTTGGACAATTTGGATCAGAATATTTATTTTCTGTGTCTGTCTAATTCTTTTAAGAGCTGGGGATAGAGATGCCTTGCTCATGCTAGGCAAGGGTTTTACCACAGAGCTACACCTCTAGCACTTTGTCTTATACTTCTGTTATAAGAGATTTTAAATGCACACCCGAGTGGCAGAGTGTAGTAAGTTCTTCTGTGCTCACTATACAGCCTCAGTATTTCCATACCCGTGGCCAGCCTTGTTCTAGCCAACCTATTTTATCCTCAACTTGGCTTAAGTTTGAAATAAATCCTGGTATCATTAGATCTTATTTGATTGTGTACAGTTCATTGTATATCTCCAAAACAGGATGTTCAAAATAATCAAAACAACTGCACTATCATTATCATCCCCAAACTTATATCATTCAGCACTCAGCATTCCCATTTTCAGTTCCCTATAAATATCAGAATTTGATATTTCCATCATTCCCTTTTCCTTTTCTCCTCCTCAAGACAAGGCCCTACTCTTTAGCTCAGGCTGTCCTTGAATCACAGCAATCCTCCTGCCTCAGCCTCAGTGTTGTTGTTGGTTGATGGTTGTTTTGTTTTGAAACAGGTTCTCATATAGCAAAGGCTGACAGTGGTGGCTATATATTTATTTATTTAATTTATTTTCCGATTACTTTTGTGGTTTGAGTGTGTGCCTGCATATCCTGTGTAGGTATTAATTACAAGCCAGCGTCGACTCCTGGAGCTGGTATTAAAAGTGCCCTGATGGCTTCCTTTCCCTTTCGTCCCTCTAATCCCTCTCATGTGCTCTCTTTCAAACTCAAGGCCTCTTTTTTTCTTTTAAGATTTATTTATTATTATATGTAAATACACCGTAGCTGTCTTCAGACACTCCAGAAGAGGGAGTCAGATCTTGTTACGGATGGTTGTGAGCCACCATGTGGTTGCTGGGATTTGAACTCCGGACCTTCGGAAGAACAATCGGGTGCTCTTACCCACTGAGCCATCTCACCAGCCCTCAAGGCCTTTTAATACTGATTTACACATGTTTCAGTTGGAGTACTTCTGCATGATGGATGGATTTTGTGAGCTAACTTAATTCTTCTTTCCTTCCTTCTTCTATCATGCCCCTCTTTACCTCCCCCTCCTCCTTCTCTCTTCCCTTCCTTGCAACTCAAGGCCCTGAACAGGCTAGGTGAGTACTCTACTCCTGACCTATATTTTAATTAATTCTTAAAAAAAAAAAAAGAGAGACAAGAAAGATACAGTTTCTCACACTGTACAGTAGATGTGAATTTTTGAAACTTTTTGTAGAATTACCAAACTTAAAGCTCCTAGTTTATCAGGAAGCAACCAAAACCTCCAGAGGCTTTGCCTGTGACCTTTACTGTGTATGATTCAGGAGGAGGCTGGGGCCTAGATCTTTCTGCCTGGCTGACACCACCCCTCCATGGTCCTCAGTGAGAGGCCAGGTGTACAAAAGCCTGTGTGTTTGGCTGCAGATGCCCACCACAGTTGCTCTTGCCATACAGTGGGGATTCTATTTGTCTGAGAACCCAGAACAACTGTTTTCATTCTCTACAGTGCATGTTTATGCACATGACCTTTACAGAGCACATTTCTGGCCTCCATGGAGGCCCTGATGTTCATGCAGATTAGCTAAGTTAATGCTCCATTTTTCCAGCCTGAAATGGCCTGGCTGTCCCTTTTAACAGTTTACTTTGCAGAATGCATTGTTTCCTTCGTCCTGTTAAATGCTCATTGGTAATCTTCTGTATATTAGCGCGTTATTTGCAGATGATAAAAGAGGTCCTTGGTGGATAGCAGTTCAGTAGCATGTAACTGGTGGCAGGAGATAGTCAGCTCCCACTAGCAGGTTTACATGTAGTCTCTCGATGTTCATGCATGCAGAAACATGTGCACATGAGAGATGTGCCATTCCAGTAGCCCTGATGGATGGTTCATTTGCATATTCATGAAGTTAATACATATGTGTGTATGTATGTATGTGTTATGTGAGCATATACAAAGTGTACAACATGCACACATGTGTAGATACATTTAGAGGCCAGAGACCAATCTTGAATGTCATTCATCTAGTGCTCTCTACCTAGTTTTTTAAGACAGGGCCTCACTGGCCTAGAACTCACCAAGTAGGCTATGCTGCCAAACCAGCAATCCTCAGGTATCAATCTGTCTCCATCTTCTCATTATTGGAATTATAAGTAGGCACCAGTAAGCTTGGCATTTGGTGTTGTGTGTGTGTTATATATACATGTTCATGTTGGTGTGTGCATATATATGTATTTAGATTTCTATGCATGTGTGTGTACTTATGTGTAGAGACCAAAAGTCAGTGTGTTCACCTCAGTCACTCTCCACTTTGTTTTTTGAGTCAGAGTCTCTCTTGGAGCTTGCAGGGTCAGTTAGATTGGCTGGCCAGCAAGCCTTAGGGCTGCTGCTCTCTCTGCCTCCCCAGCTCTGGGACTATAGCATGTATATGTTGCTGTACTTGTTTTTTTGTGTGGGTGCTAGGGATCTGAATTTGGATCATCATGCTTGCATGGCTTTACCAACTGAGCTGTGTCCCCAGCCCCTGAAACTAATGTTCTATTGTTTGTTCAGTAAGAGCCTGGAGCCATGTTAGGTTCTGGGAATGAGTGCTGAAAAATGTACCTACCCTTAGAGGACCTGCATTTTAGGTGATTCAAGGGAGGCAGACCTTGGTAGGCCAGGCAGGCAAGCAGGCAAAGCTGGCAGGCAGGTGGCCAAGGAAGAGATTTGTAAAACAGTCTCCAGGCAATCCTATCCAGTTCTTTATTGCAGGCATGAGCATTTATTTTAAGGACTCAAATTAAACTGGAGTAGATAAATGAGCAGGCCGTGTTGTTTGCTGATCACTCATGGTTGATGGAATGAACAAGTCATTAAATTGTTGATAACAAATGAAATTTGGAGGACTTCCTACCCAGGGCAGCCTGAAATACACAATCATGAAACATGGTGCTGAAGTTGATTCTATTTTGCCCTTTGAGCTTTGTATTGACTCCAGAGCTGGCAATGGAGATATGGAGGAGATCTTGGGATAGATGGCTGTGCCACCTGCACAGAAAGATTTGAAAACTTAGTGACAGTTTATATTCTGATAATTATATGCTGATAATTACTGTGCTCTCTGTCAGTGTAGCGTGCTACTAATATATGGTTAATTTTACAGAGAGGAGGACCGTTGACAGCAAGGGAGGAAATGTTAGAGGTTCTTTACTTGAGTGGCTTCCAGTATGATTGCAGCGACCCGACCTGTGTATTCAGTGGGCTCTTTGCATTTGGATATGTGTGGACATGTACGTATGTGTGGTATGTTTCTACAGGTATGAATATACATCCACATAGAGGCCAGAGGTTTATGTTGAGAGTCTTCTCCATCACTCTACATCTTTTTTTTTTGTTTTGTTTTGTTTTTTGTTAATCACTCCACATCTTATCCTTTTGTTTTGTTTTGTTTTGTTTCTTTGAGACAGGGCTAACGTAGTAGACCACTTTGGCCTTGAACTCACAGAGATCTGCCTGTATCTTTTCAAGTGCTGGGATTAAAGGTGTGTGCCATCATGCTCATCTCTACCTTATCTTTTGAGACAATGTCTCACTGAACCCAGAGCTACTGATTGGCTAGACTGGTTGGTAAGAGAGCTCCAGGAACCCACCTGACTCTATTTCCCCCAATATGTACTTGGCCATGGCTGGCTTTTTCTTTCTTTCTTTTTTTAGGCATGGGTCCTAAGGGTCCAAATCCAGGCCTTTGTGCTTCTGTGGCATGTGCTTTCCTGACCCAGCCTTCTCCCCATTCTCACATGCTGTCTTACTATGTACCTCGGCTGCCACGGAAGATGGAGCCTCTGTCTTCACCTCCCAAGTGCTGGGATGACAGCCCATGCCACCACACCAGTCTCAACATATTGCACTTCTCCTTCCTCCTCACGGTTTACTCTTAGGCGAAGTCCACGTGAGGTGTCCCCAGGTGTGTCAGATTTTCCCTGTGTTTGCTGCTTGCTTTTGGGGTGGGGCCCTGCCTGTGTATAATAGCATTGGATTCCAGGGTCATTGCCCTTATGTCTCCGCTGAAGAGCCCTTAATGTAGTGCTGGACACATTAAGGACAGATCCCTGTACCTGACACCTTTGAGGCAGGCTGCTCTCACTACCTCTGAAAGGGCGTGGAGCAACAACAGGCCATGGGCATCACCTAGCTTGGAAACTATCCCACAGTGGGTGGTGTGGTTGATGCGAGGACACGCTCCACTTCGCAGCAGCGTAAGGGGCTGAGTCTAAGTGAGAAGTGACAGTCACTGTTCCCAGGTGTGAGTTCAAAGCCAGTAGACACGTTTGGAAGGAAAATCAAACTCTGTTTCCTCTTCCCTTGGACTTCTGATCCCTCTAGGACTTTTTTTTGTCTTTTTGCCCAGAGACCTTCTGAGCTCTGTGCAGTATGTCACCACTGTCTGTGTCCTTGTCCTTTTCATGTCTCCTGATGTCTTATGCTGGGGGCAAGTGTTGGACTCTTCTTGGGGTCACTCTCCGAGCATCCTTCAGTTTCAATGGTGAGAAGCAGGGAGGGGAGTTCTTTCCTGACTTTGGCAGAACCCTTATCTGAAAGGAGAGAGAATCTGGGGAGCCTGCTGAGGACCCTTGGGCACATGCCAGCCATCTTGGTGGGAACAGCAGGGAAGTTTCTTACCCTGAAGTGGTCGAGCTGGTTCCTCGAGATTCTTCCACCTCTTTGTTGCCGACTTTTCATTTTTCTTCTCTTCAAGTTCAGATAAAAGGAGAAGATAGTATGGTGTCTGTCATCATCTTCTCTTTGGTGTTAGGGATGGAGCTGAGGACCTTTTCTATATGCTAGAGTTTTGCTTTTTGAAATTTGTAGGAAGTGATTTTAGAAGAGATGCTTATGAAGTCTATTTAGAAGAAAACAAGCCATGATCAGTGCTTTTTCATGTCCATTTTATAAATAATTCCTGAAGCTGAACTCACGTATGTATCTGGTAGCTAGCTGGTGGGTGGTCAGGGCCACAGTGGCTGGATATTGAGGTTGGTGTCATTCAGAGCAGAAGTCTCACCCTTGATTTTTCTTAGTCTCCGTACCCCTCTTTGGTGCATTTTGGAGTGACCTCTGTGTGGAGGACCACAGTTAGCGAAATCCACAGATGAGATGAGTGGTGATTGCCTGGAGCCTGCACAACCCTCTGTGTGCTCTGTGTGTGGACAAGTATGCGTGTGTGCATGTTTGTCTATATGAGGATGCATCTTCCTGTGTTCTTGTGTGTACCTACGTGTGGAGGACAGAGGTTGATCTGATTGTTATTTCTCTTTCTTTTTGAGACAAGGTCTTATTGAACCTGGAAGTTCTGGCTGGCCAGTGAGCCCCAGGACTCACCTGTTTTTATCTCCCCAAGCATGGGCTGCCATACCCTTCAGGTCCTAGAGCTTTCGAAGAAACCCCTTTACCCACCAAGTCATCTCCCAGCTTCCACCCTCTGCATGGTGAGTCCTCTCTAGATGAGGCACAGTAGTACTCAAGTCAGAGCAAATGGTGGCTAAATAGTTGTCGCGTCAGATCGTTTAAGGGAACCACGGCGAGAAAACAGTTGATCTGTGCCTGTTCTGTGCAGATGTTTGTTCTTCCTCCTGTACACTCCCAGCATAAGATTGGAGGAATCCCAGAATGGATGTGGAGGCCTGGATGACCCTCACATCTCTGGTGCCATAGATGGTGTTGTCACTGTCCCGGTAGTCCCCTTACTTGCTCCCAGTGTTTTGGAACACAGAGACTGTCAGCAGCTCAGCATAGTCCTGTTGAACCTGACCCCATAGGGAAGACTGGTGAGAATTTCAGTTCCATTGGAGGTTGAAAAAATAAATACCTTAAATTATTTTAAAAATCTATTTATTTGTTTTTTTTTGTTGTTGTTTTTTGTTTTTTGTTTTTTTTTTTGTTATTTATTGTTTTGAGGCCACTGAGGAGGGTGACTAGTGTTGGGTGTAGTCCTCATAGAAGCAGGGGTGATGTGGCACATGCACTCATGCTCTCAACCTAGCAACACAGCAGGAAAGGGCAACCGGAGAGCATAGGCAATAGGTTCTTTAACACAGAGAAAAATATGCAAACAAGTATGTTATGTCCCTAATGGAACCACTGAATCTATTGAATATAGGAAGATTTTGGGGGATGAAACCTAAATGCCAAATTCTAAAACGTGTATTTTAGAGGAAGAAGGGAGAAACCAAGAGAGGTTTAATGGGAGGAAGGAGTGTCAATTATAATGCTTAATACCTTTTAAAATATCAAATAAAACTGCTATGGTGATACACACCTGTAATCCTAGCATCTGGTAGGTGGAAGCAGTAGGATCAGGAGTTCAAGGCTGTCCCTGGCTGTATAGCAAGTTCAAGGCCCAGACTGGGCTACATGAGACCCCATTAAAACAAACAAAAGTAAATCTGGGGAACTGTTAAACTTTGTTTACATTGGTTGGTGGCTCAAAAGGATTTGCTTTTCTTTGTGGCTTGAGAAAACTGTTATGTAAGATGAAGTAGCAAGTACCAGATGCGGAAAGGTGCAGTATGTATTGAGAGTGAACAGGCTTAGCCTGATGTCCGCATCCATCTTAAATTTCAAGATGTGCTTTTACCCCACTTCATCATACGGTGTTAAAACTATGGTAATTTTAATTGTTTTATGTATATGTATATGTATATGTATATGTATATGTATATGCACATACATATTATATTGAATTGAATCCAGGGCTTCACATTTACTCTGCCACTGTTTGTTTTTTAAATCTCTGTGTCTGTGCATGCGCATGCTTGCAGTGGTCAGAAGACAATCTGTAGGAGTCTGTAGAATTTCATGTAGATTCTGGAGATGAAACTTAGGTCATGTGGCTTGGAAACAAGTATCTTTCCCTGTTGAGCCATCTTGAAGGTCCCCAGCCTCTGTTTTATTGAAGAACTTTGGCATTCTCTTACTTTTTATTTATCAGAAGGTAGGTAAAAAAAACTTTGTCTCCATTTTAAGACACTCTAGGTGTGGCAGCATGGGCTTGTGGGCTTAGCACTCCCGAGGATCTGACTGGAGGATCCAGGTGGAGGATTCTAATTTCAAAGCCAGTCTGAGCTACACTGTGAGACCTTTATCTCAAAAACAAAACATCAAAACAACAACAAAAAGAAACCAGTTTTAGGTATATTTTCTCCACTGGGCAATCTTCTAGTGGAAGAATAGCTCCCTGTCTCAGTTTCCATGAAGTGTCAAATAATTTTCCATATGAGAATGGGCGGGTGTGTATGTGTATCTCTGTGTGTGCAAAAAAAGGGCTGCATCAAGGAGACCCATGAAACTGTCCTGCAGGAAAAGCAACTCCACGAAAGAGCTTAATTGAACTGGGATTATTGCAGACATGGTGGGAGTGCCTACACATTCCTCTCATGCCAGTGGTGGGGGATGATCTCTAAGCAGGCGGGTGATGGAGTAATATCCCTGCTTACTGGCTGTCTCTCCAAGGAAATCAGAGCTTATTATTCCCCTTTCAATTAATCCCCACAACATCCTGATCTGAGCCCCCTTTTTTCTGAAAAGGAGGCCTGGACACACACATGGTTCCAAGTAAGATCCCCAAGAGCTTTTCTCTGAACTCTTCCCTTGGAGCTGAGGGGCAGGCTGTTGGTGGCAAGGAGGAAGGAAAGATTTATGGGTGTCACTTGCAGTGCCAGGCACGGTTGGGAGCTCCTAGAGATCTCTCAATTCTTGGAACAGCTGTGGGGTGGTGCTGGTGTTAGCATGGGTTTTTGTGTAGGCATCATGGCCCAAGCAGGTCAGGGTCAGGGGCCTGTCCCTGTCCCCTGATGACCTTAAGGCTCTACTCTGCCTCTTGCCCAGCCTGTACCTCCAGCCAGGAAACACACAGGGGCTGTTGTTGCCTGACTCTGAAGTAAAAATCTCGGTCCCTTGTGATAGACATCACATGGCTGATACCACTAGAAACAGTTTCTACCTAAAGTGACATAGTTTGATAGCATCGAGTCTTGGAGCACTTGAACTCCCACTTAGGGGCAGAGCTAGTGCCCCAGTGCCTCAAGGACATTTCTCTCTCATGGGTCTATTGATAGGTTCCATTGCAGCACTGAGATGGGGCCTACTTTAATCTGTGACATTTTGGTTAATTGCAGGGAAGAGACAAAAGGGGCCAGAAGGTGGACTGGGCCACTTGCCTTTTTTTTTTTTCTTTCTTTCTTTCCTTTTCCTTCCTTTTCTTTTCTTTTCTTTTCTTTTCTTTTCTTTTCTTTTCTTTTCTTTTCTTTTCTTTTCTTTCCTTTCCTTTCCTTTCCTTTCCTTTCCTTTCCTTTCCTTTCCTTTCCTTTCCTTTCCTTTCCTTTCCTTTCCTTTCCTTTTCTTTTCTCCTAGAGCTCAAACCCAGGGCTTCAATGTACTAGACAACTGTTTACCACTGAGCTAAATCCTGTCCCCAGGTCCTTTTTTTAAGGAGGGACAGAGAGAGCTAGGAGTCATACTTAGACCCTGCTGATTACAGTGCAGAGTCTTTCTGATACCATTTTTCTTTTGGTGAGAATTGTTTGAAAACTACTGGCCATCACCAGTGAGCAGTAAGGACACAGGTTTGGTCTAAGCTTCTTTGAGTCAGATAGTGACTTTTCTTATCTCAGGCGAAGCTCCTTATTAAGCGAAAACATTTGGCTGTTAGACTCAGTGTTTGATTGCTGTTAGAATATATTTTTGTCACACTGCCCTATAATAAACCAGAGAACGGTTTGTGCCAAACATAGAAGGGACAGGAAGGGAGGATGAAAGCAAGCCTCACTGCTCCCCACCCCAGCCCATCTTGGGGGGTTCAGCTTGCTATTTTGGGTCTGGTTTCTGTTTACCATGTCTACCTATTAGAAGAAGGACATCTGACTTCTGACTGAGAAGGGCCCTTGGGAGTGGAAGATTCTCCAACATGCCATGCACATGTTTGTAATTCTATGCTTAAAGGTAAGAGCTCTTCCACTGAGCCACGCCCCCAGCCCCTCACTGGGGGATTCTAGGCAGGAGCTCTACCACTGAGCCACGCCCCCAGTCCCTCCCTGGGGGATTCTAGGCAGGGGCTCTACCACTGAGCCATGCCCCAGCCCCTTCCTGGGGGATTCTGGCAGGAGCTGTACTCAGATGAGCCATGCCCCTGTTTGTGTGCCTATTTTTCTGACTGAGAGGTTCATTTTATTTACTGCTGTGCGGATTTTTTTTTTTTTTTCGTTTTTTCGAGACAGGGTTTCTCTGTGTAGCCCTGGCTGTCCTGGAACTCACTCTGTAGACCAGGCTGGCCTCAAACTCAGAAATCCACCTGCCTCTGCCTCCCAATTGTTGGGATTAAAGTCACACACCACCACTGCCTGGTGGATTTTACATGTTCTTAAAGAGAGAGAAAAGCTGCCATTTTCTTACTATTCTCCTTTCTTTTCCTCTTTTTTCCCCCATAGCAGAAACAACTTAATCTCTGTTATTTTTTTAAATTGTTTTTTAAGGTAATAGAAATAGAGGCAGTTTATGAAGAAAGATAAAAGTACTCAATAAGAATGTGAATAGGCTAGTAAGCTGAGGAAAGGTATCTGTTTAAAAGGCCTTGTTTTTATTTTTTTGAGATAGTGTCTTATTGTGTAGCATGAGATGGCCTCAATTAATGGTAGGCCTAACCCAACCTACTGAGTCCTAAGATTACAAGAATGAACCACCATATCAAGTTTACCTCTGGTTCAAAACATTTCTTAAATTTATTATTATTGTGTGTATGCGTGTGTGTGAGGCATGGCAGTGCATGGATGTGGAGGTCTGAGGACAATTCTGTGGAGTTGGTACTTTTCATCCACCTTAATGACGGTTCTGAAGATTGAATTCTGGCTGCCAGGCTTGTGTGCTAAGACCTTTTCCAGCTGAGCTAGCATGTGGCCTTGGCTGTTTTTGTTTTTTCAAGATAGGGATTCTCTATGTAGCCCCCCTGGCCGTCCTGAAACTCATTCTGTAGATCAGGCTGGCCTTGAACTCATAAATATCTATTTGCCTCCGCCTCCCTAGTGCTGGGATTAAAGTCCTGCACGTCCTGGCAGCGTCCTCTGATTTTTAAAAGTAAGAAATTAAGCTTCTCTGAATGCACAGGGAAACAAATACAAATCCCCACCAATCAGTTCTGTGGCTGTGGCAGTTTCCGTCTTAGCGATCTCACAGACTCATTCCTCAGTGATGGGGTCACCATGAGACCTCTCAAGGCCTAACTTCAGTCCTGCTCTGTAGCAATTTATCTTCTCGTCCCGAATTTACTGAGCTAGTAAAGATATTTCCTGTGCTAGATATGCAGTTAGTAGAGCTCTTGCCTAGTCCACGGGAAGCCCTGGGTTTCATTCCTAGCAGCACATAAATGGGACATGGAAGCTTGTGCCCACAATCCCAGCACTTGGGAAGTCGATGCAGGGGCATTGGGAATTCAGGAGTATCCTCAACTACATAACAGGTTGGAGGCTAGCCTGGGCTATGTGAAACTCTAGATCAAATAAAAAAAAAAAAAGAACTCTCCAATGTTAATAAATAAATAAGCTGAGGCGGTAGTGGTGCACACCTTTATGCCATACCACCTTCTAGGAGAGCAAGGGCAATTCAGCAATTATCCTAATTTCTTGTACTACCTATTTTTGAGAAAAAATATAATTCTATAGATCAAAAAGAATTAGAAGGAGACATTTTCTGTCTGTGTGAGCCCCCTTTGCTCTAGCTTTCCAGTTTCTTTGTAGACTGAGACTGCATCTGAGCATCATCTCCCCCTCATCTGCTGTGCACACGCTTCTGGACCTTGCCTTCTTACCTCTCAAAGCTAACGGTGCATTTTTATTGGTGCATGTATGTGTGTGCCGGTGCCTGTTGGCCAGGAGACAATCCTAGGTTTTGTTCTTCTGGACCTATCAATCATATTTTTTGAAGCAGGTCATTTACTGGCTGGGAGATCCTATTGTGGTTTAAGTTGTTTGTGCAGCAAGCCCCTCACTTAGAAGAATGCCATCACATCCAGCATTTTTGTTTTTATTTATTTTTTTGATGTGTTTGTGTAGGGTGTTTGGCTTGGATGTATGTCTGTATCCCATGTATGCCTAGTGCCTCAGAGCCTCGCAGAGGATCCTTGATCCCTTAGAGCTGTAGTTACAGGAGGTTGGCTGTGCGCTACCCCAGGGTTGCTGGGAATTGAACCCAAGTCCTCTCAAGGAACAGACAGTGCTGTTAACTGCTGAGCCATCGTTCCAGCCCTAATACCAAATCTTTAATGGGGGTTCTGGAATCCACTGTGAGTCCTCCGCTTATGAGGCAAATTCTTCATCCACCAAGTTATCTCTTTAGCCCAATTGACTATTATTTGGCAATCCAAATTGGTATTTGAAAGCTTTAAGATATCCCTTTACCCTATATGCATATAAAAGCTGCCTCCAGTTTCATGACACAGAAGATCATATTTTATGGGCTCACTTCCCCATTTGTAGTTTATTGAACTGCTTCCTGTCATTGCTTTTGTATCCAACACACTCTTGAGGAACCTTGTGTATGCTTAGGAGGATTCAGGGGCATTTGTGGATGTAATTGCACACCAGCACGGTGAGAGATATCCTTATTTTTCAGGGCTCAAATTCTTCATTATCATTCTAGCTATGCAAATAGCATGTAATAGTACATAGTAGTAATAGTCCACAGTAGCACATAAGGAATGCAAAACACAAAGCAAGCCAGAACAACTTTCTTCAATTTCAGGTTGCTGTGGAAATATACATGGAATGGAGTCATCATGAAGGAGACTGGGGCTGGGGCTCAGTTGATATAGTGCTTGCTTGGCGTGCAAACCTGGTGTTCCATACCCAGCACCACATAAACCAGATATGGTGATGCAATCTGAAATCCTTGTGCAATGGTATACTTCTGCAATCCCAGGGTCCTGGGAAAGGGAGGCAAGGAAGATCAGGAGTTCAAGGTCATCTATGTTTCCATACTATGTTGGAGGCCAGTCTAAGTTACATGAAACTGTCTCAAACAAATAAGAAAACAAACCCAGAAAGGATCCTGAGATCCTCTGGAACTCTCCCACCCCTCCTCATCAACCTGAAATAAAACCACTTCCCACTGAATCTCTTCAACTCCTCCTTATCAACCTGAGATAAAGCCACTTTCCCACTTTCCCAATCAGAACTTCAGGTTTGAATCCAAAGACATAGCAAGTCCTTTTAGCACCCGACCTCACAGCAAGCCAGAAGCTGAGCACAGCTTCACTGAGGGTATTGGAAGTAGCTTGTCTTACAATGTAAAGTTTGAGGAACTGTCAAGGCTAGCAGCGAGTTGAAGGGACTAAACAGAAAAGTTGCTGCTGCCTCAGCCACCATAGATGCTCAAATTTGTATTGAGTCACCTGCCACTCCTGCAATTGCTACCTAGGCAGGATTTAAGGGTCTTAGGAAAGCCCACCTAATACAGTTTTGTTCCTGTTTTCAGGGCAAACAAAACAGAAGGGTTCTTTTCAAATATTTGTTAAAAGGGGAAAAAGAATATGGCTCGGTAGATAAAAGGTGCTTGCCGTTAAGCCTGATGGCCTGAGTTCCATCCCTGGAACCCACAGAGTGGATGGAGAGAACTGGTTCTTGGAAGCTGTCCTTTGAGTATTCATGTACTGTAGCATGCTCATGCACACAGGTAATTAGAAATGTAAGAAATATGTCAATAAGGATTGTAGAAAGTTGGGGATTTGTAACTCAGTTGGTAGAGTGCCCAGCTTGCATGAAACTCTGAATTCCATTTCAAATTTTGTATAAATGCAAAGTCGTATAGAACAGCAATAACCCCTGTACTCCAGAGGTAGAGGCAGAAGGATCAGCCACACAGCCAAGTCTAGCATGGGCTGAGGAGGGAGGGAAGGAGAGGGAGGAACAGACTGAGAGAGATAAAAGAGAAACAGAGAGAGACAGAGACAGAGGCAGGCCTTTGAGCTTCTTAAGTAGAAGGAACTATTTTCTTGCAGAATTCTGCCCGGGTAGGAGGCCTGTTGGCTTGCCTGAGAGCCATCTGGCTCTTTCCATTCTTTGCAGCAACGTAAACCAATAAGCTTAAGGATCTGTAGTTGCAAAGTCTCAAAACTTTTCAAACTGGTCTTGGGGATAAGTGCCTGCCTACAGCTGACCTGAGCCCTTGAGCTGAGCCTAGAGGGGCACCTTCAGGCCCCTAGAAATGGGTGGCAGGAATTCTGTGTGTTTGGACAGCTTTGATCCCTGTCTTGTTCTGTGTCCTTTAGGTAGCTTTGACATTAGAAGCGTTATCCTTTGTCAGTCAGTAGATGTGCAGTATGCAAGGTGTTAATAGCTTGAAACGGGGTGAACCTGTCTTTTAGCTTCCCCCCTCCCCTCCCCTCCCCTCCCCTCCCCTCCCCTCCCCTCCCCTCCCCTCCCCTCCCCTCCCCTCCCCTCCCCTCCCTCCCTCCCTCCCTCCCTCCCTCCCTCCCTCCCTCCCTCCCTCCCTCCCAACCTACCTTCCTTCCTTCCTTCCTTCCTTCCTTCCTTCCTTCCTTCCTTCCTTCCTTGTAAAGGGTCTAATGTGGCTGGCCTAGGCTTACCTCAAATTTGCTGTGTAGCTGAGGCTGACCTTAGACTTCTGATCCTCCTGCTTCTACTTCTAAAATGCTAGGATTACATGCTTGTGCCACCATGTCAGGCTTATGTGGATTTTGAGATGGAGCCCAGGGTTTCCTACATGCAGGGTGAGCCCAGGTTCTCAGCATTACTCCTTGTTTTTAGTGCTTTAAAACAGTGGGTTTTTTTTGTTGTTTTTGTTTTCTTGCTTTCAGTAAGTGAAACAGTTTAACCACCTGAGTTTTCTTGGAATTGAGCTATGAACTAGGTTCTGTGACTGAGGCTGGTTCCTGTCTGGACTTGTGGCTCTCTTTGCCTTTTGACCTTTGTCCAGGGCTCATGGCTGGCCTGAGGATTGTTTTCTACGTCCTGAGACCTGGTACGGTTAGGTCCCTATAATGTCTCATCCTTCCTCAGGGGTAAAATGGGGTGACACATGCTGATCTCCTTTGGAAGTTGTTAGTTGTTCCATGTAGAAACGGAGTCCATGTAGATATGGAGTTGCCTGTAGTTTAGCTCCAGTCCATGGTGGCAGGTGGCTCCATAGACTCTGCACAGGACAGCTGCTTCTTTATAAGAGATGGGGGACTGTAGGACTGCCCTCTGATTTTTCTCCTCTCCCCTTCCCCACTTGGTGGTGGCATATAGTCACTGCGTCTGTGGAGCAAGTACAGGAGCTTATGTGGGCAAGGAGCAGGTAGGTGTGCGCATTATAGCATGCTCTTTGCCCCAAGAGGTATAAAACCTATAGGAAGAGGCTAGCTTTAAAAGCACCTGAGGGTGTACAAAGCTGAAAATGCAACAGGCTGCAAGATGTGCTACATACATGAACAACCTTAGGAAAAGTATTGTAAAAAAAGAAAAATCACTTGCCTAAAAATATTCCTAGGAAGTGCAGTAGACAGCAGAGAATGTGCCTTCAGAAAATGCATGCCATTCTGAAGCAAGGCGTACTGGTACATACCTGCAATCTTAGTGCTTGGAGACAACTGAGCAGAGTGATCATGAGTGTACGGTCAGCCTGGGCTGCACAGAGAGACCCTCCCTGTGTTTTTAAAAAGAAAAGGAGAACGTAGCTGGGGATGTGGCTTGGTTGGTAGAGTGCTTGCCTAGATGAAGCCTGGATTCCATTTTTTAGCACTGTATAAAGCAGATACGGTAGTGCATGCCTATAATCCCAGCACTGGGGAGGTAAAGACTGGGTAATTAGGAGCTTTAGATTATCCTTGGCTACATGGTGAGTTTAAGGCCAGCCTGAGCTACATAAAACTATGGAGAGAGGAGAGGAGTGTGTGTTTAGTGTGTTTCTGACTGTAGTCTGTTGTTCAGTAAGAACATCTCTACTCTTTATGAAGGACTGGAGGCTTACAGCCATTTGGGAAAATTTTGTGCCTGAGTCCCTGACTGGAAAGGACTGAGGTGCCTTTTCCGTCCTACCGAAATTCCTCCAGACCCCTCACTGGCCTCATAAAGAAACAGATGGTATGCTGGAGATAGCATAATGACTCCTGGCTATATAGAGAAAGGACCCACACCATAAACATTTCAAATCTCCCAGGGGAAGAAAACTATCCCTTCAATGAAACATCGGTGCAAGGGGCGTATTAAAGAAGACGGAAATGGTGAACTCAGATTCTGGTTGAGCCAGAAACTGTTCTGTAACCTTTCGGAGAAGTGTTCATCGAGAAGCAAATAGGATGAAATATAGACTGTGGAAGTGACTAAATCATTTTTATGCTCCCTAGGTTTTGGTGCCATGTGATAGAGAGTAGGAAAAAGACTGGGTTTCGGAAGGAAAGGCTTGCTCGAAGCAGTTAGGTTTCTGTGGGTCCAAGGAAGCATCCACATGGAATTCTTAGAGCAGTTTGTGCACTTTGAAATGGCTGACCTTGAAATCCCAGTGCTCCCACTTCTCCCAAGTGCTCGGATGACAGGCATTTATCACCACGACAGCACTGCCACCAAGCTATGTCCCTGGCCCTTTTCAGAGCAATTTTTAAAGCACACTTTGGAGGTCCCACGTATGCCTGGAGCGATCAGCTGTTGCCGAAAGGTACCACTGGGCTGGGGAGAGAGCCAGGTCAGTGAACAACACAACACAACACAACATAAAACCCCTCAGAAGCACAGGGAGGAAGAAGCCATGTGTGGGTGGTGCACCCTGACAGTTAGAGCTCTGGGGAAGTAGAGACAGGAGGAGCCCTGGGGCTAACCAGTCTAGCCTAATTGGTGAGCTCTAGGCTAATGAGGGACTTGTCCCAGAGGTAGATAGTATTCCTGAGGATGACACCCAAGGTTGTCCTCTGACATTCACACTGCTTCCCATTCAGTAATTTAAAAAATATTGTTTTATCTTATGTGTATGGGTTTTGCCTGCTACACGTGTATGTCTGTGCAACCCGTGCATGCTTGGTGCCTATGGATGCCAGAAGAGGGAGTTGGATTCCCTGAACTGGAGTTACCAAGGTTGTAAGCCACCATGTGGGTGCTGGGAATCAAACCCAGGTCTGCTGGAAGAGCAGCAGCAAGTGCTCCTAACTGTTAAACCATTTCTCCAGCCCTAGGGCACCCCTCCATTTTTTAAACATGGTATCTTTGATTGATTTACAGGGTGCTCCCCAGCAGTTGCTTGGAGATAGGGCTCCAGGGACTGAGCTACAAGTGCAAGAATAAACAATTTCTTTGAAACATATAGAACGGGTTGGGGAGAGAGGGAGGAAGAGAGAAAGACAAAGGCAGCCTACAGTTTATCTGAAAAGGAAGTGGAAAGTTCAAGTTGCTGGGGATCTTATTACTGTCTGTCTCACTCACCGTAATTAAAAAATGCCTGAATGATCTTAATAACACATGATTCAGCCGACAAGCACTAATTGCCCTGTATCAGGCCAAGAGGAGATGAATGCTGTCAAGAAAACCACAAGTCAGACAAGCTGATTCTGTCTTAGTCTGACACGGTGTTCCCGTGTACAGACCAGTTTTTGCTGGAGCGCTTCCAGCACCCTACCTTGCCATTCATCTCCATTGCTGCCAGGACCAGGCTGCATGCCTCTTGCCTCTCCTTACTCTTGCTTCCCTGGCTCAAGTCTGGATTAAAAAAATCTGAATATGCTTCTTGCTCTTGTCTGGGTCCTTTTCTGGGGGGTAGGGGGGTAATCAGTGAACTCTATTCCTATTTGATACAAATGTCCCAGTGGGCTGTTGCTGCATTACATGGTATTTGGGGATTGATTTTCTGACGCCACAGATTCGTCAAGAATTCCTCCTGCTTTTCCAGGATTTGATGGGACCTGTTGGACCATAGAACCTTGTGGTTGGGTGTTTCACCTACCAGAAGCCAGCAGCTCTTTGTTACTTGGGTGCCCACAGCAAGGAGGGTCATATAATGGTATACATTTGTTCTAACATGTTTATAGAATAATTGAGCCTGTTTGTTTTATTCAAACAGAATTCCAGGCTAGGGAGGTTATCAGTCTGTGTAAGCATGAGAGCCTGAGTTCAGCATCTATAAGAAACACTTCTGAGGGGCTGGCGAGATGGCTCAGCTGGTAAGAGCACTGGTTGCTCTTACAGAGGTCCTGAGTTCAAATCCCAGCAACCACATGGTGGCTCACAACCACCCGTAATGAGATCTGCTGCCTTCTTCTGGTGTGTCTGAAGTCAGCTACAGTGTACTTGTGTATAATAATAAATAAATCTTTAGGCTGGAGCAAGCAGGGACTGAGTAAGCAGAGTTGACTGGAGTGAGCGGGGCCAACCAGAGTGAGCAGAGGTCCTAAAAATTCAATTCCCAACAACCACATGAAGGCTTACAACCATCTGTACAGCTACAGTGTACTCACATACATTAAATAAATAAATAAATAAATAAATCTAAAAAAAAAAAGAAACACTTCAGAAAGAAAGTGGGTAATTTCTAGGCAAAAAGACACTATCAAAAAACAAGGTTGGTGAATCTAAGGAAGAAAGCTAAGATTGTCCTTTGGCCTCCACACACAGCATGAACATAGACAGTTTGCATACACATGTACCCACACAAATATGTACACATATGCATATGTATCTCAAAAAACCAGAATCATAGTCTGAATCTAATATTGAAATTCAGTCCCAAAGGACCAAAGGACCTAGTACCTGTGGACCTACCAAGAGCCACAGCCTTCATGGTGTCTTGATGTCCTCCGTCACTTCCTTGTACTCTGTACCTGCTTGGTCCCAGGTCCTGTGCTAGGTTGGGGTGAGACTCTATACCATAAAGTGTGTGTGTGTGTGTGTGTGTGTGTGTGTGTGTGTGTGTGTGTATGTGTGTGTGTATAGGTGGGCGAACATGGAACGTGCTTTCAACCAGGACAGAGGTCTGAGGGAGGTAGAGTGATGTGAATCTCCAGCATCTTCTATAGTAGCTCCCCCCCCCCACCCCCCCCCCCGCTTCCCCCCATGCCCTCTGGAGAGGGAGGCAAGAGGGGAGGAGGAATTGGCTCTGGGACTGATAGAATTGGGTTCTGCTCTGCTTCTAGAACCTGCTGGTGAGGAGTCCCAGGTATAGTTGTTAGCATCTCTGAACTTGCTCCAGATCCAAGAAAGGGCAGTGATGAGGTGAGGCCGCTGAGGGGTTTGTATAGAGGGAGGCTCATTTATACTCTGTGGGTAGGGACCAGGTTGCCTAGATAAGAGGTGTCCTTAGGACTTCTTCTTTTTTTTTTTTTTGAAGAGAGTTTTTGATATTTCAGACTGACCTCAAATGCACTATGTAGCAGAAGATGACCTTGGACTCTTGCTCCTCTTGCCTCTGTCTTTAAAGTGCTGGGATTGCAGATGTGCACTAGGGGATCAAAGTCAAGGTTTCATGCATGCTGGGGAATCACTCTACCATGGGAGCTGTGTCCTTAGCCAGGAACTCTCCATTACCATTTTGCCCAGTAAAAAGAGGTGGATGAGAGTGGTAAATAGTAAATAAATAAGCACACACAGGCAATCCACGGGCAGTGGTGAATTGTGGAAAAGTCACCAAGTGTTTCCCTCCCTAAGTACATGGACATGTGTGGGTGTTCACATATGTGGAAGTATGGAGGCCAGAGGATAACCTCAGCTATCAATCCTTAGCCACGATCCACCCATTTCTTTTTTCTTTATTTCTCTGAGACAGGGTCTAAACTAAACTTGGGTGTATCAGGTAGGCTAAGCTGGCTGGGCATCAAACTTCTGGGATCCACCTCTCTCTGTTTCCCCAGCATTGGGATTATGAGCACGTCCTGCCACATCTGGCTTATTAATTGGGTTCTGAGGATGAGACTCCAATCTGTGTGCTTGGCTGGGTCTTAAAATTTGAAACTCGGGGAAGGATGATTGTTTAGTGGTTGTCTTTGCATCTCACTGAGAATTACAGATAATTTCTTCATACGGAGGAGTGGTACTCATTACACTGTGCCCTCCACCCCCTCCCACTTCCCTAACATCGAGTTATTTATACCTTGGGCGAGTCTGTCACACAGTCTGGTTGCGGAACGTTGCCACCCTTTGAATCAGACTCCTGCCAGTAATTTCTGTTTACAGTAGGACTGTGGAAGTGGTTATCGGGATTAAGCTTGCAGAAGATGCAAAACGCCAGCCTGCCTGAGATCTTTATAATATGTATATACAGACAAAAGCTGGCTGCAGTTCATGAGCAATTTTAACCCATTGTGCTTTTCTTAGCTACTGTTTCTGAGTTCCCATAGCATGCAGGGAGCTGTTAAGATATGGACGCCGCGTGGGGGGGGGGTGAAGTCCCTCGCTAGCTTTTTTTGTTTTATTTTGCTCTTTTTTTTTTTTTTAAATTTGTTTTTAAACTTTAGTGTTAATTCTGTGTTGTCTTTGTGTAGGCGTGTGAATGTGAGTTCAGAGGCCATGGAGGCCCTGGAGCTGGACAGGTAGTTGTGAGGCAGTGGCATCCATGCTGGTTACTCAACTCAGGTCCTCTACATGAACAGTGCACACTTGCAGCTACCTCTCAAGCCCCAGTGTTACTCTTTAAATGTTTTTAGTATATTTTAACTAGCTATCTTATTAATTGTATGTGTTTATGTGTCAGTGTGTGCATGTCATGGTGTTGGTGGGAGGTCAGAGGACAACTTGTAGGGAATCCATTTTCTCCTTCTACCTTGTGGGTCCCAGAGATCAAACTCAAGTCATCTGGCTTGGTAGAAAGTGTCTTTGTGTGGTTCTTTGAGATACGGTCTCAAGCATTCTAGGCTTATCCTTGAACTTGTGTGTAGCTGTGGATGACCTTAAGTTCCTGTTCCCCTTGTCACCGCCTCCTTAAACAGTAGGATGACAGTTGTGTATCACCACACTTAGCCACTTACAGTCTTTTATCTTTGTTTTTTTTTTTTTTTTTTTTTTATTTAGAGTCTTCTAATGGCGTCCTGGAAATAGGGTACTCTAAGAATTCGGTGATTTTCCTTCTAGTAATTGCTACAGAACAGCAAACCCCTTGTATCTGTCAGGTGTAAGTTCCGAGACCTTCAACTTGGTACTCCAAGAATAGTACCAAGACTTATAGAGCCTGTGTTCTTGTTGTTTTAAAACTATAGATCCAGTTCTGTGGTAAAGTTTAATTTACAAATGAGGCACAGTAAGAGATTGAGAACAATAACTAATAATAAAATGAAAGCATTGGGTATCATGATGATTACCTGACAGTGCTGAGTGAATAATGGTATTGCTATGTGTACAGAGTGGATATGCTGAGCCACAACTGACCTGATCATTGAAGTGGCTGTTTAGTGACTAATGAGAGGGTAGTGCATACAGTCTGTATATGCTGAATAACAGTTGTACATGTAGTGTGGTTATGCTGGGCCAAGAGATGATCTATATCCCAGGCTTGACGAAGTGGGATGAGTTCATTGTGCTACTCTGAATGGTGTACAATTTAAAACGTGAATTATTTATTTCTGGAATTCTCCATTGTGTATTTTCAGAGTTCGGTGCACTGTAACTGAAAGCACAGGTCATGGGGAAATGCTGTATTAGTTTTTAGTTGGGTCAGGGAAGGTTTGTACCCTGTCGAGAACTCATCTGAAAGGCCTGATGCTGTTTTAGACACATTGTTTGCCTCTCCTGTACTGGGTGAGTGTTACACTCACTGTTGGCTTCTCCCCTAAGAGCAGAAGCAGGACTAGGGGACACGGTCACCATACTTGTGATTGACTAGAAGTCTCATGGGTTACAGAGAGTTCTTTTTTGTGTCCTTTTCCTCCTTTCTGCCAAGTCACATGCTTTCTAGAATGTCGACCTCAGTATAGAAAGTACTTAAATTAATTCTTGATTTTGCACCTTACTGGTTATTTGCACAATGACACCGCAAATGTTGGATAAGCAGGGGGTTTGCTTTAATGAGTCCTCCAGCGACTTGAAGTCATTTCCCCCTTGCCTTCTGGAGTCCTGAGCTCCAGTTGGGCAGGTTTTGGTTACTTGCCTTCAGCAAGGCTGACAGGCCTGCTCCAGTCTCTCCCTTTCACATCCTCACTCCTGGGGTGTCTGCATCAGTGCCAGCTGTGTGAGCCTCATGCAGTGGAATGGTTTGCACTGAATTAAGATGTTTTGTTTTCTTTGTGGCATGCATGCGTGCTAGAGGTTGATGTCAGGTATCTTCCTAGATTGTTCTCCATTTTATATATGAAGGTGGGGTCCCTTTCTCTGTCTCCCAAGTGCTAGGGTTACGGGTGGGCCACCACACATGCCTGGTATGTGCGTGGCTTCTGGGGAACAAAGACTGGGAAGATTCCCTTCCCAGAGGTGCAGTGAAATGAGCACCTAGATGTCCCCTCTGTCACCTTCCAGCTAAGATGAGAATGACTTTTGGATCATGGCAGAGCCACTGGAGACCTAGATAATGTTTGGAGTTGGGTGACAGCATAGCTGAACAGGACCTGCCTATCTAAGCCCGTTGTTGCAGCTGTAGAGAGGATGAGCATCCACATCCTCTTCCATCCTGCCCCCAGCACTTGGAGGCAGAGGCAGGTGGATCTCTATGAGTTCCAGGCCAGCCAAGGCTATATAGTGAGACCCTGTTTACAAACAAACAAACAAACAAACAAACAAAGGGTATATAGTGAGACCCTGTTTACAAACAAACAAACAAACAAACAAAGGGTATATAGTGAGACCCTGTTTTCAAACAAACAAAACAAACAAACAATCATGAGAAATTTGCAGATGGTAACATTTTTCACACTCTCAGAAAGTTGAACACACATTGAAAGATTTGTATGACAGACCGAGAAGGATGACCTAGTGTTTGTTCCCAGCATTCTCATCACATCTGGATTACAGTCGAACTTATTTCTCAGGAGAAAGAGCTGGGGACTTGGAAATCTGGCTTTGAGGCTGGCTGCTTATAAGCTGCGGAAGGGCTCTTCCCTCTGTCTATTGTGGAACTCTGAGTGCTTCTGCCTTGTGCCTGACTCAGGGGCTGCAGGGTTTTTGTAGCAGAGATCTATGTGTGTCCCGAACTACTGCTGCTGGTATGTGGCTTGCTGTCCCCAAAGACACAGAGAGAAGACCAGTGGCTTGAAACTGAGGGGGACCACTGGGTAGATGTCCTAGAAAACATTTGGTGGGTAACTCAAAAGTTCATATTGTCCACCTATCCCGAGAGTGGGGACATGGGAAAGGCTGTCAACTCACTACAACAACCCTAGCCTAGCACTGTGGGAAAACGAGACTGTCTAGGCCAGGGTGCAGGGTTCTGTTCCCAGGTGTGGAAATCCCAGATTAGAGACCATGGGGACGAGAGCTCACCTGTAGGAAGGACCTTCCTCCTCTCCCATTCCCCCTTCCCTCCCATTTTTCTGGTATGTTAGCAACTGGCCTTGGATTGCTCTTGGGATCAGAGTAAAGGCATACCTTACCTTTTGATTTGTTTAGACTCCTTTGACCAACAACTCAGAAGGAGGTTTCCCAAGCCCAGCACTGGGGGCTTTTTGCGTCACTGTTTTAGCCACTGTTTTCATGAGTCCATTCTGGACACAAAGGAGCCCTGACCCTTTTTTTTAATATATAAAATATATGTAAAGATTGGCTTAGAAATACCTTATTTCTTTTTAAAAAATAATTTATTTATTTTATGTACATTGGTGTTTTGCCTGCATGTGTGAGGGACTTTGATCCCCTGGAATAGGAGAGACAGTTGTGCGCTACCATGTGGGTACTGGGAATTCCTCTGGAAGAGCAGCCAGTGCTCTTAACCGCTGAGCCATCTCCCCAGCCCGAAATAGCTCATTTCTAACCTGAGCATTTCCATTCACTGCTGCATACAGACCTACCTTGGTGCTTTCTGGATTATATTTAACTATTATTTACTCTTTAATTACTTAACAAATTGTCCAGGCTAACCTTGAGCCCTTTGTGGAGGTGGCTCTTAGTCCCCCACTTCTCACTCTCTGCGCTCACATGAGACCTTTTTATTCCTGAGGTGTGGCTTGACATTGTTCAGGCTGTTGCTTGCTTCTTATTTTTAACTCTTCTTTTGTCACTTAAGTAAGATGTCTTATTTCTTATTTAGTGTTAGATCATTTGGCAGAATTTTATTTTTGAGAAGAGAATATGATTATTGTATGGCATTCAAACACTTGCTTCTGGTGGAATCTTTCAGAATCATATCAATGCTGTGATTTTGTTTTCAAAGATGTTTTATCACTAGATACACGGACACGGACACCAAAAATGTTTTCTGTAATCATTGTATATGGTAGTTTTGATCCCCCCACCCCCCTTTTCTGGTACTCAGGATTAAATTTAGGGACTTGGAAAAGCCAGACAAGTGTTCTACCACAGAACTACACGCCAAGTCTCTAACTGGGGCATGCTAAGTATTGTACTGCTGAGTTACACCTTAGGCCTCCATCACTGCATTTGGAACGCTAGTTCAAGGAAGCCCGCTGTTTAAAGTCTGGCACTGGATTTGACTCTGCAATAAGAACACTTGTCACAACTGTACCAGGTACAATGGGAGTTGAAATAACTAAGACAGCCCTTACTGTCTGTCTGTCTATCTGTCTCATGGCTGTGTCCATACTAGCCCCAGCATATGCTAGTAATCAACACAAAGGTACCAGGTAGTGACATTGCAAGCTAAGGATGATTGGTAAAATAGAGAGGTCTGCCTGGAGACAGCCACACTAGGATTCCAGATTGAGGTCATGGGGTAAAATACAAAGTTGGGAGCCTCAGTCAGTCCTTTATTTTCCCTAGCCAGACACGGGAGTGGTCAGCTGTGACCCCAGCACTCAGGGAAGGCAGGGAGATGAGAAGTTCAAGGTCATCCTCAGCTGCACAGTGAGGCCGTGCTGGGCTGCACCGGATCACTGTCTCGGGTGGGTGGGTGGGGTGGGGGGAAGAAAGGCAGAAGGAAGGAAGGAAGGAAGGAAGGAAGGAAGGAAGGAAGGAAGGAGGGAGGGAGGGAGGGAGGGAGGGAGGGAGGGAGGGAGGGAGGGAAGGAAAGGAAGGAAGGAAAGAAAGGGAGAAAGAGGACAAGATCTAGATGAGCTTTGCTGGTCTGGTTCTTTTAATTTTAGGCTTGGTATCGCTCTGTTCCCTCCCATTTGGTGAAGTGGTGTAATGCTTTAGCACATTTTAAATAAGATTACACAAGCTGCTGTTAGTTGGCATCAAGTGTCTTTTAATCTGGAGAGAAATGTTACCTCCTTCATTTGCAAAACAGAGTGTTTCTGGCACCCTATCCCACTGTCTTCTGGTTGTTCCATTTTCCAGAACTTACTGTGGGCTTCTAATTACCCTCATTTAGATGGCCAGGACAGAAATTGCCACTTCAACAAGAAAATTTTGTAATAAGCCAGAGGAAATGGGCTCATCATTACTGTGTTAACTTGTAGCCTAAAAAAACTATGGATTTTTTTGGTAAAGAATATGACTATTTAATTGAAAAATGTTGTTAAAATGCACTTTCCTTCCCTCAGTCTGTTGTTAATGATCAGATATCCAAACTAGAGTCACTTAAAATTGGTGCTCCTTTGCCAAAATATGTCTCCCTTTTTTCTGTTTCTGTGCAGAATTTTTTGATGCTACATCTATTTTTGTTTAATTAGGCCCTGCACGAAAATGAAGGAGAGCTGTATTTAAATTTTCAGACCATTAAAAGGCCTAAAATGATTCTTAGATGAAAGACACAAAAATTAACTTTAATATTTATTATATGAATAAAACCAGTGGGGAGAGCACTTCCAGGCCCCTTGCCGTCCCTGCCTCTCACTGCTGGCGAAGATTAATTGCAGGCTGAAAGCGGGTATGCTTGCTAGTTTCTCTTGTTCTGTGACTAGAAAATAGCTCAAACGGGGAACTAAGAAACGCTTGCTCTCCTTGTATTCTTCAGACAGGTTGTAAATTTTATAACTTGCTAATATCATAAAATGCTGATTAATGTCATATTTTGCCTTTTGATAGAACTATCCTAATTTATGTTCTCACTGGGATTCCTTTGTATATTTTAACCCCCAGAAAACAAAATCATGTGAAATATTTGCCTCATGCATGGCAAAGTTCTAAAAGTACTAGTTCTTGGGCTGGACAGGTGGAGAGTTCTGGAAACACTACAATTAGGCCGGAGGGCCAATGGACCAGGAGAAGCTCAGTGAGAAGCAAGTTTGGGGTCTGGTCTGTCACCTCACTTTGCAGAACCTCTCTCCTTCCTAGCTTCCTTCCTTTTTGTTTTTGAGACAGAAACCCATGTAGCCCAAGCTGGCTTTGAACCTTGAACTTTTTGTTCTGCCTCCATCTGCCAAGTGCTGAGATTACAGGCCTGCACTACCAGGTCCCATTTATACAGTGCTGGAGATGGAAATAGGGGCTTTCTGCACGCTGTGCTACACCCCATGACCAAAATAACTGTTCCTTTCATCCCCTGAGTGGCTAGCCACTCTCTATTAGCCAAGGATGAGTAGGGGGACATGTGGACCCAACTTATAACAGATGCCTTCACCAGAGGCTCTGGTGTTCTCTGCCTTCTGAATCTCTCCAGTAGGATTGGCCATCATGATGGTGAAGACTGTCAGCAATATGCAAATGAGCAGGGAAAGTGAAAGTGCATCCCATGCAGATAATTTCTATGGAGATAATTTGCCATAAAAATTTATATAGCAGTCCTTAAAACCTTCGGAGATTTAGTCTGTCTCAGGAAAGGTGATTTATATGGTATTAAAGCACTTTTTATGTTCCAGTCCTTTAGATTTAATGTTTATTGCCTATAAAAATGAAATCTTCTTGTAGATATTTAAAAGTTTTGGTACTGTGAGAAATATATATTCAAGTTAGGGTTAGGAATGCTTTGGAGATTTTGTAAATAAATGGCAAATTCTGCTCTGGGGCCCATGCTGTTATAGAGGCTACAACAGTGGCTCTAGCACCCCAAAACTGATACAGGGGTTGCTGGGCCACAGGCTGTGATATGGCTGGGGTGCAGTAGTGTGTGTGTGTGTGTGTGTGTGTGTGTGTGTGTGTGTGTGTGTTTGTTTTTTTAAATTACCTCACAATTATAGCACTAATCTAATTTCTCAGAAAGTTAGGCAAGGCATGATGAGAATTTCATTCAAATCTATAGACATGAGTTACAGCCCAGGTTTTAATGAACAGAGTGCCTGGGCCATGCAGACTCAAACGCACAACAGCGTGTAGACTTTTGTTCTCCCTTATCTCCAGTAGCTTTCTTCATTACTAGGAATTTTATATGTGTGTCAGGGGTGAGGGTGAGGGTGATCGTAGATGTCTGTGTGCATGTAGGATATGTGGGCACATATATGTGGGCACATGTATGTGGAGGCCAGAAGGTGATGTGACAGAGTGTAGGGGTCAGGCTGATGATGACTTAGGGGTTGAGCTTTTCTTTCATCACCAAACTAACCAAGTCCAAGTCACAGATTGTTGGCTTACAGGCAGGCAGGAGGTGGAGTTATCCCTGTGGGTGAAGCCTGGGATGCAGGCAGCAGGGCAGCAGGGCAGCACGTGTGGAGATAAAGAAGCCCCAAACCTAGTGAGGGCAGTTTCCACACACAGTAGGCACTCCACCATCATGCATCATGAGGGCCAGTGATGGGACAGACAGGGGTGACAGTCTTCTCCTGAGAAGGGAGGGGACGAAGAAAGACCTGGGGACAGATTGCTGTTGTGGCTTTCACTTCTTGACAGTTTCATTTCTTGGGACCCGGAAGCCTTTTCAGAACTGTCTTTGTCAGCTCTATCTTTATGTCTGGAGGGACAACACACTCAGATGTCACTGTGACAGTGTGTGAAGCAAGGCCAACTACACAGCCACAGCTACTAGTATTTTTGGTATAAAGCAGTTGCTAAAATTAATTCTAGTCTGAAACTTGATGAATTCTCAGTCATAGAATTAACAGGTTTCAAATGAAAAAATTAGCTTGATTAAAAATAATTTTTTTCCTCCTTCTGGGAAATTTGGAGCCTGTCTATCCCTAACAAACTCAATTTGAAGTTTTCTTATATATATGTTTTAGAGGATCTGTGTACTATTTTTGTCTTAATGGAGGAAAATACAGATTCTGGTATGATCAGAAACTTAGACACCCGACCTGTGTCTCAACCTAGGACACTCAGCATAATCCATACCTTTAAGCTCATAGTTGCTTTGTTAGCCCTGAGCTCCAATAAACAGTGCAGTCAAGTCTTGGAGGCAGCCATCCTTCAGCCAGCACCGCTCACTTCCATTCTGCACCTTCCTCTAAGGCTGGAAGTGTTTCATTTGTGTGTGCATGCAAATAAAAACGTGTACAAATGTGGAGGGCGGACGACAACCTGAGGTGTTGATCACAGGCTCCTTCTGCCTTTGTTTGAGCTAGGGTAGACCCTCATCAGGTAGTCCAGGAGCTTTCAAGGCTCCACCCGTCTTTGCCTCCCATCTGTTAACATTGGGTGTGTGCTATTTTAGTGCTTGGCCTTTTACAGGGTTCTGAACTCAGGTGCTCACACTTGGAAAGCAAGTGCTATCAGCTAGCACCACCTTAGCCCTTAAGTTCCCTCATGCTAGGCAGGTGCCCTGCCACTGAGCCATAGCTCTGTCACTAAGCTCTCACTAAGTTCTGCAGTCGAATTTATAGTCTTTCTGCTTCCACTTCTCAAGTGCTGTGATTACATGTATACTTTACCAAGCTTTGAGTAGTATTTATTTATTTAAAAAGACCCCAAATCTTTCTCTAGTTGTGGCTGTGAGCAGTACTGAGGTGAAGCACACAGCTCTCCCTTCTCTATCACGCCCACCCAGGAGGAACAGTAGCTCACCCTGTTCCCTGGATAAGGCCTCTCTGGCAGCCCCTAGGGGTCAGGGATCCAGGGGATGAGGTCACAGCAGGAAAAGCAGATGCACTCTGAGTGGGGGAGAGCAGCCCCCAACTCCCCAAACCACAAATGTGTTTTGATAACTAGTAGACTTGGCAAGGGGAGTGATTGGAAACATGTGAGAGGTAACCAGAGCTGCGTTTCAAGTAGTACATATTTGAGACGTTTTCCCCAATGTAAAAGTTACTCTTTAAGAGCCTTAAACTAATAAAAACAAGGAAATTCCATGTTACGGCTGCCACTTGGCCTTTTCATTTTTATTCCAGAAGTCAGATTTGACAGGTCAGCTGCTGACTGGCTCTGGGAGCCCCAGGAACATTTAAGGCAAGGAGGGGACCAGAACGAAAGCTGGCAGCCACAGGGATGGGAAGTTCCCACCACTGTTCACTGCCAGGCTCATAATTCCATTTCACTGTATCCTATTTGTTCGTCTGGGGGTCACTTCCTGTATTAACTGCATTCCCTGAAGCTGGTTCAAGATTCTGATTTAGAGACTGTGCTTGGGTCTTCGCCTGATGCCACTGTGAGTTGTACTTCGGCTGCTGCCTGCTCATCAAGATGGAGGGCTGGGGAGGCGGCTCAGGTAGTAAAGTCCTTAAAACGGAAGCACGGAGAGCTGAGTGTTTGGATCCCCAGCACCCATGGCAAATGCTGGGCGTGGAAGCTTGTGCCTGCAGGATTATAGCACCTGGGAGCTGAAACTAGGGAGCCACTTACCCATTCAGAGAGAGAGAGAGAGAGAGAGAGAGAGAGAGAGAGAGAGAGAGAGAGAGGGAGAGAGAGAGAGGGAGAGAGAGAGAGAGCGCCTTTCAAAAAGCCACATGGAAGGCTTGCAAGATATTTCAGCAGTAAAGGTACTTAATGCCAAGCTGGATGATCTGAGTTCCGTCTCTGGGGCTCAAGTGATGGAAAGGCAGAACCCAAGCCTTCCAGGTCTTCTGACTTTCTTATGCGTGTCCTGTGTGTGCTCACACACATGCACACATGTGTCCTGTGTATGCTCACACACATGCACACATGTGTCCTGTGTATGCGTGTCCTGTGTATGCTCACACACATGCACACACACAAAGTAATAACTTAAAAATAAGTCAATAAATGACAGGGTGGTAAGTAATAGAATAATAAACCCTCAGTGCCTTGCACATGTGCACATCCATGCACACACACACACACAGTTAAAAGTATACATCCCATTCCCTTCTAGCCTCCCCCCCCCCCCAGCCTCCCCCACCCTGTGGGCTCATTGTTGAGCTGCAGCTTTCTTCCCTCTATTCTTGTGGGTTTTCTTGTTTGTTTGTTTGTTTGTTTTATTTTATCTCTTAAACCATTCTTGTTTGTTTTTGAAACATGGTCTTATGTAGCCTAGGTAGGCTTTGAACTCAGTGTACCTGAAGCTGACTTAAACTCTTGGCCCATTTGCCGCCACCTCCAAAGAGCTGGGATCACAGGTGTGCTCCATCATAGCTAGCTCTTTATTGGTTGTTTCTTCAGACAAGGTCTCTCAATGTAACCCCAGTTGATCATGGATTCACAATCCTCCTGCCTCTGCTTTCCAAGCTTTGTGGTCACAGGTGTGTTTCCCCCTCCCTTTCTCAGCAACTGTGACCTAGGAGCTCACTAGTGAAGATGGTGCTTTACCCTGTTTAAAGCAGACCAGGGAAGATGGGTATGGATGAGTGAATCGTGATAAATAATTCTAATGTTTTCGTGAATAAATTGGAGTATTTTCTACATTTGAAACAAACAAACAAACAAACAAACAAACAAAAAGCAGACCTGGCTCTGGCAGTCCCCCTGGTGGGAGGGACTAGTAGGGAAACCCAGAGAGAAAGCTGGGGACACAAAGACAGACCTCATCACAGGACAGATACAGCCCCCGGACTTTAAAATAGGAGGGCCCTGCAATTTGGGGCCAAGCTCTGTGGAAGTGGTGGCCTCTCTGCTGGTGAGGTCCTGCTGGGCTGCGTCTGGCCAGCTGGCTGTACCTGTGAATGTCAGGGTGCCTGACAGTACAGCAGGCAGAGAGCACTGTGTTAGGTTGTCACGGGGATTAAAAACCACAAGGGACATAAAAGATGACTCAGTAAACTGACAGCAGCTATTTTTATTCCCCCTGCCTTCTGGAATCTTCCCTCTTTCCTGTTCTTGGGGCTGCATGTAGCCTCCCTGCTTCCTTTGCTACCTTTGTATCTTCCTGATCCTTGGCAGGAAGCACTTTCTCCGACTCTGCTTGCAGGGGAAGCCCTCTGTCCATACTCACAGCTGGTCCTGATACCTGCTCTTCCTGGAAGAGGTCCAAGCCGTGTAGGCCTTGTGAGTGCCCTGAGGGCCAGGGCAGTTTTGAGGACCTCTATTTCCTTTCTTTACATTCCCTGCTAGGAGCCCAGTCTATAAATAAATCTGCTCCTGAGCCAGGAGGGAGGAAAGTAGGCTCCCCGCGTCATGGACCCAAGGCTGTTCCTCCAGAGTGATGCTCTGAATTCATGCAGTCCCCTTTCATGTCCATACATCTCTGTAACCTTGATGCAGCTGCCTCTGAGACAGCAACGGCCTCTTCCTGTTTGTAGGGTTAAGACAGACTTATCCCAATCCCATTAGACACCCCAGTTCAGACCTTCCCACCACACAGACCATGATATTGCTGTTGGCAAGTGCATGCTGTAAGTGCTATGCAGCCGCACAGGGAGCTCTGGAGAAACCTGCTAGCAGACAGAGCGCTTAGGAATGGGGTCTGCTGGGAACAAGTCTGCAGTCACCTTCTCCTGAAAGTCTTTTTGTGGTTTGTTCCTTTATTTCTTCTGAGGCAGGGTCTCATGTAGCCCAAGATGGCTTCCAACTCACCATGCTCAGGATGTCTTAACTCCTGATCCTTCTGTCTCCACTTCCCCAGTGTGGTGATTTTGGGAATGCATGACCACACCTGGTTTATGAAGTCCTGGGAATGCACTCAGGGTTTCATGGGAACACTCTACCAACCAAGCCATAGCCATAACCCAAGGAACAAATTGCAGTGAGTGTAATTTCCTGCCCCAAGGAGTTTTGATTGGTGATGGGGGTACAGAAGAGACACCTAGGATGTGGGGTCACTTCTGATGGGAACAGGACTGGCTATGACTGAATTAGTATCAGAATAGCCCCCCTCCTCCTCACACACACTATGTGGCAGCAAGAGTTTGTGGTAATTGTGCTTGTTAATTGTCTGTCTCCATCCTTTAGGCAACTCCAGACAGTAGCAGTGACTCATTAGCTAGCTTTGTGTGACTGTAGCTAGGGGACCCGCCAACTTTTGGACAAGCTGGGGTACAGCGGATAAATAGAGTTCCTGTCCTAGGGACTAGTGTGAGTAGATAGGTAGCAGCACTTCCAGGTTTGAAGAGGGCTGGAGGCCATTCTCACTGTGAATTAAAATGGCCCTTAAAACTACTCTGCTTTAGGCACCAGGCCCTGAAAATCTCAAAAATTAACCACAAAAGTAAAGTCAAGGATGGCTCAGCTGGTTCAGAGGTGGCAGTCCTGAACTAAATCCAAGTTCCCCATGAACTCAGGCAAGCAGTTGATAGATGTCTGCTCTGAGTTTGGCTTTTCCGGGGAACAGCTTAGTGTCTTTTTCACTTTGACTTATAACTCCAGGCAGAAACATCTTGAGAGCCTTTCAGAGCTTTTATTTGCTAATTAAAATGTGAGAAGGGAACACAGCTACAGGTAGGGTTGTGGTGCAAGGCACAGCTGTGATTTAAAAAAAACACACACACACACATCCAACCCAACAGTTTCAAAATGAAGTTATTAGCACTTCACCTGTAACTGCGATGGCTCTTAACTTTCACAATCCCGTCTCTTAAGCACCCAACTCTCCTGCAACTCTTTGGAGTGTTTAGATTTTTTCTCATTTTGCTTTTTTTTGCAGTGCTGGAGAGCAAGCCCAGGGCCTTGGGCGCATGCAGCAAGTGCTTAGCTACAGAGCTTTAACTCCACACCTCTCTCCTAGTTTCTGGTGTTATAGTCCAGGATGGTCATGGGGTCACAGTTCCCCTGCCTCCTTTTTGGCTGGGGAGAGAGGATCTTGCTGTGTATCCCTGGTGGCCTGGGCTAGAACTGATGACCCTCCTGCCTCAGTCTCCTGAGGTCTAGGATTACACTCATCATAGTGGTTTGTTTTTGGAAACAAGACTTTTTGCTCTTTGTGTAGACCCGAGTACTTAGCACTTAGTATTGTAGCCTAGGCTGGCCTTGGACTTGCTTTGATCCCCCTGCCTCTCAGTTTCCCAAGTGCTAGGATGACAAATATGCACCATCATGAAAGGGTTGGCCGTGTGTGTGTGTGTGTGTGTGTGTGTGTGTGTGTGTGTGTGCGCGCGCACGCGCACATTAGAGAAAAGGTTGGGGAGAGTTTCCTAGCCACTCTGGGAGGTCTAGTCAGTTATGCATTTTTACAGGAGAGAAAACTGAAGCTTAGAGGCCTTTAGGAAAATGCCCAAATCTTATCCTAGGAGGAACTAGCTCTAGGATGGAGCCTGGGCTGCCTTGAGCTCAAGACACCTGGTTGCTTACTTAGAAAAAGCTTCAGGACCTGAGTTCAACCCCCATAATCCATTTTTTGTTTTGTTTTTAAAGAAGCTGGGCATGGTGTCATGTACTTGTTATCCTAGGGCTAGGGAGGAACAGGTAGATCTCTGGGGCTCACTGGCCAGCCACCCTAGCCTCCTAGAGGAATTCTAGCTACTGAGAAACCCTGTCTAAAAACCAAGGTGGACAGCTCCTTAGGAACTACAGTGAAGGCATCCACAGTCTGAGCACACTTGTGTCCCCGCACACATATACATGTACACTTTTTATTCTAAGAGCGTGGGGCTGTGTGAGAAAGAACCAGCTCCCAAGTGCTCAGCTGCTTGAAGAATAAGGAAATACAGCCTGCTCAGATCCTGAAAATGATCAGCAGCCAGTTGCTCACCAAGCTTGTTCTATATTCCAGACACTCCAAAATGTGTTTGTCCCAGCATGCATGCCTCAGGTGGCTCCTTTTTATTTATTTTATAGTTTCTGATTCATAGTCTAGATCTATGCTGGCAGATGTTTGTGGAAAGACACACACACACACACACACACACAGACAGAGAGAGAGAGAGAGAGAGAGAGAGAGAGAGAGAGAGAGAATGAATGAATGAATATATCTGCAAGGCAGCTTAGCCGTCAGCGCTTTCCCAGGGAAGTAGCATGGAACCTTTGCCAGAGTGGCTGATGCCCTAACAAATTGATTCCTGCCAAACAATGGAGATAAATATTTTCAACAGACAGAAATGTTGGCTCCCAAAGTGTTCAAATTAAAGGCTTATTTCTGAAACAAATACTTTAGGAGGAAAACATTTCTACCAGCCTAGATGAGATCAGGGTTATTCCTCTTGGCAGTGGTGTGATTATTTTGAGATTAAAACACAATGGCTTCCCTCTGCCTGCCTCATTTTCTCTAAGATGACCTACTCACCCGTTCTTGTTTCCTGGAAAAGGGGATCTGTATTGGCTCTGAGCATGGGGAGGAGACAGGGTGGGTTTCCCACAGTCAAAAATTGGGCAACAGACATATTCAGCTCTTTCCTACTTCCATCTGGCCCTCAGTTTCTTGCCCACAAAATGGGCACCAGTATTTGCTGAGATTATAGTCATATACCTCCATTCCCTGTGCTGGGGATTGAACCTAAGCCTTCATCTATGTTCAACAGGCAATGTACCTGGTTCTGTCATGACCCTTAAAACCTGGAAGGTCAGAAAATCAGCACTGTCTAACAGACTTTTCTGGACCAACTGATAGGGCCAAAAGACTTTATGTTACCATTCATCACATATGGCTTGTGATCCTTGACGTGCGGTTAGTGACTAAGAAGCCAAAGTAGCCTTGTGTTATTTCTGAAATAGGGCCCCATATATAGCCCAGGCTGGCATTAAACTCTTTATATAGCTGAGGATGACCTTGAACTTCTAACTTCATCTCCCAAGTGCAGGGATGATGGGCATGTGTCACCATGCTCACTTTGGGTAGTATTGGAGACTTAACTCAGGGCTTTCTGCACACTAGACAATTACTCTACCAAGTAAGCTACATCCCCAGCCCAGAGAAACTGAGATCTTGATTTAATTTTTACCTGTGCAGCTGCTGGGAACTGCAGTTTAGATGCTCCAGCCTGCTTGTCTCCCTTAGTTTCATTCCTTGCGTCCAGTTAATATGCTGTTGGGTCAGTCCTCTGAAGAGCTCTCAGGCCTGTCTCCGTTGTGCAGAAGTTTGGGTCTGTATGTCCATGATGTGTTTTGGCTAGAGCACTGAGCAGGCTGACTTGAGTAAACTCATTTGTGTGTAATCGATTCTCTCCTTCCTCCATGTGGATCCCGGGGATCGAATGCAGGTTCTCAGGCTCTGTGGGTGGCACCCATACTAAATCAGCTATTCCACTGGCCCTCTTATTTTTAAAAAAAAAAAAAAAAAAAAGATCATCAGTCTTTCACTATGTAAGCCAGCCTGGCATCAGACCACTTTTCCTCCTGTTTTAGTCTCCTGAGTGCTGAGAGTACAGCTGTGCACCACCATGCCCAGTTTATGCAGGGCCGAAGAGCCAACTTAGAACTTCAGACATGGCAGGCGGATTCTCTACCAGTTGAGCACATCCCTCCACTGAAGTGCACCATGTGATTTAGGTGGGCAGCATGTCATATCAGTGACCAAGTGAATAAAGGATTGAATTTGTCTCTGAGTGTATTCTGAGTGAACTCTGAAAGGCCCAAGCAGAGGGAGCCTTGGAGGAAGCATCTCCCAGACAGTTAGCAGTAACTGCTTAGAGAACAGAGTAATGGAGGTCTGTGGCTGCTTCTCCCTCAGGTTCATCTCAAGGCCCATGGGAGTGGCAGTGTCCGCAGAACCATGTTTCCTAGGCAGGGCCCTGCTGGGAGGGTGGTGGGTACTATGGTCTGGGGACACAGGAAGCAAAGTACACTGGACTTCTGATTCATAGTGCTTCTGGTGAGGCTCAGGAGGGCTCTGTGGGTAGTTGGGAGGAGAAAGAGGAAGGCGACTCCTGTTTGGAGCCAAGAGGCCGAAGACAGAAGTCAGGCTGCCTTATTTGTGTCCAGAGAACCTAGTGCCTGAGGTAGACTTTTCAGAAACAGTCCAGTACCAGGCAATGCATACTGCCCAGTTGATCTGTAAAGGCATCCCTTCTGTACAGTCTAATGGGCTGACTTCCCCTCCCCGCCTGACACTGGCTGCTCTTAGAACGCCTGCTGTCTGATGTTCAGTATATTTCATTATTCACCTCGGGATGCTGTCTCTCACGTCTTAGTATCTTAGAGTCTAGCAGGTATTGTATGTGGTGCAAGGCTTGTCAGATGCAGCTGCAGTTTATTTTTGCTCTGGGTTGTGATGGGTGTAAAGCAAAACTACAACCCTCCAAATCTTGGGTCTCTTGGTTAAAATTTCTCCATCTTAAGAGATTCACTGAAAGGCTTATACGGCCCAGAACACAGAGTAGGCTAGACTAGCTATTCAGGCTAGCACAAGGAGCAAGTGGCCTCATCACGTTCATAGCGAGAACCAGAGCTCGGTGAATGCATGTGCTACTTGGCTCCCCTTCTCCATTGTCCGGTGCAGGATCCCAGCCAGGGAATAGGGCTGTCCTCCCCGCCACAGTTAATGCAGTCAAGATGTCCCCACAGGCACATCAAGCGACCCATCTCTTGGGCAATTTTAGATTTTGTCAAATTGACAATTAGCACTAATGGTCACAGGCAGCTAACAGTAGCAACTGCTCCCCCCCACAACCTTAAGCATGCAGTACCACTCTTAGCAAGTTTGGGGTTTGTTGCTGCTGTGTAGATGTCTATGGGGCCCAGAACAGCAGGAGTAACAGCCACAACAACTGCTTAGACTATGGTCTGTCTCACTAGACCTTTCCACCCTTCTCTAGAAGGACCTGTAAGACACTGTGCCCACTCTGTGGGTGACATGGCTTGTTGAAGGCCACCAGGTACAAGTGGTTCAGACTGGTTCTAGAGCTGAAGTTCAGTGCCGTTCCTTACAAGCCAGGGTGGTGTTTCTTAAAGGAATTTGGAGTCCACAAATGTGTACCTTGTGTGTGTGTCTGTCTGTGTTCTATGGTATACAAGTGGAGGTCTAGTGGATCTGGTTCTAAGATCTGGTGATCGAGATCAGGTTGTCAGGCTTGCCAGCAAACCACAGAGCCATCCCAACAGCCCACATTATCCTTTCTCATCTCATTTACTCTGGGTTTGCCACAGAACACGGTGTGTCCTTGAGATTAGGTAAACCATGTAAACCCAGCTACTGTGTGCTGTAAGATTATGTGAAGAGTTTTCATGCTTATTGGTTAACCTTAATTTTAAAGGGGGATGAAGATGGCCAACTGTCACATACAAAGATTGCTCTCCAAGGCTTACAACATGGAGGTCCTGTCACCCCCAGGTCCCTGGGAAGGTCATATACTGGCAAGGACTTGTACACTTGCCCATTTTGTCCCTCCCCACCTTTTTTGTTCCTCTAGTTAGAAAACAGTATGTCTTTTCTTAACAGATTTTATTTTTATTTTTGTGTATCTCCCCGCCCCCTTCCAGTGGGTGGGCGAGTAGGTGTGGGTGCCTGTAGAGACAGAAAAGGATATCAGATCCTTTGGAACTGGAGTTAGAGGCAGTTGCAAGCCATCCTATGGTGGGTCCTGGGAATCAAAATCAGGTTGTCTGGAAGGGCAGCAAGAGTTGCTGGGCTGCCTGTCCATCCTCCAATCCCCCTCTTTTTATGTGATAGGAGTTTTCTGTGTAACCCAGTCTGGCCTGTGAACCTCTGTATGCAGGTCTGTATCCCCAGCCGTAGTGCCTCCTAGGCCTACCTTTCAGCTCTATTTGTCCCTTTTCCCTCATTGCTCCATGTTGATTACCAGCACGGCCCCTACCAGCTTATCCCAGTGTTTAGTAGGAGAGGTTGATATTGGCTGTTCTGGTGTGCATCTCCTTTCCAAACTGCCCTGCCTTTACCATGCCCAGATGCCTTTAGGGTCCATGGGCAGTCAGCCTGATTCAGTAGTGCTGTGGCTTCTATATAGGGACTCCCTAATCTTCAGAGGTCTCACCCCATTTCTTTCTCAGCTGCAAGAGGTTTCGTGCCTATAAAGATTTCTGTAGAAATCCTGAGCCTGTGTAAGCAGGTGTGTGTGTGTGTGTGTGTGTGTGTGTGTGTGTGTGTGTGTGTGTGTATTTGCAATGGATAGTTTGTTTCCTGTGGGTGTACATATTTAGGGGAGGTCATTTTTATACTTCTCATTGAACAGACAGACACATGTGCTGCTGTCTGACCTTAGCCTGCCCCTCACAGCCCCTTTGACCTGGCTGGCTACTGCTCTGCAGATGGTACTGTCTTGTCCACTGCTGGCCCTGGGTGACAGTGACAAGGCTCCTAGTGTCTTTGAAGCTGTCTATGCTCTGTCACATAGAGCACAGTTCAGGGTAAGTCCTGAGAGAGTGAGTACTTAGCCTACCTGTGCCCCAGTGCAGTAAAGACAGAGGCGTTTCACAGAAACTTAGGTGCCTTCTCTTCAGAAGGATTTGCCCTCTTCCCCAGCCTCTCCCACTTTTCTCCATCAGCACATTTCCTTCTGTCTTGTTGATCTTTCCTGCTTCTCTCTTCTTCTCTGCTAGACAGCAGTCCCCTCAGCTTGCGTGGCTTCTGGTTTATCTGACAGTCTCCATAGCTCCTATCCTGGTCGAGGATGCTGGTGGTAGAGTGAATCCAGGGCTAAGGCCAAGTGTGTGGCTTCACTAGTAAAGAGAAATTAACCTTGATGTAACAGTTACTGTGCCCTGAACTTGAGATGCGTTATCTTAATTAATCTCCAGAGAGGAGACACCAACTGACCACGGCTACCATAGGCTGTGGGAGGGAGGAGCCCAAGTTCTTGTCCATGCCACTGACTAGAAGGCATCTCCATCCATCCATCCATCCATCCATCCATCCATTTATTTTGCAGTACTGGGGATGGAACCCAGGGCCTCTCACTGCTGGACAGTCAATCAATCTATGCCCAGCAACACCCTTGGCTCCTCACTGGTGTATGCTAGGCCAGAGTTCTACCACTGAGCTATGTCCCCAGCCCCTCCCTGGGGAGTTCTAGACCGGAGCTGTACCACTGAACTAAGCTCTCAGCTCTGACTGGAGGATCATAGACAGGTCATGTACTGCTGACTGTGTCCTTAGCCTTGTATTGGGGAAACACTCTAATGCTGAGCCACACCTCTAGCCCCAGACAGATATTTTGAGTGGGGGCTAGAAGAGGCGATGAGAATTTGATGGGTGGCTCAGCCTGTAATCTTCGATCCTTTGAAACTGGAATACATTCTATTAGTCCAAACAAATGTGGGAGCTAGAGTATGAGCGAACTGCCTGGGTAGTAATCATGGAGGCTCTGTATATACAGCAGCTCAGTTTTTACTGCACTGATGTCATTGACAATTCCTCTGTGAGCTGTAGCTGTTCTCATGGGTTTGACAGTCTCTAAGGGGAGAGGAGAGCATCTGAAATGAGTTCTCAGATTAAAAGTAGAGTTTGGGTCAGCAAGAAGAGTCAGTGGTAAAGAAAGGTGCTTGCAGCTAATGACCTGAGTTTAGTTTGCAGGACACACAGGATGGATGGAGAGAACCAACTCCCTAAAGTCGTGTTCTCCCTCTCCCTCCTTCTCCTTCCCTTCCCCTCTCTCTCCCACACACACAATTTTTAAAAAGCGTAGAGATAATGCGAAAGAACACTTTGCCTGTGTTACTGATGCATCAGTTAGGGCACTGATTCTGATTTGCCAAGAGGCTGCAGTGGCCATGGAGACTGCTTTGCAGGTCTAAGGAGACCCACTCAGTGGAAGGCTTGAGTAAGAGAGAACCTCAGAAGAAGTGGGGTACACTGCAGGTGCATTCTTACTATAGCAAAAGAAAAAAAAGACATGCTTTTAGGGTGAGTAATTTCGAAATCATCATTGGTGGTCTTAAGACTAATTTGAAACATTACATTTCCACTTACTTTTGTGTGTCAGCATGTGTGGATGCACATGCACGTTTGCACCCCATGGTGTGTTTGTGGAGGTCAGAGGACAACTTGCAGCAGTTGGTCCTTTATACTTTGTGGGTCCAAGAGATCAAACTCAGATGGTCATGCTTGGTTGTAAATGCCTTCACCTGCTGAGCCATCTCAGCAACCATTCAGACTGATTTTAAACATCCTCTCCACATGCTTTTCTTTTTCTCTCCTTCCTTCCTTCCTTCCTTCCTTCCTTCCTTCCTTCCTTCCTTCCTTCCTTCCTTCCTCCCTCCCTCCCTCCCTCCCTCCCTCCCTCCCTCCCTCCCTCCCTTCCTTCCTTCCTTCCTTCCTTCCTTCCTTCCTTGACAGGTTTTCTATTTAGCCCAGGCTGGCTCCAATCCCCATTCGTCCTGCCTAAGCCTTCAAGGTGCTGGGATAGCAGGCTAGCACTACCATGCCCAGCTCCAGTTGCTTTCACATAGGTATTACATGGTATTTGTTGGTTTGTCTTCACTTGGTCCAGAGGCTGGAGTCCCCACAGAGAGAAACTTGGAACTATTAGGAACCCTTTGAGGATCTGTCATAGACAGAGGAAAAAAAAAAAAAAACCAAAAAAACCCCCAAAGTTCAGGGCAAATAGCCCTACTGCTGTTCCTTAGGACTGCCTGTATGTATGTGAGCTCACACACAAGGGACTTGCCAATAGCTATGGGCTCTCCATAATGATCCTGAGCCTTGGCTGTGCCTTTGGAAGCTCTTCTGAGGAAGGGCAGGGGCTCTCGGCCTGGCCAGTGGAATAACCTTGAGGGATGAAGAGGACACTCACTAGCTTTCCTTTTTGGCTTGACATACAGCGCACCAAGAGGTGCCATGTAAGCCACATGCTGTTCAGGGGCTGTGTGCTTTAAAAGCCAGAGTTTCACCCTGGACCTTGTCATCCAGTCATCTAGGGAGGGACCTCTTTGAAAAAGAAAAGTTTCTATATGAGGTGTATTGCTCAGATGTTTTAGTGACATTTCTAGTGTTTTCTACCTTGTTGGATATGCCAGGTTGTGAGTTCATGTGTATATTGCCAACCCTGTCAACCTGGGACCTACGGTCAACATAGGGCAAGTAGTTTCTGGCTGGGTGTATTTTTGTGAATGGCTATAGCTGACATGGTAGCCTCCTTCACTTCTCTTCTCTCCCTTTCCCCCTCTGGCCAGTGAGTACATTTTAAAAGGCAAAGCTGTTTGGCAAAAGATGGCTCATCTCAACTCCTTTCTCTTTTTTTGCTAGGGATGGAACTCCTACAAGTTAGGCACATACTATGTCACTGAACACCAGGCTCTCATTGGGAGATTCTAGCAGATATTCTATAGTTAAGCCACACCCCAGCCCCTCACTGGGGGATTCTAGGCAGGAGCTCTACCACTGAGCCACACCTCTAGCCTCTTACTGGAGGATTATAGGCAAGTGTTCTAATGATAGACCACACCCCCAGAGATGAGTTTTGCTATGTTGCTGAAGCTGGCTTTGAGCTCCTGAACTGAAATGATCCTCTTCCCTCAACCTGCCAACTAGCTGGAACTAAAGGCCTGTGATATTGAACCTGGACGGAAGGACTTTAAAAATTAATACCTTCCCATTTTTCCAAGAAACAGCCAGAGTACACACCTCAGAGTAAGTTCCTTCTTCACTGGCTCTTACAACTGAGCAAACCCAGTTCAGGTTTCTTCTGTTTCCTTCTGGAGGCCATTAGAGTCTGGCCAGCATGTGGGGAGCGTACGAGGTGTAAGTCCCGTGGGATGATTTGCTGATTTTGACTAGGTATATCTTGATGACTGTCCCATGTCCTACATATTATTTTTGGTTCCATGTAAAAATCATTTTTTCCCCCTGTTTTTAACAATCACCACAGAATCATCCATCGGTGCCTATGCCAAATAGTGCTGTTCACAGGCAGTATGTTAGTTCCAGCTTTCCCCCTTTTTGCATCTTAATGCCTTTCAGATGTGGGACTCTCTGTGCTCCTGTTTCCATGTGACCTGTGACTCATGGGCTGATGATTCTGTATTTTGGTCCCTCATCTCCCCTTCCTCTCAACACATTAGATTCTCTTATTAGTACGTCATTGTCGACACTTTGAGAATAGACAGGCTCAGTAGATAATAAAACAGTATTGGCCTTGAGTTTTATAGCTGTCTACTCCCTCCGACTTGTTTCTGGAGCTCGAGAATGCAGGTCTTATTCTCCTTCTAAAAGGTCTGGTGGGGGCTGGGGAGATGGTCCAGTCAGGCAAGCATCTGATGCTAAACTAAGTATGAGGACTTGAATTTGGAGCTTCAGCACCCATATTAAAAGCTGGTATGTCAGTGCAGGTCGGCGATCCCAGCTCTGGGGGAGTGGGCCCCAGTGGATAGAGTCCTGGAGCTCATTATCTACCCAGTCTCACTGAATCTATGAACTTCAGGTGCGGTGAGGGATCCTGTCTCAAAGTGAGGGAGAGTGACTGAGAAAAATTCCTGCCATCAATCTCTGGCCTCCATATGTGAATGAACACACACACACACACACACACACACACACACGATTTGGAGGTGGTTTAAATTTTGGGGGGAGTAATTTAGCCTAAGTCTTTGAGCCTTCCAAATGTGACCAGCCCTATCTGGAGCAGTGGAAGCTCCACACATTGGCGGAAGGCTCAGTCTACTCACTGTGTCAATCTGTTTCCGTGGTGGCAGGAGGCAGCACAGTATTAAATTTGGAGACCCCTGTTGGCTCCTCGAGTTGGTTCACATATGTCTGCAAGGTTGGGTAAAGGAGTGAGGTGGAACCCCATAGAGTCTCTGACTGCCAGCAGCAAGTGGCCCCAGGTGTACTGGCTTTGCAATGTAGGTTCCTAGTCACCAGGCCACCTGTTCAACTCAAGCTGTCTGACCTATCAGTCTGCAGAGAGACCTCAGAATCAAAGGACAAATAGCTGGGCTTAGGAAACAGGGTCTGACCTATGTCTTTTAGAGTGGGTGTGGGTGTGGGTGTACATATGTGCCTCACCCTCACTCTACTTCCTTTCCCTGTACATGTCTGGATGCCAGAAGACAGCCTCTGCTGTTTCTCCTCAGGTGCCATCCATCTTGTTCCTTTTGGGGACAGTTTCTCATAACAGTGGGAGTTGTTTTGTACCTGGATGGCCAGTAAGTTCCAGGAACCCTCTATTTCCTTTCTAACGGCAGCCTTACACATAGCTTTGTATGTGGATGTTGAAATCTAAACTCAGGTCTTGGTGCTCACAAGTCAGCTGTGTTACTCACTGACTCTTTCTGACCTGATTGATTTATTTACTTACTTTTGGTGCCAGGCTGGTCTCAAACTTGATGTGAAGCAGAAATTGGCCTTGAACTTCTGATCTTCCTGCTTCCACCTCTGAGTGTTGGGATTACAGGAACACACCACCATGCCCATCAGCCCTGTGCTCTTACTTTATCCTCTAAATGTACTCACTCACTGAGAAGGCTAGAACCCCTCAAGTTCCCACATTGAACACCCCACTCAGTTAAAGAAGCCAGGATATGCTACTTGTGCTATAGCTGGAAACCCAGACTTCTTCATGGCAAGCAGCAGGATCCCTATTGAAACAGCAGCCAGCACTGGTTTTCTGTTTCTCCAAGTTGTGTGTGTGTGTGTATGTGTGTATGTATGCGCCTGTGCCTGGAAGGAAATATCAACTTCTCCCGTTCCTGTCATATTTCAATATTGGCTTTTTTCCGCCCTTCTCCAAGTCTCCCGTTATAACTTCTTCTGCTGCTTAAATATAGCCATCTAAGTCCTCCTTCTTGCCAGATTGTTTATATTTTTGCAAGCCTTCTGCGTTATCTGCGACTGCTTGCTTGCCTCTCTCTCCATCCCACTTCCCCACGTTGGTGGCGGTTGCTCTTTTTCCCCTGCCTCCTCTTCTCTGGGATGACTTTCAAATGTGGTCTATCAAAACGCCCAGTGTTTCCCTCTTTTCTGCAGTCGCTTTGACATCTGTTCTTGAATGCTAGCCCACAGTATTGCTTTGGATTTGCTCACCCAGGATTTGTTTGAATGCCAGAAATACTAAAGGAAGAGTGTGGCATGAGGCCTCTCCCCACCTCACAGTTCCCCTCTCCACATTTAAACTGTCTTTAGATTTCTGAGTTGACAGCATGCTGGTTGGTTGTTCCAGCTCTCTGTCATCTTGTCTGGCCACGAGCCACACCATCATGGTACCAGGAAAGCATCACCCAAGATGGCTTTCTGGCCCACTGGGTTGTTTCCACAAAAAAGGAAGCAGGAGGCAGGGGATGTTGTTCAGTTTGTAGAGCACCTAGTATGCAGGGACCCTTGGCATTTCTAGAGTGATGATACATGCCTGTGCCTCCAGCTCTAAAGAAGAGGAGGCAGGGGGACCTTCCCCTTACTTCACATCCTTCTGGGAAGTTCTATAAGGCAGGTTGGCTTTCACTTCCCACCCCAGTCTCGCTCAGGTGGTAGCAGGGAATATCTTCTGAGTGACGAACACCCTATTCTGCCCACCATTTCCTTTCCATGTGCCCTTCCATGCTGTTATGTGAGCGCCTCCAGCTCTGAGGACATGCATTACACATCTCCTTTTAAGACTCTGGGGATTAGGGATATGGCTCGGTTGCTAGAGTGCTTACAGAGTAAGCATGAAGTCCTGGGTTCTATCCCTAGAACTGTTTAATGCATGCCTATAATCCTAACAACTGGGAAGAAGGCAGAGACAGTAAGATTAGGAATTCAAGGTCATTTTTTCCAGCTTTATAATGAATCTAAGGCCAGTCTGGGGTACATGAGACCCTGTCTCTGGGGGATTGGGGGAGAATCATGTATGACAATCGGAGGTAGGTAGACTCTGGTGGCCTTCTTGGCCTTCTAGTTCTCTCAGAAACATAAGATGATGGGATCTGCTGTGGATGGAGGAGTCGCTTATAACAGTCACTAATGCCACACAGAATATTCTGCTCCGTATGTTCAGTAACTGAATTTACTTGACTTAGCATATGAGACAGCAGGCCATTCGGTGGTTAGCCACATGGCCTGTGTACCTGCTGTGAGCCTGGAGCTCCATCCTGGGCCCATCTGCTGTAGGCTGCTCAGGGCAGCTCCTCATGGCAGATTCTCCCAGAGTCTTCAGGGCTGGGGCACAGGTTCTCTGACACTGTGCCATTCAGAACAGAGCCCTCAGACCTGGCCAGTCTTCTGGGAACCCACCCTGGGGGTTCTCAGACTCCAGGGCATGTGGGATGTTTGGTGAACCTTGCCTATGAAAAGCTTACAGGATAACAGAAATAATTATTCTTGGGATTTGCTTTTTAAAGATCCCTCTTGCAAAAAAATAACTTAATGGTTGCAATTGGGATGCCTGGCCTACAGTAAGTTTTCAAGAAATATTTGTTGAGTGGAAGCAAAGCAGCCATTGTTATCTCCAGTCTCAGGTTCCTACTATAGACTTGTAGAGTCCTACTGGGGGACATACCACGTTAGACAGGTGGATCAGAACTCAGGAGAATGGCCTAAAGAGATGTGGGGGGAATTGACCCAACTGTGGTTTAGTAGGGAGACTGTTTCTATGTGTGTTGGCATAGGGAGGAATCCTTTGTGCAATGCCAAAGGGCACCGTATAGCATGCTGAGCAAGTTTGGTTTTCTCCATTTAGTCTCTATGGGACTGGTGTTGGGTAGATGTATTATACTTATTATGATCCTTAACACTGTCCTTGAGAGATTTGATTCCCAGGGGCTCTCCTCTTTATTCAAGCCCACTGTACACATGATCCCTCCTGATGGAAACTGCACATTATAATCTTGCTTTTCCTTTCTGGATCTCCCTACAGAGAGAACTTGATGCCACCGCAACAGTATTGGCAAACAGGCAAGATGAGAGCGAACAGTCCAGAAAGCGGCTCATTGAGCAGAGCCGAGAATTCAAGAAGAACACTCCAGAGGTGAGCTGGGACTGTGTCACAGTCTTCAGAAGGGGTCTTATGACCCCTGGGAAAATGTAGAACATTTACTGAGACATTTCCTAATTCCCCAGAAAAATTGCATGGTGAGATGCCCGTTTCTTTGTTTGGATGCCTCCAACTGCACCCTGGCAGAGTCTGTGCCTCATCCAAGCCATGTGCTGTGACAGCGGACAAGTTGTTAGAATCAGTAAGACTTGTGTTGATACCAAGTACAGACATTGCATAGGCTGGGCACGAGCAGTGTCAGGCTCGTGCTCTGTTCTAGCCTCTGATATATCAGGGTGGTGTTGACTGAAGTCCTATGGGGCCACTGGGGGCCAGTGGGCTTCATGCCAGACTGGCTTCCATGATGTTAGGCGGTAGTGTGTTCAAAAGATGCATTGCATTAATATTTCTGGTAAAACCTTGTTTGCTCTGTTATGGCCTCTGTGTTTCTTGACACAGGTTGTTAGGGGTAGTGGATGTGCACTCATTTTAGAGTCTGGGCTTCTTTTTTTTTTTTGGTTTTTCGAGACAGGGTTTCTCTGTATAGTCCTGGCTGTCCTGGAACTCACTCTGTATGTAGCCCAGGCTGACCTCGAACTCAGAAATTCGCCTACCTCTGCCTCCCAAGTGCTGGGATTAAAGGCGTGCACCACCACCGCCCGGCCGGGCTTCTCTTTTAGGAGTTTGTTGGGAGTCATATTAGTAACTTTTATCATTTCCATGACAAAAATACCTAACAAGTAGCTTAAAAGAAGAGGGTTACCTAGGCTCACAGTGTGGCAGGGAAGGCATGGCAGCAGGAACTTGGGCTGTCTGGTCCATTCTGTAGGGAGGAAACCGATTAATGCTAGAGCTCCGCTGGCATTCTCCTTCTTATGCAGTCTGGTCCTTCCTCCACTTTTCAAGTGTAGGGATTACAGGTGTGCACCACCGACTATGTTTATGTGATCCTGGGGATGGGATCTAGGAAGCCTTGCATGCTGGGCAAGTGTTCTGCTGGCTGAGACACCTCCCCGTCACCTAAATCTTTCTAGCTGTTGTTTCCTTTTATCTTTTGAGATAGATGCTCCCTGTATAGCCTACGCTCCACAGTCAGCCTCCTGAGTACATCACCACAACTAAGTTAAGTGTATCTTCTATCAGACATCTTTAAAGGTTTTTAAGGCCAGAGTTCAGATGGAAGTGGAGGGGGGAGGGTTCAGTTCGTGTCCTGGGATGCTCAAAGGGGAAAGATGGGCGTCTACGACGGCACGTGAAACGGTCTGACAATGTGGAGGAAGGAGCTGTAGCCATATGTGTGGAGTCTCAGGTGAGTGGAAGGCTTGGGTCTGGCAGCAGAACTGGACCACCAGCTTTGCTTAAGGTTGCATCTAGTCATCTCGGTGACATTGGTCATTTCCAGTAGTTAAACCACCCAGTCATTTAACTTTTAAAGTTAGAGTTTTGTGACACTACATCAAGAAATTCATAAACAAATTCATTCTTCTATTGAAGGAAAAATGGTAACACCAGGACACTGTGTAGAGAGCTTCTAAGTACAGCAGTATTGGTTGTAGTGTTTTAATCTAAAAATTTTGGTTAGTTTGAAGTAGACCGCAGTTACTTTGTAAGTACAAATTTACTTTAAAAAGGTTCATTCCCTATGGATTTAAAAACATTATTTATCTACATAGTATAGCAACAGGATCTCATGGAACCCAGGCTGGCCCAAACCTCACAATGTGTCTGAGAGTGTTGAATTTCTGCTCCTTTTGCCTCTAGCTCCCAAGTGTACTGAGACTGTAGGCATACAGTACCATACCTGATTTCCTTGATACTGGAGATCGAACCCAAGAATTCATGCATTACAAGTCCTTCAGCCATCTTAGCCCTGTATCTCACCCTCCATATAGAATTAATAGCTGCTCTTTGAGTAGACCAAGTATTATCCCAAAGAAACAGTTTTTATTCATAAATTTCTACCTTTAAAATTTATCATATGTATGAGAGTTTTGCCTTCATGTATGTCTATATACCACATGTGTGTCTGGTGCCTGAGGAGGCCAGAAAAGGACTCTGGATGCCCTGGAACTGAAGGTATAGGTAGTTATTACCCACCATGTGGGTGATAGGAGCTGAACCCTGGTCCTCTGCAAGAGCAACAAGTGTTTTTAATCACTGAGCCATCTCTCTAGTCCCAGATGATGGGTGTCTTGCGGGACTATTGCTTTCCCTGTTGTTTGCCTCAGGTGACTTGATGACTACATACATTTCTCAGTAAAGATCCAAAGTTCTAATATCATTATCTGTCCCCTAAAAAATGGTAACATCAGCACAGAGCTTCTGGGTACATCTGGACATATGCACACACACACACACACACACACACACACACACACACACACACACACACACACAAAATAGGGGCATGTTTGTATGTGTTTATGATAGGCTACTTGTATACCTGGTATCTGCTACCCATGGTGTTTTTATTAATTTGAAAGCCCAGTCTTGTGACTCATACTTGCCGTCCTTCTATTGAAGAAAGCTGAGGCAGTGGGATCTTTGTTTTCAGGCCAGCCTGGTGTAAAGAGTGAGCTCAAGACCAACTAAGCAACTTGGTGAGACCTTGTCTTAAAATAGTAAGTAAAAATAGGGCTGTGGGCATATGGTTCAGCAGTAGAGTGCTCTCCTACAGCCTATGAGGGGCTGGGGACCATAAGATGCTTGCCTAGCATGCACAAGGTCCTAGGCTCAGCCTCACCTAATATATAAAATGAAACAAACTGTTATTAGCTTAGAACACTATACAATGCTTTAGGTGCAGTGGATCTTTGTTTCATAAATATATTTTAGGGGGTCTCCTGCCCCCTTTCCCCCCAAAAAAAAGAAAGAAAGAAAATTCTAATTTAATAGTTATCAGTAAAATACTCCCCAGGGTGGTTTGTACTGATAGTTAATCATTTTGCAGATATTTATGTAGCTGCTTCCATGTGTCAGACAGTTGGGTCCTGAGGAGGAAATTCTAACCCTGTTCTTTAGCTTTTATCTCTTCCACCTGGCAGTGGACCATGGCCATGTGGCAGGCTGAGTGCTGGGATCCCATAACTGGCATCTTCTGCTGAAGTCTTTCCTTGCATCATACACATATCCATGTGACAGTATTCTCTGTATAAGCCACAGATGGCTCAGTAACCTTCCATGTAGATAAACACTTCTGCTTTTTTGAGTCTTGTTAGAGCCATGTCTTTCTCAATCTGTCTGTCTGTCTGTCTTTCCATCCGTCTGTCTGTGTCCTGGTCTTCCCCCACCTCCTCTTGTTGGTTGGTTTATTTGTCTGCTTGGTTTTGATTTACCCTGTGCTTGGGATGGAACCCACAGCCTCACACATGCTCAGAGAAGCCATACCACTGATTGTCTTGTGACTCAGGTCTTTGTTGGTTGAATATGATTTCAAAGACCAGATTAATGTCTTCAGTACCTGGTGTGCTTCTAGAAGGAGCCTGGGCACTCTGGTGTTTAGATGAGCTTTGCACGACATCAGCTATTTTTGATGGGATAATTAAAAAAAAAATGCTTGGCTGTCCTGCAAGCCACTCCTTAATTGTCTTTTCTTACTCCAATGTGGTTTTTCTCTATCTTAATATAAAAAAGAAGGGGAGAAGTGAGGGTGTGTGTGTGTGTGTGTGTATGAGAATATGTATGTGTGTGTGGCCTTATAGCATGAGTGTGGACAGCCTCAGTGTTGGTGATTCTCATCTTCCACCTTGTCTGAGACAGGGGCTTTTGTTCTATGCTGTCTGCAAGAGGGTAGCTGTCCTGTAAGCTTCTAGGAGTTCTGGTTTCTCTGCTTCCCATATGACCATAGGATTATAGATGTGTGTGGCCATACCCAGCTTGATGCAGGTTCTGGGGATCCAAACTCAGGTCCTCATGTTTTTGTGGTGAGTGCTTTCCCCATGAGCCAGCCCTCCACCCCCTTCTTCCCTTCCTCCACAAGTTCTCATGTAGCCAAGCTGGCTTCAAACTTACTTCAGATGTGAACTTCTGGGCCCCCGCCTCCATTTCCCTGAGCGCTAGGATTACATGCACCTGGTTGGTTTATGAGGCGCTGGGAGTGGTGATCTGGGATGAGAGTGCATGGCAGGCAAGTACTCTACCAACCCAGTTATAGCCCTAGCATGCTTTTTAGGCTTTGACAGGATCTTACATAGCCCAATTGGTCTTGGACTAAGTATGTAACCAAGGCTGCCCTTGAACTCCCGATTTTTCAGTTTCCACCTCCTGAGTTCTAGGATTGCAGGTAAATATCTCCATACCTGGTTGATGTTTGCATTCTTGCACAACATTTTTTAAATGCTAGATTTGGGACGTCTCTTCTAGGAAGTGGAAGGAATTCTTGACCGTGATAGAAGAAGATTAGATTTGTTGATAACTTCTGTGCTTTAGCAGATGCTGTGGGGAGAGATCTCTGCTTTTTGTCTATGGGGAGGAAGTGTTTTCAAAGTTATGGACGAAGCGATGGACCCCACATCTTTACCTTTCAACCTTTTGCAGAGGTGAGGAATTAGAGCAAGGAGGAAGCAGAGGAAAGATGAAGAATCCAGGTCTGTGGCTTTTGTCTGTAATCCCTGAACCATGGTGGCTGAGATATGAGGGTTGTTGTTATGAGTTTAAGGCCACCCTGGAGTAAAGTAAGACCCCAGCGTTAGACAATTAAGAAGGAAGGAGTAGAGGGTAGTAATCCTTTTTTGTTTTTGGTTTTTCGAGACAGGATTTCTCTGTGTAGCCCCTGGCTGTCCTGGAACTCACTCTGTAGACCAGGCTGGCCTCGAACTCAGAAATCCACCTGCCTCTGCCTCCCGAGTGCTGGGATTAAAGGCGTGCGCCACCACTGCCCAGTGAGGGTAGTAATACTTAACTGTGGCTGGGACCCAAGCGCACTTAGTCACTGCTCTGCTGCCTTTTATAGCTACGCAGAAGTGACTCAGCCTGGAAAAAGAGAGTCACTTAAAATAAAGTAGCCACTCCAGTGGGGCACATCTTGTTCCTATGCAGCCAGCTGGCTGGAGCCTTGTGGGGCACATTGTCCTGTAAGGGGGGGGGGGTCTGGGAGAGGCATGGTGTTCAGGTAGGGGTGACCTTACCATCACCCGGTGGGGGTCAGGAAGGCCATGTATGACCTTGAACTTTCAAGCAGCATGCTGATATTGTGTGTGTGTGTATGTGTGTGTGTGTGTATGTGTGTGTGTGTGTGTGTGTGTGTGTGTGTGTGAGAGAGAGAGAGAGAGAGAGAGAAAGAGAGAGAGAGAGAGAGAGAGAGAAATATTGCCAGACCTAGAAGGCTGCTGTGACTTGAATTTGTCTGTCAGGCTTCATCCCCTCTCCCCTGACAGGGTTTCTCTGTGTAGCCCTGGCTGTCCTGGAGCTCACTTTGTAAACCAGGCTGGACTTGAATTTAGAGCTGCCTATCTCTGCTGGGATTAAGGGCATGTACCACCACTCTACTTTTGTGTCAGCCCTCCTTTAAACCAGAGGTCAGTCTGAAACCTCCAGACTCAGTTGAGCAAACATGGCAGTTAGGTTTTTTGTTCCACATTGAACATATTCAGGCAACTGCACTGGAAACCCACAGATGTGCGTCCCTGATGTCACTGACTGTGGTTTTTAAGGGAGAAGGTAGGCCAGTGATGTCTTGCCAGACATGGGCCTCTTAGCCAGGACATGCCCAGAGATGTTTTAACTAGTCACATGCTAGGGACATGAGCACCCCTGCCACAAGAGAGAACCACTGTGGGGATGTGGGGACCTGTCTAAACCACTTTAGAGAGTCTGTAGCTTCCTCCATTTCGGGTTCTTGGCATTCTGATAACACTGATTACCCACGTGCCTGGAGCTTTACACGGGTGCTTAGGATTCAAACTTAGTCTTCATGCTGACATAGCAAGCACTGTACCAACTCTCTGAGGCCTGCTTATTTTGAGGCAGGGTTTCACCAAGTGACACAAAATAGCCTATTATTATTATTGTTGTTGTTGTTGTTGTTATCTCAAATAAATTCTTCTCTTTGTGGGGCTGTGGGAAATCCACAAGCAACTTTTCAATGCAGTGTTTTCTCCTCGGAGGAGGAGAAATGAAGCACATTTTTGCTTCATTGCGAAGAGGTCACTCTAGTATCTGGCAGAATCCTAAAGCCTGAGTAATCAGCCTGCGTGTTTAATCATTCTAGAGTCAACCACCATAAAGTTGCAATACAATACGATTTTAACTAGACAAAGCTTAAAAATTAAATAGAAGCTTTTAACTGTTACCAGTTAAACATGTTCAACCAGTACAAAAAACATAAGTAGTTTTCTTAGTTTTGAGGAGACCCCAGGGGAAAATTTACCCCAAGGATCAAGTGCAGCTCAAGTCACAGTATTCTAGCATGTTCTAGAAAGAGTCAGCAGGGGCCTTGGGAGGACATGAAGCAGTCCTGAAGAACAGAGGGGGCCACTGGGTTGTGCGCAAGCATGGGTGAGCACTACTAGTCCAGGATTTCCCTCCCACACATGGTGTGACCTCTGCTCCTGGGGCCTTTCCTGTGCAGAACTCTGTCTGGTTCCAGGGGTCTTGGAAGAGAAATGGCTATTCCCAGGCCAGCTGTTGCAGATGTCCAGGGGCGTCTGACCCTGAGCAAGATTCCTCACTGTTTCAGATGTTGTGTTCTTTCCTATACTCTAAAGAGCAGCTCTCACTCAGTGTGTATGGGGTGGGAGTGGTTCAGATTTGGGAAGATCTTTGTAGACCTTCATCAGTTGCACATCCTTAATGGGAAATCCACAGTGTTTGGAGCATGTTGGAGGATTTGAGGCTTCACATGTGTGGACTAGGAGTGCTCTGCCTCTGCTGCCAGCTGCTAGAGGGGAGTGGTTTAGCATATACAGAACATGCACTAAGTACACAGCAAACACTTTTAATCCCTGTCTCCTCCAAAAGGAGCCCTGAGGTTTCTCTAGGGACTAGCAGGTATAGAGAAGGTTCCAGCCATCAGCAGGAGCAGGCAGATAATGGCCAACTAAACAAATGGGGCACATGGTAACTTCTGGTGATATACACACTGGAACAGCCCTGTCTGTAGCTCAAGCCTGTTATCCCAGCACTGCGGATATTGAGGCTAAGAATTAGGACTTCAAAACTAGCCTGGGAAACTTGATGAGAACCTGTTTCAGGAATCAACTGGACTGAAGATATTACATAGTGGTAAAGTACCTGCCTAGCAAAACAAAAACCACAGGATTATGCAGTAGTGTGTGCTCATGGGTGGGTGGGTGGACACTTGAGGAACTGAGATTATTTTAAAGTCAGAGTGAACATGTCCATTTGTAGCATCCCTATCCCCAAACACAAACACACAGCTACTGCAGAGACGCTGAAGCCACTGTTGGGGCATTTGGGTGGGTTATTTGTTAGTGGATCCTTCACATTTAAGTAAAGGCTTAATTGTGTTGAGCAGAAAGACATCAGATGCCATCTTTCAGAAGATCAGGGCTGCTTCTGAACTCCCTGACTGGCAGCATTGGAAGAATCCTTAACGTGATCCATGAAGAGTTTAATCTCCCAGTGTCTCTGTTGGGCTTGCTTGAAGACACCAGGGCCACCCATGGTCCCACTGTACCACACACTCTCTATGGGAACAGCAGATGAGACCCAGGTCTCTGAAGAGTGCTTAGAACTGACAGCCTCTCCCCCTGAGCTGTGTGTCTCTTCCTCTGTGTATCTGGCATTTCCAGAGAGCTATTTTAAGCATCATGGACAAATTATCTGAGCATTTAACAGCTGTGAAAAGGAAAGGATTGTAAAGAGATTTACATGGGCTAGAGTTTTAATGGTGACCTTTGTGAGCCTCCATATTCCCATAGAGAAATGGGACTGATGGTCCCAGATGCTAGGTTGAACTGCTTCCAGAATAGCATGGCAAAGTCATGGGAGCTGTGTGATTGTGATGAGCATTGCTTTGAGAGAAAAGACACTGAGTTCAGGAGTAGATTCTGCCTTATCTTATTTATTTTAGAGATGAAACAGGGCTTTCTGGGTGCTAGGCAAACACTCCTCCACTAAATCTCAGCCCCAGCCCCTCACTGGAGGGTTCTAGGCAAGCCCTGTACTTAAGAGCCACACACCCAGCCCCTTGCTGGAGAATTCAAAGCAAGTGTTCTGTCTCAGGTACATCTCTTTTTTTAAAACTTGTATTCTAAGGCAAGGCCTTGGAATATAGCTCAGGCTAGCCTTGAGCCTACAATCCCCCTGCCTCAGCATTCCAAGTAACTAGGATTATAGGTATATGAGGTGGTAGGATATATTTGGATCACCATGGACTAACTAATGGCCAATAATGGCTTTTGATCTTACCTTTCAAATCTCAGTTTCACAAAAATGGACTCAGGTCTGATTGACAGACATGAGTAAACTCAGCCTGGTGGGTTAGTAGCCATGGTCTAGTTGGCGTTCCTGAAGGAGATCTTAGATGGGAGTCAGAACATTTGGGGCTCCATTCTGATGGTGCTGCTGCTACTGACTTGGTTTGCAACCTGATCAAGCCCCATCACCTTTCATTTGACAGCTTTTAAACGATCAGGTGACTTCTCTGTGACATTTTACTTAGACCACACCAGCTTCTGCTGCTCGTTTCTCTCTGCAGCTCTTTCTCTCTTTGTCTGTCTTTCCCCACAACATTCATGGCAAGCTCTTTTTAGGTTTTTTCTTTTCCAGAATTTGCATGTATTAGGAGATCTTTGCAGATCCTGTTATGTGAGAACTCTGAGTTCACCAGGAAGAGTTTATTTACTTTCTGGTTCTGGGTAACTTGAGGGATATGACAGGGACAGCTTATAACAGCGGTTGACATTTATTAATAGCTATCTATTCATGTAGTTCTTTTCCAAATACTTTTTTTTTTCTTTTAAAGACAGGGTCTCATGTAACCCAGGCTGGCCTCAAACTCACTATGTAACCAAGGGTGACCTTGTATTGTTAACCTGCCTCTATCTCCCAGTGCTGGTATTACTGGTATGCATTTGTATGCCCATCTCCATCCACTTTTAAGTATGTGTTTCTGCAATAGGTACAGTGTTTGAATCAGGCAGAAAAAAATCGAGACCTAGAAAAGACATTAACTTGCTTTGTATGTCCTACTCAAATCAGCAAAGCTGGCAAGAGACTGTACATCTAGCCTAGCCTTCCTAGGTCTGTGCCAGCGTGGGTCCCTGGGGAGTGCTTCCACAGTCTTGCAGCCCACAGCCACCTTCTGGGTACACAGAGCCAGCTGCCTTGTGGGATGGATCTCCAGAGCCTCCTCCTGCTGCTGAGGCTGCCTGGTCCCACATCACCACCCTCTGCTGCCTGCTTCCAAGCACATGAACTTCCCTGGGCATTTAGGGGAGAGTTGGAACTGCTTCTCATGGCATTCTCTACATATCTTTTGCTTCCCGTTTCACATCTGATCAGTTAGACCATCAGTCTTTTTGGAACCCTACTATAATTTTGTGCTGACTGCATGTAGAGCACTGTAAAGAGGGTCTATGGCAAGTGTGCTTGGTTAGTGCCTCTGACTTGATAGCTCAGCTACTGCAAAGAGGCCCAGCTTTGGTGCTGGTGCTGGCCACATCTTCCCTCACCAGCTTCCATGTTACACGGTGGGAGCATTGCATTCCTAAGGTACAGAGCATGAACATTTCTGCTCAACAAACCTTTTCTTCTAAAAGTACCTCGCTGGTTTTCTCCATTAACTGAGCCGTGCTTGCTAGATGAGTGTGAACAGGAACCTCGTGTACTTGATATTTTTTCTTTCTCTTGACTGGCACACTGCCTTTCACTCTGAGTGGCCTGTTCACACTTTCCTGTCTTCCCCTCTGACAGCTTTGCTCATTTTCCTTGTTAGATCACTTGCTGCCATGCCTTACCCACAAGTAGAGACCCTGATGGTTCCAGTCTGAAATCTCTTGAGAGTTTGCCTTAAGGACATCTCCCAGGCCAAGGCATGTCCCTTGCTTATTGTGCTGTCTGTCTTATGGAACTGAATTATTTTTGGCAAGTGGGAATTCCCATTCTATCTTGCCGCCCCCCCCCCCCACCCCCATTTTCTTTCCCACATATTTTTTTTTTTTCCTATTCCAGATCCTGCTATGTTTGTTCATTAGTTTTTGAGACAGGGTCTCACTAAGCTAAGACTGGCCTAGAACTTAACTTTGTAGCCAAGAAAGTTCCTTCTTCCTCCATATCCCAAGCCTTAGGATTAACAGGCATACACTGCCTCACCGGTTTCTGTGGTTCAGGGAATGGAACTAAGGGCTTCCTTAGGCAATCCTCCTGCCTCAGATCCTAAAGTAGCTTAAATGACAGGTCTGTGCAACCACAGTGCCTGGCTCTGTGCCCCACCAGCTGAGCTACACAGCCCCAGCTGTTCTGGATCTTATTTTGGAACTCTCCTCTGTGTAGATGTTACCAGGGCAACTTCTGGACTCTTTCTATAATGCCAGCTTTTGCTTTCTGCCCCAAGCCTGGGCATTCTCCTGTGATTGGTGGCAAGTAGGGCCTCAGTTTCTCCTCTTCCATTAGAGCCCCTTGTCCCTCCTATAACTAGTGACCAGCCATCCAATTTATCTACCCCCAGTGAGTTGATCTGACTTCTTTGTCCTCTATCAGCCACCATATTCCTCATCGATGCCCCAGGACTGTCCAAGCCATGTACTCTTTGGATTCTTCCAGTGCTTTTCATGTCCTTGGTGAGTGTGATGCATCAGGAGCCCCGGGCCCATCATTCTTCAGTGCCATGTGGGCTATGTCTGGGTCTTCATCCTCTGCTGTCCAGCTTACAGTCTTCTTCCCAATTCTGTTTTGTAAAGCTTTGTTTCTTTTCTTTTTTTGTGCTGGGACAGGATCCTAGCTGAGTACTCTACCGCTGAGCTAAGTCTCCAGCTCCCTCTGGCCCTCAGGTCTGTTTTCTCCCCACCTTCTGGGGTTAAACACTAGCATCGTTGGTAAGTACCCTATCACTTAGCTACTTCTCACCAAGTTGCTAAGGCTAGCTCTGTAGTTAGGCTGACTTTGAACTTGTAATCCTTCTGCCTCAGACTCTCAAGTAGCTTGAGGTCTGTGTGACCACAGTGCCTGGTTCTGAAAATTCCTACTTTTTAATGAAAATTTAAATGAATTTTTATTGGGATTTCATTTAATTTGTACATTTGGACAGACTCAATGAAGTGTTCAGCGTTTTGATAGTATTATTGCAGATCATATTCTTAGGTGAATTTAATTCCATGTAGGGCTCAGGGGACTCATGAAAACTTACAGGGCCTTCCCTTACACAGCTCATTGTGCAGATACAAAGTAGTCAAGATTGAAGGATTGATCATTTTCATCTGGAGCTGAGCATAAAAATAAACCCCACTCTGTTATCATAGGTGGCTGTGATTAAGACAGGGCGAAAGGTCGGCTCCAAGCCTTCTACCACTGACAGTTCCCTGAGGAAGATGGAGTGTCTCTTCATCTTTGGTCCAGGTCATCAGTAGCTGAAAGCCATTACTGTCTATTGGCTGTTTGGTTTGTGTGAAATATGGGGCTGGGCAAAGCCGGCTTCCCTGAGGTCAGGTGTGTTCATGTAATCAAAAGATCTGGGAACTACACAGTACATACTAATATGTATGTGCACATGAGGTAGTGACACAGAGATGCCTTTTGTATTATAAACCATACTTCACTATGTGTTATTTTCAAGCTCCTGGGGAGAAACTCAGTTAGCCAGTTTTTTGTGTCTCGAAAGACAGGCATTTGTGAAGCTATCAGCCACTGACTAAGCAATGAAACATGAAGATCTCTCCTGTGTAATATGTGCTTAGCCCTGTTCAGTTCCCATGACCTAGACAGAGAAGTAGGGCATTGGCTTCTATTGATTTGAATTTAAAATTTGAAGACAAGAATATTCTTATTTAATTTGTATATAAACATCCCACAAACAGCATTTCACCTTTTTTTTTTTTTAACATTTTAAAATTGCCCTGTGTATGTTCATGCATGCATGCGCACCATGGCATATGTGTGGAGGCCAAGAGTCAGTTCTCTCCTTCTGTCACGTGGGTCCCAGGGATGAAGCTGAGGTCATCAGGCTTGGCAGCCAGCACTTTTACCCATTGGACTATCTCTCCCTTGCTCTTTGCTTCTGATTTAAGTGTTTGCCTTGTGAAAGAAAATACAGTTTCTCATAGTAACCCGAAGGCAGGAGGAAAGGGATCAGTGAATGTGCTCGTGAGGATTCAGAGGGGAGGTTAAAACAGGGCCAGGGCAGGGCAGAGTGACAAGTGATGACCAGAGTGTGTGGGCTCGCTCCTTCCAGCCGGAAAACCAGGAGCTGTACTCTTTTTGCTGAAAGATTTTGAAAACTAATCTCTCCTTTCCCGCCCCCTCCTCTCTCTTTCCCTCCCTCTCTCTCTCCCTTCCCCCTACCCCCTCCCTCTGTCCTTCTTCCCCTCCTTTTCCCTCCCCTCCTCTGTTTGAACAAATCCATTTGTACTTATAGCCAGATAAAAGTGCTTGAGCATGTATTCATTGTCTTGGATGTAAGTGTGGGAATGCCAGCCAGCCTTTTTAAGTAAAGGAATTGATATGGAAGGAACCAGGGAGCCGAGAGCCATTTCACTCTGAAATTCTTTTTGCATTAGCACATCTGCAGCACTGAGGACTGTGTGGAAAATTGAAATAGTGCTTCTATCCTGCCGTGTCTCCAGCGCGTCAATAAATCACCTTTTTTCCCTTTTAAAATGTCTGGCCTTGTAATTTATGTTTGCGTAACCCATTACTAAATTCATAGTAGGTGTTTTAGTTGGCAGGCGTTGTTCTAGAAGTTCTGGGGGCACTGAAAAAATACAGAGCCTTTGTATTTATACTTAAGTGGACATTTTAGTTTAGTTTTTTTGTTTTAATAATGAACTGGGTATTTATATAATTTTATACAGTATTAGTCGTGTGCATATAAGCCACAGTGTGCGTATGGAGTTCACATGACTGTTTCTCTGCTTTCACTGTGGATCCTGTGGAGTGAATTCAGGGCATCAGACTTGGATGTCAGCTGCCCTTACCCAGGGAGCCTTCTCCTTAGCCCTGAATTTGAATTTTGCCTTGGAAAACAATATCAAGTCATGCTCTTACCCTTCTCAACTGTTAGGAACTTCTCAATGCACTTCATGGTTTTCTTTCTTCTGAAATGAAACTTGGTGAAGGACAATGACTCCGATATTAAGATTGAACTCCTGTGCGTCACTCTGAGTAGAATACTAGCAACCACTGGCCAGGAGGATGGTTGGGGAGGTAAAAGTATCTGCCACAGAAGTCTCTCGAATTAAATTCAACCACCAAAACCCATAGTGGACTTTCACACTTGTGCTTTGCCATTGCCCCCTCCCTATTAATAAAAATTAAGGAAAACTTAAATCTGTAGTTAGACATGGTAGAACATCTTCATGCCCCCTGCCTCCCCTGCCCCCAACCCCATGTCCTTTCCTCCCATAGAGCCCAATTTGAAACTTCTAAGAAATCAAAAAATGGCCTTGAATTCTTATTCCCTTTGCCTCAGAAGCTGAGGCGGGAGATGAAGATTTCAAGGCTGGACTGGAGAGCCCCGCAAGGCCGGTTACTGTTTTCTTTGTAAAGAAGGGCAGGCGTAGCTCAGTTCCATGGTAGAACAGTAGCTTTGCTAAGGGCCCAGCTTTCATCCTCAGTAGCTACAAGAGGAAGAAAGATGGCTCTCATAGTTTTAAAATGTTTTAGCTGTTGACCACAGCGTCAGTCCTAAAGTGAAGGCAAATATACCCATTCACGGACTCTACTCACTGGTGTATGCGTGTGTACATGTGTGCTTGTGTTTTAAACAGGAATAGAATGCTCAAGAGTTGTTCATGTAATTATGATTGACTCAGAACATTTCATCCTCCCCCCTTTTCCCTCTCCCTGTCTTCCTTCTTTCTTTCCTTTTTCCTCTTTCCCTTCTTTCTTCCTCCTCTCCTTTCTTCTTTGCTTCCTCTTCCTTCCTGTTTTTCCTTTTTCTCCTTCCTTCCATCCTTCTCTCTCCCTACTTTCCCTCCTTCCCCTCCCTCCCTCCTTTCATCTGAATTCAAATTCCTAAGGCATCCAGAAATGACCTTGAATTCTTGGTCCTTTTGCCTCTGCCTTCTGAGTGCTGGGATTGGAGGTATGTGCCATCCAACTCCAGCTGAGACTTTGTAATTTTTAACCAAGCATTGGAAAATAACCATTATCGGCTGAGGACATTGCTCAGCAGAGCATTTGCCTTAGATTGACTCAGAACATTTCATCCTCCCCCTTTTCCCTCTCCCTGTCTTCCTTCTTTCTTTCCTTTTTCCTCTTTCCCTTCTTTCTTCCTCCTCTCCTTTCTTCTTTGCTTCCTCTTCCTTCCTGTTTTTCCTTTTTCTCCTTCCTTCCATCCTTCTCTCTCCCTACTTTCCCTCCTTCCCCTCCCTCCCTCCCTCTGCTGAGGACATTGCTCAGCAGAGCATTTCCCCGCCCCCAAGTGAGGAGTTAGGGGTGTGGTTTACTGGTGGAGCACCTACTTAGAATCCCCAGGGAAGGGCTGAAGGGCAGCTTAACACTAGAGCCCCTGCCTTGCCTTAGGTCCCATCTCCAGCACTAGAAGACAAAAACAAACCCCAAACATTATGTCTTCTAATCATGACTTAGAAAAACTTGATAGAGTTTTGCTGCTTTGAATCATCATAATAGTAATCAAAAATAATAATAAGTCCTTGCTTTTCTTGTGTAAAAGTTTTAAAAGTAACTTATGGGTTGTTAAAAAGCCATGTATGGTTTGTGAGGAAGTTTGCTTTGTTTGGGTTCCCCCCTCCTGTCCCCCACACCTTGACTGGTTAATGATGTTTTCATCTCCAGCCTGCCTCAGCCCTTGAGCTCACCCTGAGAAGCCTTCCTATAAGCATGGCCTCCTCACTCTGAAGCACAAATGCACTCAATTGTTCCTGAGATTGTCCTAGCTTGGCTCAGCATTGCACACTTGCCATCGATGCACTTGGGAGGCTGAGGCAGGAGGATGGGGCACTCTAGGTCAGCCTAGGTAAAACCCCATCTCAAGGAAACAAAACAAGAACACAAACCAACAATGGGCCTGTGTCGGGCACGTTCAGAGTATAACTGGTCCCTATGGCCGATATGTTAGCTTGGTAGATAGATTGGGAAGTTTGCCCTTCTACCACCAAAGGTAGGGATTAAAAGTATCTGACATCATTTTGTTTATTTTAAAAATAGCTTATTTGATTTTTTTTCTTTGTGGATTGTTTTAGCCTGTTTTGCAATTCTGGGGGTTGCATTAAAACCTTGAATGTGCTAACTTTCTATTTTTTTTTTTTAGTATACGGGGTCTTAGCATGTAGCTCAGACTGGCCTTACCCTTGCTCTGTAGCCCAGTCTATCCTTACACTCTTGATCTTCCTGCCACTCTAATGCCAGAATTACACTTCATTGAATTTCTGTGTGTGTGTACATGTATACACATGAATGTATACGTGTCTGAACATTCATGTTCAAGTAGAGTTTAGATGAAAACCTCCAGTGTTAGATGGGGTTTTTGTTATTTAGCCCTGCATACAACAGACTGGGTCCAGCATTCCTGGAGTTTCTCCTTGTCTTGCTGTAGGGATGCTAGGATTACAGATGTGTGCTGCCACACCCTGCTCTGTGCTCAGATCCTCATGCTTTCATGTCACTCTCTGTACCCACTAAACTCTTTCCCTGCCCAGTTTTGGTTTTCTGAGACAAGGTCTTCCATGTAGCTTTGGACTTGCTATGTTCCTGCCTCAGCTTCCTGGTGCTGATTTTCTCCTTATAGTACTTGGTTTTCCTTGTTATTTGATCAACAGAGGTGTTTATTCTGGCTGCAATGCCTGAGAAACATTCATTTGTATTCAAAATGTGTCTTTTTTAGAAGTTTCAGGGGGTGATATTTATGATTTATTCACTGGCAAGATACAGGGCTTCTCAAGTTTGTTTCAGCTCTGTGCCACTTCTGCCCAGGACCTGAAGCAGCACTGTGTCTGTTGCTGTGGATGGCAGACACATTTATGGCCCTGTGTGATGTTTTCTTCCAACTGCTAATGCACTGTCTGCTCATTTCCCCATCATTCCCTGTCCCCGGGCCACTGGTTCCCTGTTGTAGAGACTCTCTAGCCATGTCTCTGAAAGAGCTTCCAGCAGGGGAAAGTGCTGTGCCAGAGGCTGGAGAAGGGAAGCAGAGGTGTTTATTGACCCAGAGACTCCTTCCAGCTTTCCCTACTAGTTCTTTTCCAAAGCAAACTGGTGGTTTTCTTCAAGTCAGCTATGGCCAAAATATAGCAGGATCTGCTGTGTGTTCTTTACAAGGAGAGGAGCAAGCATGCCACATGGCTCTGGGGGAAGGAAGAAGCTGGTGTGTGAGGGGACAGGCTAGCAAGGACAGTGGTGAGGACATCTAAGTGACAGTGAAGGACAAGCTAGACTTGAGATGAAGGCAGCTCTGCATCCTCTAGTCAGTATCCTGGCTGGCTGTTGCTGCTACCCACAGGGCAGTGGGCAGGGTGGTCTGTTGTGTTAGTGATGAGCCATAGGGGCTGGGGAATATAGCTTAATGATACAGCATTTGCCTAGAATTTGGCAGTGAGGGGGCGAGGGCTTGGTTCAGCAGTAGAGCACTTTGTGAAGTTCTACTGTGTAAGCAAGGCTATACTGGAACTTACTATCGTCCTGCCTCAGCTTCCTGAGTGCTTCTGTTATAGGCCTGTGTGTGTGTGTGTGTGTGTGTGTGTATGCCCAGCCATGGGGAGTGACATTTTACATTTAAAAACATGTGTTTAGGGATATTTGGAGGGGGGGCACACATGTGTTGTAGCTCAGGTTTGGGGGTCAGGGTATTAGTTTTTAGAGCCAGTGCAGGCCTTCTACCATGTAGATTCTGAGTATCAAACTTAGGTCTTCAAGGGATGGTGGCAACTGCCGGTACCCACTGAGCCATGTTGCTTGCCAGGGAGTGATGAGTCAAATTGTGCTTATCTCAGAATCCCCAACCTGCATCTACCGTACCCCAGCAGGATTAAAGCTATATGTCCTCACCCCTGCTTAGTGACCTGATAGACTAGTGGTGGGCCTGGCCTCTCTGGTTACCTGGCTCAAGTATACTCACTTTTGAGTGTGAACTGTTTTCATGAAGGTTGAGAGTTTCCTGAGGGGAAAACTGGCTTGTTTCTCTTCTTGTGCAATGAGGAGAAAGAAAATGGTTTGCCAATGATTGTCCAGAGAAATGTACCCAGAGACAGGCTCCCCGCTCCTGTGGGGACATGGCAGAAGAGGACCACAGCTGCTGTGAGACCAGGCCCTCTGCTTGCTGTGTCCTTGGGCTTTTAGATCTCCTCTTGTATTTACTTATGTCCTGACTGAATTCCTCTACTCACCCAGGCACCTGTGTGTGTTTTCTCTTGAGCTTCTGAGCTCTAGGAAGGTTGGGACACCTCAGATCCTCCCAAGTCCGTGATTCAGCACATTAATGCTCCACGAGCACTTGTGCTTGCTGCGTGCCATTAACCTTATATTTCTGGATTGATCCACCTCCTCCCTGGTCAAGAGTGCTCTTGAATAGATAAAGCTGTCATAGCTGTCTTAGTATGAATAAGATACTTGTCCTGTTCTTCAAGAGCAGACTTGTATTCAGAATGGGATAATTCTTGCTCAGAGCCACACAGCCATTCAGTCGTGTTAGTGAGCCAGGACTCATGTGGAAGAGTCCAGTATCTCCGTGGTCAACAACTCCCCCTGTTTGTTTTCACACTGCAGATTTGAAAAGTCAGAAGGGAAAGGGCAGTGTGCCGGGCTTCCTAGAGGCAGGTGGCTCTTTTAAAGCTGGGTCTTGTTATTGCCAGCTTGACCTCGTTTCCATGGAAGCAGCCAGCAGGGGCAGCTTGTTCCTATCAGCCTGGGGCCCAGTGGAGCCTCAGCCCCTGACAGGCTCTAGGACTGGCCCTCTCTCTGGCTCATGAGAGGGAGATCCAAATGGCCATGGAGCCTCTCTCCTCCCACTCCTATTGTAGAGGTTTATACCTGAAGGAAGAACTAGGGACTATGTAGTGCCATGCTTTGCCCCAGACTTGTGTGGGTTGGGCTTCCTTTCTCTTTCTGCCCTGGGACACCTCCTGTGTGGGCCGTGCTCAGAGGTGTGTGGGTTCTCTGGAGAGTAGAGGGCTTTTCTTACAGTCTCAGTCTCGTCTTTGTCTCTCTGTCTATCTGTCTGTTTCTCTCTCTCTCTTTCTGTTTGGATTTGTCTTATATATGTGTTTCTATACAGTGCGTTGGAGGTTGCCGACAGGTGGTTTTTCTTTGTCTCTCTGTCTATCTGTCTGTTTCTCTCTCTCTCTTTCTGTTTGGATTTGTCTTATATATGTGTTTCTATACAGTGCGTTGGAGGTTGCCGACAGGTGGTTTTTCTTTGTCTCTCTGTCTATCTGTCTGTTTCTCTCTCTCTCTTTCTGTTTGGATTTGTCTTATATATGTGTTTCTATACAGTGCGTTGGAGGTTGCCGACAGGTGGTTTTTGGAACAAGGTTTCCCACTTCACCTGGAGCTCCCTGTCTCAGCTAGCCAGCCCACCAAGCCCAGGGGCCTGCCTGTCTCTGTCGGGGTGACCACCACAGCTAGGTTTGTATGTGGGTGCTGAGTATCAAACTGAAGTTTTAGCAGGATCTTTACCTACTAAGGCTCCATCCCTGCCCCACCCCTACCCCCCAGATACAGTCTTTAGAAAATTTTGCATTGTTATTTATTTTATTTTTTTAAAAACATTTTTTACATTCATTTAGTGTGTGTGTGTGTGTGTGTGTGAGTGTCTCTGTGTGTGTCTGTGTGTGTAGTGTGTGTGTGTCTGTGTCTGTGTGTGTGTGTGTATGTAGGTGCATGCTCACTGCAGTGCCCTTGTGGATGTCAGATAACAACTTGGGGCAAGCTGGTTCTTTCCTTCTCCTGTGTTCCCATGTGAGTCCTGAGGACCAACCCAGATTGTCAGACTTGATGGCAAGCCCCTTTATAGGTTGAGCCGGCTTGCTAGCCCAAATTCTATACTTTAATTTACCCCTTTGAAGTTTGTGAGTGTATCTATGGGTTCTGAGGAGTATTTGCATGGTTAAGTTCCAGAAGTGCCTGTAAACCTTAAAAGAGCAGAGAGCACTAGGAACGGCTTGTTAAACTACAGACAAGGGAAAGGGTTCTGTCCTGCACCCACCCCCACCTCCAACGCACATACTGTTTTACTGAAAATTATCAAACATGCCAGTACATTGTCTCCTGGGTCTGTTTTTGCATTCGTTAAGGTAGAAACATCCACAACTTCTGTTCCAGTAGGTGGAGAAAGACTTAAATCCTAGAAGCACTGCTCATCTACCTTTTTAGGGTATTACAGGTTTAGCTTGAGGGCTGGAAGATGTCCAGAAAAGTATGACTCAGGGAGAAAAAGACTACTCCCAAAGCACGCAGGGTGGAGTGTCAGGGCCAGCACAGTAACATTCCCAGTGGGGAGACCGGCTGTCTGCAGAGCGGAGACACTAGGGCATAGATTTGCTTTCACAGAACAAGTGAAACGGAACAAAAGGGTTTTTTTTTTTTTTTTTTTTCTTTGACTTCTCATTCTCAGAGGCCCAGTTTCTGCAGGTGTGTGTTTTGCTGACACCTCGTCCTCCGTGTTATTTCAGACGAAGTTCACTTCAACAGTATCTCCACCCCACTCCCACCCCAACTAACTGGCTGCAGAAAGGAGACATTCTGTCGCCCCTGTCCCCTGCCAGCCTACTGACGTTAGGCAGAAAGTAAGCAGTACGTCTCCCTCCAGTGCACTTGTTTGAGGGTTTCCCCTCCTTGTTTTCCTTTCTTCTTGGCCAGCCAAAGCCTCTTGTAGAATGGAGCCATCATGGGACAGTACTACCTTCTCCTCAAGTCAAAAGCAGCTGATGTTCTGCCCACCACTGCTCCCAGTTGCATCCTCTCTTCCATTCTCTCGTTCCCGGCATAGAGGAAGCAGCTCAGCAAGAGCACAGCCTTGCTTTACTGGCTGCTGGTAGATCACTTTAGCTTTTCCATTCCTCATTCAGCTCAGCTGGGAGTCTGTTCCTCCCACAACTGGCCACGATGACTAATGAGGCCACATCCGTGGTCAGTGCGGCATCATATTCTGCATGGAGGTGCCTGATGGAGGCACTCTCCTCCTTATCTTGATAAGGCTCACACCAAGGAAAGAAGGTGAGCTATTCATGTCCAGCTAAGCCAGCAGTAGTTGTTTCTCTGTGCTCATTTGTCTGCCCAGCACTTCTATGGGCACTCACTGGGCTAGCCTTCATGTTCTCTGGTGAGTGAGTACTTTTCAGTGACAAGTGTCACAAGCAGGGCATACAATAAGGACTTATGCTCAGCACCACCCAGAGCAAGAGGAATAATTTTGCCAGGAGTAAGTCTATATTGTGTCCTTTCCTATGAGGTTTTGGTTATAAAAATGGCATTGGTCATTTTCTAAGTTCTGAATGTAATCTACTCTCTTAAGACAAGATTTCATATAGCCCCGAATAACCTTGAGCTCTCCATGTAGCTAAGGCTAACCTTGACCTCCTGACCCTCCTGCCTTTGCCTTGCAAGTGCTGAGGTTACTAAGGTTACCGGTGTGTACCAGTACACCAGCCCCCCTCCCTTTTTGAGACAGATGACACCGGCATGTAAATCTAACTGCTCAGAAGACTGGGGCAGCAGGCTTGAGAGTTTAAGGCCTGTCTGGGAAATTTAGTGAGAGCCCATTACAAATAAAAGTTAAAGAAAGAAAGCACAGTGGTAGACTTCTTGCCTAAAATCTGCCAGCGAAGGGCTAGAAGTATAGCTCAGGGGTAGAGCCCTTGCCTTGAAGGCAGGCACTCCACCAATGAGCTGCACCCCTAGCTCTTGCTTTTGTTCTTTAGGCCATCTGTCTTTAGGATTTACCATCCCAGTATGGAGTCTGCAGGCTTCCCAGAGGGCATATGGGGTATTTAGTTTACTACTGGAGAAGTCAGTGTGCCCTCTTGCCCACTGTTCTCCTTTAAAGGTTTCAGGGTCTCAAGGTATGTGATCATGATCCTCTTCCTGGAGCTGGTCCTGGGGGAGGAAGGGTTGGTCACAGTCTGCTGTTTCTGATCCTCAGAGCTAAGACCAGAAGAACAGAGCAAACCCAGTTTGCTGAACTCAGTTCCTGGTTTACTGCCGAGAAGGGAAACAGTTACTGATGTATTTCAGTTGCCTCTGACTTCCTGTTCTTTGGATTTTTGTCAGTTTTAGTTAGGAGTTTCTTCATGTTTATTTACAAAGACTTTGGGAAACTGTGTTGAAGAGGGAATCCCTCTCTGCCTGGATCTGTGCCAGACACTGGGGATAGGTTCTGAGCAAAAGTTGGATTCTTGGTAGGATGTGCAGGCAGCCTGACTTGCCCAAAGTGCTACTGCATCCTGAGGGTAGGAGAGGGAGAGAGTACACAGTTCTTAACCCAGGCTGGGACGATGGATTGGTTCTAGGCTGAGCCTTGCTCAAGGTTGTGAACATGCCTCACATGGATATAGTGCAAGAGTCCACAGGAAGCTTGATGTTTCCCAGTAGCTGTGGCTAAGAGGATGAAGCTTGGAAGTAAGTAACAATGCAGTTGTGGGCTTAGAAGGGGGCGTCACAGGACATGAGGAAGATGCCCATGACCAAGAACGAGCTTGGTGATGAAAAGAAGATGCAGACTGAGGTACCCCAGAAAGTCTTTGGGGCAGGTGTTCAGGATTCCAGCTGGGCAGCTGCCAGGGTTTGGAAGAGCACAGAGTGGGCTGACATCTAGAAGCAACAGCTGACACACAGATCAATACATTGGTGCCAGGTTTAAAATTTGACTCACTTTCCTTTAAAATAATCTCAGTACACCAGGCTCTATGCAAGCTTGACAGTATCCCTCTGTTCAGCCCTATGTGGATGCTGGGAACATCTCCAGTGGTTTTAGAAGAAAGTCTTGGGAGTGTGGAGACATGTTGCCTCATCAGGATATAAAAAAAGTGCTATCTTTAGAGCTCCAGGTACATGATCAAACCTCTCAGACTAGCCAGAAGCAAGACCCTCCCCTACTCTGTTCCCCTTCTTCCTTCCTTCTTCTCTCTTTCCTTTCCATTTTTGAGACAAAGTCTTATGTTCTCTGCTGGCCTTGAACCTGCTATGTAGTCGAAGATGACCCTGAACTTGGAATTCTCCTGCCTTAATCAAGGGGTATGTGTGTGTGGTGCTAGAGATGGAACCCAAGGCTTTGTGTATGCCAGTGAAGCACTCTTAATAAGAGTGCTTATAGCCCCTGATCCCTTTTGGTATTTGGAACAGGGTCTTCATATTCTGTTGCCTTAGTTGGCCTTAAATGTGTGGTGACCCTCTTGCTTCAGCCTCCCAAGTACTAGGGGTTATGGGCATGAGCCACTCTAACTAGCCTGATTATTCAGAAGCCCTCAGTGAAATAACAGGCTCAGTCTGAACAGAGAACTAATTTGGTGGGGTCACCTATTTTGATTTCTGGACTTTTTAAAGGAAACTTTAAAGCCACAAGCAAAATATCTTTGGACGTGGCCTGAAATGACGCTTTAGTCACCCCACAGCAGTGTCCTGCTGCTGGCAAAACAGTACCTTAGCAAGGGCTTCTGGAAGCTTGGGAGTTGTTACTCTAGACCATGCTTGTGTATACTTTTTAAAGGTGGGGGCTGCTCATGTGCTTCCTAGTCTTAGCCAGCACCCTCACTCCCAGCCCGGTGTGCAGAGACCTGCACTGGGTTTATCTCCGTCACTGCAAGTGTTCCCTGTTCCCTGCTCTGTTAACAGAGCTATAATTAACTCACAGGACGCCAGGCAGCCAGATTCGGCCAGGCGCCAAGAAATCAGCCCCAATAACTATATTCACATTGTCAGTAATGCCCACTTCACAGCTTCTGCTAATTTGAAATGGCAAGTTCCAACTTTCCATAGTCAAATTACCATTTTTGTACCGTTCTATTACATGGTGATATTTGTCCATTATTTGGGCTATGTAAACTTGGTATTATAACGACAATTAGTTGTTGTGCACTTTCTGAAATGATTTGCAATTACATCTCTTAAGAGGCAAATTCAAATCTGCTCTGTTGGAGTGAGCCACACATTTGCCTTGGTGCCCCATACACGTCAGAAGTCAGATTTTCAGACAGTTCAAGTGCCTTGAGATTCTGCAGTAAAAGTGAGCCCCTAAGTAGAAGGAAGGGCGTGAGGTAGGAATGCAGGTCAGTCTATGGAGTGTTTGACTGACTGACAAACTCCGAGTTCCATCTTCGGTACCACATAAAACAGGTGATCCCAGTACTTAGGTTAAAGGCAGGAGGATAATGGTTAAAGGCTGTACGTGGCTACACAGCAAATTCAAGGCCAGTCTGGAGTCTGTGTGTGCCAGTTCACACCCCTGTGCATACACAGAATCCAGTTCACACCCCCGTGCATACACAGAATCCAGAGGAGGACATCAGGTGACTTGCTCTATCAATCTCTGACCTATTCTCTCGAGCCAGTGTCTCTCACTGAACTCTTATCTAGGCTGGCAACCAGCAAGTGCCAAAAGTCCCCCTGTCTCTGTCCTCTGTAGACCTGAGGTTATAGCTGCATGTGCAGTGATACCTAGATTTTCCCATGGATGCTAAGAATCTGAACTCAAGTCCTCACCTGTGTGTCATGAGCCCGCCTCTGAGCCATCTCTCCAGCCTCTTCAAGTATCTTTTCAGCACCAAAGTTTCCTGGTTTCCTCATGAAAATGGAGACTTTCCTTGCCTCTTTATCAGTTCCTTTGGGCCATCCAAACTCTCGGGAACTTGAGATCTGTGGCTCCAGGTACTATCAATGACCCAAGGCTATCCTCGTTCATTGGAGCCACTTGCTAGGTCCCCCTGCTTAATGGCATTTAGTTGCCTGATTGGGCAGTATGGTTTTTGGTCACTTGTCAGTAAAGAAACTTCAAGAGGCCCAGTAAGGGCCATAGCAATATCACAATGTCAGGATGTCAGGGCGCAATCAAAGGACAGTAGCCCTGGTGTGTTGAAATGAGTGCGGAAGCTTGGAGGAGGTGTGGAGAAACGTTTATAGCAATACGACATTCCAGTGACATCCAAATGGCATTTTCATTATAGTTTATAAAAATCTCAGTGCACAGAGGATTGGAAATTAAAACATCCATCTGTGTAACGGCTGGAGGTATAGTTCAACAGTAAAGCACTTGCAAAATGTGAGCATTTAAGTTGAGGGGTCTGTCCCCAGGACTACACATACTGGGTTTGGGGTGCAGAGCTTCACTTGGAGAGGCACTGAGTTTCATCCCTAGCAACTCAGAAAGCAAAGCTGAACCAATCCATAGGGTGTTCTTTCCCAAACAGATTATTTGAGAAACGTTGTTCACTATGTGTTGTTTAACACCTTCTCTGTTTGAGTTTCATAGTAATATTTTGAATGTGTGAGAGTACATGTGTACCCAGGTATCTGTGCCCACATACACATATGTATGGAGGCCAGAAGTCAGTGTTGCTGCTCTGGGTGCTGTCCACCTTGTCTTTTTGAGACAGATTCTTTCACAGGCCTCAGACTTGACTGGCTAGCCTAGGGAGCCCCAGGCATGCACCACAACACTGGGCTTTTTATATGGCAATTCAGAGGGTACAAAGGCAGGTCCTTATGCTTGCATAGCAAACCCTTTACTGACTCTCTAGCCCATCTTAGGAACTTATTTAGTGTCGGGCAAGGGGCTTGTTTTATCTTGCTAGGCAGTGGCCTACCAGCATAGCCACTGATGGTGGGACTTCTGAGAGGAGAGGGAGGAGGAGGAGAAGGGAGGATTCCCTAAAAGCCTTTACAGGCAAATGGGTCCTTTCAAGAAGTCAAACTCCCCGAGCCTTGAGTTATGGTCTTCTCTTTATTCTCCCACATAGCCTTGGACTGGAAACCATAGCCCACAGCTACATGTTGCTGTCTGTGTGATTGAAACTAAGAACAACCTCCATGTTTGAAAGAGGACACTTGCAGAGTACTTGAACAGCATGTACAAAGCTCTGGGTTCTACCCCCAGTACTGCCTAAACTGGGAGTGGTGGCTGACAACCTGTAGTTCCCAGTACTCCAGAGGTGGACAGCCTCCTCAGGGGTTTAAAGTTAGCCTCTGCTACATAAAACATTCAAGTCCAGTATGGGATACATGAGAATCTGTCTATCACTTGAGAGTATATGTACATATTTGTGTGAATGTAAATCACATGTGTTGGAGTGCCCATGGAGACCAGAAGAGAATGATGGACCTTTGAGCTGCATGGGAATTAAAGGCAGGTGTGAGCTGCTCCTACCTGACACCGTCTTTTTAAAAAGGTGTTTGGGTGGGGGTGTTTTTACACTCACAGATTCTATAAACTTCTGATGTCAGTACCCAGGGTGTGGGCTGAGGCTGGGGCTGAGTGGGTGAGTGCTTGCCTAGCATGCACGAAGCCCTGGGCTCTGTCCCCAGCACGCCTACCCCAGCTGTGTACAGAGCCACAGTTCTACTTTTCACCACATTGACGCGTGCCGTTCTGTGGTTTCAGGTGTGATGCAAGACTACCATCCTCTGCGTCTCACTTCTCATCACACATTGAGGAGATGTAGTTAAAAACACTGGGGGTGCAGAGGCAGGAGGATCTCAGAGTTCTAGGTCAGCCAGGGCTACATAGTGAGATCCTGTCTTAAGAAACAAACAAAAATAAAGTTTTATTGGAGTCTAATTATGCCTGTTTGCCTCCTGATGGTCTCCTGGTGCCTCTTTCCCACAGATGCCATGTGACCAGCATGGCTTACTATCTGAGCTCTGTAGGAAGAGCCTACTGGCCTTCCTTGGTGCACATTCTCATCCTTACTTACAGTTCCTGTACCAACAATCTGACTTGGTCTCTGCCTCCAGTTTGTCTCCTTTTCAGTCTGTCTGTCTGCACTCAGTCTTCCCAAGATGCCGTTCTTTCAGTTGTTAGTCCTGATGACAATCTACTCCTAGCACCCTAAATATGCACACTCCTGGGAAGTCTGGTCCTGAATAATAGCACCAGTAATTACCAGGGTCCTAAAAGTCCTGCAGAAAAGAAAGTTACTCAACATGGGTTAGTGTGATACCTAGAATCCCACTGAGCAGAACAGTTTGTCTTTGTTGGTCTGCTCGTGTCCGTCAGTGAGGGATGGCAAACATACATGGTAAATGCAGTCCCTACGGGCTTGGACGACCATTCAGCTTCTGGTGCCTTCTCACCTCTGCTGGAAGAGTGCCTCATACCATATGTAGGTGGTGAGGGGACCCATGGCTTGATGGAATGTTATTTAAAATAAACAAGCGAGCGAGTGGGATACTGATTAGATTTGGCCCTTGGGCTGTGGTTGAAGGAACAGTATGTTCTTTACCTGGGGAACTTGTTAGAAATCCTCAAGTCCTAGGCCAGCACGATGTGCACTGCCACAGCTTCCCCGTGGAGCTGACTTTGCTGTGCTGTGTGTTTCTCTGCTTACTTACTGTGTGGGTTGTTGAGTCCCTGCTGCTGTCACTATGTTCTCTGTGGAGGTGTCAGCCCCACAATGTGTATGGAGCCCTAGCCACCAATCTTGATCTGTTAGTTTCCTTGTCGCCACACCACAGCCATCTGTACACACCTGACTGTGTGTAGTGTCACGCTCCTGTGTGTTCTGTTGCCTGCTGCCTTTCCTCTGTGCTCATGGCTCTGCAGCTGGACATCGTACCCACCTCCATGTTTCTGCATCTGCCGAAGTGCATGCTGACCATGAATGATAATATCGGTACTATTAGCACTTGAGGAAGCAGAAGAACTGAGCTGTGAGCTCTTGTGCCTGTGGTCTGTGGTCCACATGCTGTGTGATTCTGTGTAAGAAGGAGTGGGGAAGTGGAGTCAGCACCTCGGGGTTCCTGATTTTCCATGGTTCTCAGAAGTGCTCGTGGTGGGAGGCCTTGCAGCCGTTTCCTCTCCTTACTCCACTCTGACTCAAGGATTGATTGATGTTTGGAAATTGTGACTCATCTTGTTAGGGAAGGAACAGGAAATTTTCTTCTCCCCCACCCCCCTTCCCTTCAAATAGGTAATAAATAAAGGCAGCTGACATCACACTTGGTGCAGTGGGGAACCTTCAAGTACAGGGCTGGTTTTCACAATCAGACACTTCTTGCAGGAAAATACCAGAAGGAAACTTCTCTCTGTGTTTTTGCCCAGCCTTCTTAGTAAACTTGCAGAGTTGTCGTGTGGGTTTGTACCCTTCTTGGGAAGATCTTCAGGGAAACTCATGCTATGCAAGTGAGGCTCATCTCCTTTCTCCTTTAGGAAGAGATGTGGGAGTGGGCCACACTGCTCTGAGTTTCCAAGTGAATACACAGAGTGGTGAGTAATGATGGTTTAAACTGGTGCACGGTGAGAGAATGAGATGGTCCAGGTTTACATCATGAACTAAATACAGATTATCTGGACTCTAGGCTGAGGCTCAGGCTGGTGCCAGGGTGCTGTCGACTGTAGCTCTATTTTGTCTCACAGCATCAAGTAAAGTAGATGCCGTTTGCTTTTAGGAGTCACCTTCTGGGGTCTGAGGAAATAGCTCAATGCATATGAGCTGTGACTGTTTAGCATGAAGACCCAGTTTGCATCGATAGCACTCACACTGAACAAAGAATGTAGACATGCTTATCTCAGTGTTTGTGAGGGGTGGGCGAGATAGGAGGGTCTCTGGGGCTTGCTGATGGTAGCCTAGCTCTAGGCTCAATGCCACCACCCTGTTTGAAAGGAATGAGACAGAGCATGATAGAGCAGAATACCTAACATCTTTTCTTTTCTGGGCACATGTATGGGAAGACAGACAGACAGACAGACACACACACACACAATGTTCTCATATCACTTTAGGGTTGGAATGCTCAAGTGTCTTACTTCTTGATTGTAACTTGGTAACTCTGGAAAATAAGAAACATTTCAAATTGTGACTCAAAGTGAGGCCTCAATAAATGGTGGCCATTGGAATTATTTTATTATTGCCATCCTTGTACTTGCCAGGCTTGATATCCAGTGTGTCACAAGAGGACTGACTGCTTTACTGGGGTTTGCATCACCTGCTGGGGTTTAGATAGGTGCTCTGCCATTAAGCTATACCTCCAAGGCCTCCAATGGGGGATTCTAGGCAGGGGCTCTACTACTGAGCCACGCCCCCAGCCCCCCCATCACTGGGGGGGGATTCTAGGCAGGGGCTCTACTACTGAGCCACGCCCCAGCCCCTCACTGGGGGATTCTAGGCAGGTGCTCTACCACTGAGCCACGCCCCCAGCCCCTCACTGGGGGATTCTAGGTAGGGACTCTACTACTGAGCCACGCCCCCAGCCCTCCCATCACTGGGGGGGGGATTCTAGGCAGGGGCTCTACTACTGAGCCACCCCTCACCCCCCGGTCTTGCTGTATATAGCCGCCTCATGATGCTCACTGGTACTATTTTGTCTCCATTTTTGATAGGAGGACACTATGGCATAAACATTTGCAGAATTACTTGTGTCTGCCCACATACTGATCTATCCACTGTGTACCTTGCATAACAATGATAAGCAACAATCTATATGCTCCATGGTCTCCCATGATGCTGTGGATGGGAGTCTCACCAAATAGAAGGTGAGATTGCACAGAAATACTTGAACATAGATGTTAAAATGAAATATTCCAGTCAGAAGCTGGAGGTATGGCTTAGTTGTAGAGCACCTGTCTAGACTCTTACAGTGGGAGGGCTGGGGGTGTGGCTCATCAGTGGAAAGCTGGCTAGCATGCAAGAGGCCCTGAGTTCAGCCTCCATTTCAACACTGAAAAAAAATGTAAAGAGAGAAATAGAGCCAATATGGTGGGTAGAAGTCAATGTCTTCACCTCCTCATCTCTTAGCATAATATGTGCCACACGGAGCCCCGTTTTGAAATGAGGCTTGTCATAGGATCACTTCGAGCATGCCCATTTTGTCTGCAGTCAGGGTTACAGGGCCTCTGTGACACTGGCCCACAGATGCTGCCTGAGGTCATTTCCCTTTCTGTGTTAGGCTCAGCCTGTGCAGAAGCAAGCAGACTGCTTATATTTGGCACCAGCTAACTTACTTGTTGGGGAGTGACACCAGACACGCAGATTAGGATCTGACTCACAGCATATTTAGTTCAAAGAGGTCAGTTTTAAAAACTTAAATGGATTCTGAATCAACTTTTCTTTCAGAGATCCTTTAAAAGATTGGAATGGTACCACAAGATGTTTACTGGAGTCCAGTTTGAGAACCAGCACCTGATGAATTTTAGATTCCTGTGAACTGTCAGTTAAGAATCAGGGTTCTGGGGGGAGAATTTCAGCATGGGCTCAGTGTCATGAACAAGAGTGTGCATCCTGTGCTATACTCAACACTAAAATACAATTGGATGGAGGGAGATAAGAAAGGGTAATGGGAGGCAAAAATGTCAACATACATATATACATATATGGAATTGCCAAAGAATAGTGAATTTAAAAAAGGGAACAACCAATTTGCTGTGAAGAGGTATTTTTTAATGTTAGATTAATTCACTGAAATTATATAAATGATATTATTTTCCAAGACTGTTTATTAAAAGCAAGAAAAAAATGCCAAACACGTTTTATACACCTGTAATCGCAGGATTCGTGAGGCTGCTATGGAAGGACCCCAAGTTCTAGGCTGCTTTGGCTACACAGCAAGACCATGTCTCAACAGTCCTAGTCCCCCAAAAAATGACATGGAAAAAAATCATGATATGACTTAATATAAGAATCACACATGTTCCCTCAACCAAATTTAAGAGAAAAAAGAAAAAGACTACACAAATGCATGCACATATAGCTAGCATAAGCAAATATTGAACAATGCATGGCATGGTTTGTGTGTGTGTGTGTGTGTGTGTGTGAGTGAGAGAGAGAGAGAGAGAACGAGAACGAGAGGGCACACTGATATGCATTTGACATGTGGAGATCAGAGAACAACTTTCTCTTCTTCCCTTATGGATTCTGGGGATCCAACTTGGGCTGTCAGTTTGTACAATAAGCAATTTCATCTCACCACCCCAACTTTGTTTTCTAAGGCAGGGTCTCTCATTGGCCTGGAACACACTAAGAAAGCCAGGGGTCTGCCTGTCTCTGCCTCTGAAGCTTTGTTACACAAATGTGATCCTCTGGGGTGTTTTGTTTTGTTTTGTTTGTTTGTTTGTTTGTTTGTTTGTTTTTAATGGACCTGGTTCTTGCAAGGCAAGCACTTTATTGACTTGAGCGTTTTTCCCCAGTATTCATAAATGGAGGTTACCACAGTATGGACCACTGAGCTTTCAGGATCCTAACATGTTGTGTATTGACCATTGTTTGTGAAGGGTGATTCCACACTCTCAGTGTTAGCATCCTGTGTTTTAAAGTTAGTGCAGTGGAGTAGTGCCTTGCAAAGTGCTCAAAAGTGATTACAATTAGCATGGTGGCGCACACCTTTAAACCCAGCACTCGGGAGGCAGAGGCAGGTGGATTTCTGAGTTTGAGGCCAGCCTGGTCTACAGAGTGAGTTCCAGGACAGCCAGGGCTACACAGAGAAACCCTGTCTCGAAGAAAAAAAAAAAAAAGGAAGGGAGCCCACTGTTGGGATATATTTCTGGAACACTTCCTGTTCAGGGTTATGTTGCTGTCTCGCCTTGTTAAATACAGGTGTTTGGATGTAAAAAGAGTGGCCCTCTAGAATGTTACACCCCAGAGGTGGGCAGGGGTATGTATGGTACTGCAGAACTCACTAAGATGAGGGGAGGGGAGGGGAATGGCCCCTAAGGAAGGGTGGGAAGAGAATGGCATTAGTGACATGGTGCTGCTGCAGAACTTGAGAGCATTGTGAAACAGCAGAACTCTGAGGACTTCATTCAGTGGATAGGTGGCCAAAAAGGTGGTTATGTGACCTGGAGTCTTTAATTATTGTTTGAACAGGTAGGTGCTCTTGTATCACTAGCGATTTGGTCTTTGTTGGAGGGGCTGGCAATACTGGGACTTGAATCTAGGGCCTTGTACATGCTGGCCAAGCACTTTCCACTGAGCCATGGTCTCCAGCTGTTGTAGACCCTATCTCCAATCTTCCTTTTTAAACTTTTTATTTGGGTACAAGTTCTCATTGCATTCCTGAGGCAGGCCTGAAATCTGTAATTCTCCTGCCTCAGTCTCCCTGATACCTTTACTTTCAGGAAACACAGAGGTTGGTGTGCGTGAAACAATTAGGAAGCAGGGGTCACATCATTTCTGGATTGTCCTTTCTCCCATTCCCTCATCTCAACAGCTGGTGCTGTATTCCCATGTCACCTTATACCATATTAGATTTATATATATATATATATATATATTCTATTCTCTAAATGATTTGTCATTCTGGTCATTTGCCCATCAGATACAACTCTCCCTAATGTGGGCATCTGACTAGTTTGAGCACAGAGCCCTGGATACCCCTTTCTCAGGACCAGCCACAGCCCTTCTGCTTTCTCGGGTGCTGTGAATCAGGCAGGGAAGGAAGCTCACGTCAAACCTCTAATTATTTCTGTTGAAACTGATGATATTGAGGGTGGAGTGCACAGCTTCACCCTCTTTGTGTGCATGTCTTTTTTCCCCTTGTACAAGAAGTATATTCTTTCCTGTCATGTTTGTTCCTGCTTGATTGGGGAAGCTGCTGTTTTCATTGTTTAATTAATGGGAACGTGTTCTCTTTAGGATCTTACTGTGGGACAGGTTTTCTGTTTGAACATGGTGCAACGTGTGGACCCTTTTAAGCCTAGTTACATGCTTACCTCTTTATAGGGCAATAACCAGATTCATTTTGCAACTCCTTTCAGAATAACATTGTTCTTTGGCTATTCTAATAAGATTTTACCGCCACTGAGATGCCCCAGGTTGGCACAGCTGCTTCACAGCACATAGTCCCTTAAAGTACATTTTGAGAGATGTTTGTAGCAGGTTTCCTTCATCTTAGACTTCAGTCACTCACTGTGTACTTGAAGGCTCTCTTTAGTGTCTATATATTGTAATTTCTCTGGGACCTGTTTTATTTGTAGTAAAGCTCTTAATGTTTGTCCTGTCCTGTTTTAGGTTTTGCTAAGGAGATTCATGCGTGGAGGGACCAATATTAAATTACGTGACTAATTTGTGGGATCCCTTTTCTTAACAAGGAGCTGTGGCTTTGGAGAAAACTTAGAAAAGCCCCTTAATATGTTTTCTTCTTCCTGCCACCTCACCCCTTTCTCTGGGTGAGTGTGGGTGTGCTCTAATGAAATCTCATTATATAGCCCAGGTTAGCCTCAAACTCAATTGTCCTTCTATCCCTGGGATTACAAGTGTGCTATTATGCATGTCACAAGGACCAGGTCATAGAAAGAGAACCGGGTGGGCCAGAAGAGATTCTTTTCCTGAACACCTATGTAGCTTTGACTGTTTGGCAAGGTAGCGCCTTCTTCTTCCCTCTTGGTAAATGTTCATTTGTGGCTGCCCAGTTCAAACAAGGAACGTGAGCAAGGCATCTCAGTGTAGTGGGGGAAAAACCTGAAGTGGCCATGGATGGAAGTAAGGGATGAAGGTGCTGGGCACAGGGGAAGCTCAGCCCTCTGGCTAGGGCTGTGTGGGTCTCTGTGACAGAAATCTTCAAGGGATTAGGTTTGCAGGGGTGGCAGTCAGGAACAGAATTGGCATTTGGAGAATTTGAGAATATAGTGGGTTATCCAAGCAGAGCTAGATGACAGGCCAGCCCTCAAGCACAGAGCTGTGAATCTGGGTGTAATGTGGGAGGCACTGACTTGGAAACAGGTGCCATCCATGTGTCTTTGTCACCCCTGTTCATCGATTATGGGAAATTCAAGGTTTCTGTGAGGACCCAGCTCAGTACACAAAACAACGACGCTCTTTAAATTCTGTTTAAATTTATTTTTATGTGTATGGGCCAAAAGAGGACATCAGCTTCCTTGGAACTGGAGTTACAGATGGTTGTGAGCCACCATGTGGCTATGGGAATTTAACCTAGATCCTCTGGAAGAGCAGCCAGTGCATGTGCGCCTTAGCCTTCTCCCCCTCCCCCTCCCCCCTCCCCTCCCTCTCTCTGGTCCAGCTGTGTTAGCTATCATCCTCATCATTAGTCTTAGGTGAAATTGTCTTTGCACAACCCTTTGGGAGGTGAGGCCTATGGCAGCCCCACATGGAAATTCACAGTGCACAGGATCATCTGTTCCTCTAGCCCCAGATCAGCTGTTATTCGAACAAGGGAAGCCGTATATTTTTAAAAGTAGCCAAGACTAGCCACACTTTGAAGTATTGCACAATCATTAAAAATCATGCTGGTGGCAAGTCTGTAGAATGGGCAGCAGGATAAGGAGGGGAGAAAACAACTTAGGAAGTGCATGAGAGCGTTCTCACAATCCCAGAAGACATGTACTGGAAGAAGCTGTGGCAGAGTACGGGCTGGGCTCCTTAGGGGCAGGACCACAGCAATTTCCTACCCTATGCTTTGCCTACTTTAAAAGTACTGTCGTAACAAATACTATGTTCCCAATGGAGGAGCTAGAGAAAGTACCCAAGGAGCTAAGGGGAACTGCAACCCTATAGGTGGAACAACAATATGAACTAACCAGTACCCCGGAGCTCTTGTCTCTAGCTGCATATGTATCAAAAGATGGCCTAGTCGGCCATCAGTGGAAAGAGAGGCCCATTGGTCATGCAAACTTTATATGCCCCAGTACAAGGGAACACCAAGGCCAAAAAGTGGGAGTGGGTGAGTAGGGAAGTGGGGGGGAGGGTATGGGGGATTTTTGGGATAGCATTGGAAATGTAAATGAGGAAAATACCTAATAAAAAATATTAAAAAAACAAAACAAAACCAAACCAAATACTATGTTGTTCACCAGGAACAAAATAAGCAGTTGTGGGGCTGGGATGATGACACAGTGATCCAGCTTCTTGCTGTAGAAGCATGAGGGCAGGATTGTGGGTCCCTAGCACCCACACCAGTGTCAGGTGGGCTCCAAATGGGGAAGGGATTCCTAGAGCAAGCTTGTTAGCTACACTAGCTGAGTCAGAGAGTTTAGGGTTCAGGGAGAGGCTGCCTTAGTAAGTATAGTAGAGAGTCACCCAGCACAAACATCTGCCTCTCTGCACTCACATATGCATGTGTAATGTGTGCTACATGCTAGACATTACACATGCTAGACACAACTGAAAAGGAAGAAGCCCTCCCAACAGAGCATCCTCCTCCCTTCAGCAAGGAGCTGGCTGTCTAAAGAACTGGGAAGACAGCTTTTACATATTTTCCTGCAATTCACCTGCACATGTGTGTTTAGGATATACACACTTAGCACGCAGAACCACAATGTTCCATCCACTGAATTTGTTGTGCTCTTTTGGTATCTCTTACTTTATAAAGAAAAGGCCCAGCACTTGCCTTTAATTCCACCACTCAGGAAGCAGTGACAGGCTGGATGGATCTCTGTGAGTATAAGTGATCTCTGTGAGTACAAGTCCTGCCTCATCTTGTGACAGTTCTAGGCCAGCCAAGGCTCCATATGAGAGTTTCCAAAAACAAAACACCTTATTTGGTTGCCAGCACAAGATCGAGCCAATCAATATCCTAACATGGAAGGAGGAGAGCCTTGTAAGTCCCCTCCCCTGAGGAAGAATGGACAACGTATGGCTTCTGGGGGAGGGAGAAATACTCTGTAAGAGTGTGGCCTCTAATAGGTTGACTGCTACAAATGGATAGCCCCATGCCTGGGAGTATAGGGTCAGCACAAATTGGTGGGTTTTTTAATTGGGAAAGAGAGAGAGAGAGAGAGAGAGAGAGAGAGAGAGAGAGAGACAGAGAGACAGAGAGAGAGAGAGAGGGAAACAAACAAACAAAAGAGGACGTAAATTAGAGAGGAAGTAGGTGGATCTGGGAGGAATGTGGGGCATAAGATTAAAATACATTACATAAAATTTCCAAAGAATTAATAAACTATTAAGGGTCTTGTTTGTTTTTGTTTTGAGGCAATATTCTAGACTGGTCTCAAATTCCCTCAGGATCTGGGGTTGACTTAACTGCTGATGCTCCTCTGCCACCACGTTCAAAGTGTCAGGATTGCAGGTGTGTACTACTGCACTCAGTTTTGTCAGTGCTGGGTATCGAACCCAGGGCTTCATCTGTGCTAGGTAAGCACTCCACCTTAAGTCAGCTTCTTCTTTAGATGCTTGATATGCAAGTTTGGTCTTGATTTCACTGAATGCTGGTACACTTGCGGTGGTGGTGGTGAGGGAATGCCATTCTATGGAACGTAGAAGGCAAGGATTGTAGACCGGGGCTGAGCTGCGTCTTGATACTGAGTTAGCCACCACCCTCTCCCACCCCAGCCCTTTTCTCCATTTGAAAATACCAGCCAATTACTTTTTACTCAATCAGCAGGAACTATTATCTTTTTTTTTTTAAAAAAAAAAAAAAAAAGGCTTTCCTGGAACCTAACATGAATCCTCTGTAACAGTATATACCTATAACTACTGACAAGTCTCTACCATCTGGAGCCTGTTATCTTGGTAGGACCTTATTTAGTCCAAAGTCACTTCACCTCAGCAACTGTTACTGTTTGAATGTGGAACAGCCTCACCCCTACCCCACCCCTCTTCCTGTGTTGGAACACTTGGTCTGCAGCTGGTAATGCTGTTTTGAGAGGTTGTAGAACCTTTGGGAGGTGGAGCCTTTTTAAAAGGAAGTCATTCTGTGGGGAGCAGGGCAGGGGGCCTTGAGTCTTAGGGGCTCATGTCACCTCCCAACCACTCTGCTTCACTGAGATCTGAGGAGGTGAGGAGCCCCAGCCACATACCCCTGCCACCAAAGCTGTTTCCCTTGAGGAATTTGGTGGAGCCTGGGATGTAGTTGGGTCATTATGGAGAAATGACAGAGCATGGACCCCTGTCGGGTTTTGTTTTATTAAAATCACAGTAAACAGCAAATTAGCTTGGATAAATCTTTTCACAGATAACTCAGAGTGCAAGGTATAGAAAGTGTTTGTCAGGAGAAGGGTCTAATTAGCAGTTAACTGTAGGGATCCCTCTCCTGGGTTTCTAGTTCACATTTTTCCATTCTCTAGTGTCCGCATACCTGGTAGGTACCACATAGTCATAGCTGAGAGTCACACATCAAAGGGCCAAGACTGCCCAGGCCCCACTTACTGTATGACCTGGGACAAACCTCTTAACTCTCTGTGCCTCAGGCATTATCAGCTGGCCACACTGGGGTAGCCTTGTGGATGAACTGTATTAGATTAAATAGAGTATTCAGAATAACACCTGGCCCATGCTGCGCTGCTGTTTGTCATTGGCTTGGATATATTGGTGCATAAAGTACACCCAGGAACCAGGGATATAGTTCACCTGTAGAGCACCCACTTAGCATGTACAAAGCCCTAGGTTCAATCCCTAATACTCATATTGCAGGGGTCTGCATGTATTTGCAAGAACATATGTGAATATGTCTACATAAATGATTGCATGCATAAGTAAGGTTTTATGGGTGACACTTCTATAGAGTCCTCAGCTTCTCTGCCTCTGAGCCCTTCCTAACTTGATAGTAGCTAACAAAGATGAGACTGCCCCAGCAGAAGCAGCCATTGGCATGCTTTCTGTCCTGGACGTCCTCAGAAATGGCAGGTCTGGAGGTAAAGAATCATATCTGATCCAGCTTTGGGGGTTTTACCCAGAAAACATCCAAAAGAACAAAGCCACAGTTCTTGCCAGGTCTCTACAGGAGCATCAGTGAGTCTGCTCTGCTAACAAAGTTCATGAAGAAGGTCATTTCTGATCCATCCATGGTCATGACATAGGCTTTGTGAACTGTCATTTAGGAACAGGATATGATTCTAATGCATACTAATGTGGCCTGAAGTACATCTGTTGGGACCTCATAAGAGTAATATGACTTCATCAGAACCTGTCCACTTTGAGATTTCAGACTTTTGGCCTAGGGCTTTGTACATGCTAAGCAGGTGCTCTACAGTTGAACTATATCCCTGGTCTCTGGGTGTGCTTTATGTACCAGTATATCCAAGCCAATGACAAACAGGCAGTGTACCACAAACCAGGTGCTATTTGGTCTCTCACTGAATCCTTAGTTCACCAAATAAGCTAGGCTGGCTAAGCAGCAAGCCCCAGAGATCCTCCTGTTTCTGCTTTCCCAGTATTAGGTTTACAAGTGACCACTATCAAGCTTGGTGGATTTATGTGAATTTTGGGAATTAAGCTCAGGTCTTCATACTTGTTTGTCAAACAGGTTACTTACTGAGCCATCTGTCCAGTCCAAGAGTTAAATGTTTAATTGTGCCACAGAAGCTTTGGGAGCTCGTGTTTTCTGGAGAAGAAACTGCCTATCTCCCTACAGGCAACATAGCACAGTGATCCACACTCAAAACACTGAGACCATTTTTTTCCCTCCAAAAGTGATTTTTGAGGCCATGAATGAGGATTTCTGATCTTTAGTGGAAGTTCATCGAGGAATAGAATATGATGCCTGGGCATACTGTAATGTTCTAGATGCTGAAGAGGAACAGAGACACATGCCATACCATGTATGCAGTCAGAAAACAACTTAAAGGTTGAACGACTTTCCTCCTTCCACCATTCGGGTTCTAGGGGTCAAATTTAGGTCATCCGTCTTGATAGCAAGCACCTTTACCCACTGTGTCATCTTCATCTTGCTAGCCCATCTGGGTATTGTCATCTAAAAAGCAGTTTGATTACCTTATTGAGAGATTTAGAGCAGTCTGTCCTGGAGTGGAGACAGATCTGCAGTTGGGAGCTATATGATATCAGCTTGTCATGTGAACAGTTCTGGTCACCTAAAGAAAGTAAAGGTCTGGGATACCTCACCTGCCAAAATAGTTGGGAAACAAGCTATGTACCCAGGAAGGCATTTCTATATTTGAGAAATTGAGGTGGCCCACTCTGAAAAATCTGGGTCAGATGCCAGGAGCTTTGGGTCTCTAGGTATCCCAATGTGCAACCAGGACATGTGTGCAAGCAGATGCCTACTTTTAAAGGAAGGACTTTGCAACTATGTTTATTCAAATCTAATGCAAATAATGTAGAAAATGCCGAAAGGGTGTCTAATCTGGAGTCTCAATGGCAAATCTTGCCAAGGAGATCTGAAAACACATCCCCAAAAAGATAGTGTGTAAGTCTTAGCTATTATACTCTTCTGAGTTGAGCTGCCCCATGAGTGGTGTTCTACCTTGGGTTGGGATGTCTTTGGAGACACTGACCTGGACATTTGGGGGTTTCCCACTGATCTGGAGCTTTTAAGTCTTAGAGGACACAGCTAAATAGCTTTCCTTAGCCTGTTGTTCTTAGGGTAGCATCTGTGCTAGTCTTCAGTCTTGCCTATATAGGATACTATATACATGGTAAGCCAGAGACAAAGATATGCACAGAGCTTTAAGGACTGCAGAGCTAGTATACAAGAAGCAAAATCATCTCCCTGAGAGCCACTCCTGCCCTATAAGGCATAGAGCCCAGTATGGCCAGCTTCTTTCCCATTGCTGCCCAGAGATACTCCCCGCCTCACCACAGCTGACCTAGTGGACTTCTGAGATCTTTAGTCACCCATAGAGGCCATAACCACAGTTGATTTTATGGCCTGCGATTTGCTTCTTTTTATTCTTAGAAGGGAAAATGAAGCTACCTGTTGTTTTGGGCTCTTTTGTGTCATCTGTAAGTGGGGAATACTCTAGAGAAAGTGAAGGGTGTTGGGAGAAGAGATCTAGCTTGTGCTAGACTTCAGAGGCATGAGGAACTAGAAGCAGCATATATAAACATTTTTATTTATGGATTGAAGGAAGAGAGAAAATATGAAAGGGAATGCAGAGGAAGGGTTTTGTAAGTGAGCAGGGCCCTTCCCTCCCTTGTATGTACCAAGACCTCTGCCCAGTTGGCCACACTGTCAGGCAGAGTTGGCCTACTGTGGAAGAAACCAGAATGAAAGAGAAGTGGTAGTAAAAAGAAGAGCTATCACTTGGCCATCCTCTTTGTTATGTCTCTGCATCCAGGAGGCAGCTGGCCTTTACTTCAGTGTGTCTCTATGAGTGTCTTCAGGGACCAGGCACTATACCAAGCAACATGAGCACAGCTAGAATAGGAGCTAAGCTCACTCTCATGCATGTTGTGGCATGGTCACATTTGTGTTCCAGAAAGCCCTGCTCCCCTAATTTATACAAGGGCAGGTAGACATGATCAGCCAAGCTGTGACAGAGTTGCTGGATATCACACAGCTGTTGCCACCTCCCTGGCACACCTCAGTGTCACCAAGGGCCCCAGGCCCTGTCTTCATGGCTCTCAAGTCCTCACTGAAGCACAGTCAAGAATGGAAGGCATGCCTAGCTCTCCACAACTGCCCTGGTTCTACGAGTGCCAGCAAGATCAGCTCCTTGGGGCCTAGGCCTGTTCCCCAGCCAGCGGCCCCTCCTAGTCCTTGACTGAGGAGTGGTGTGCCTGGTGTATTGACACATGGTTGGCACAAGAGTCCTGTGTCTGGAAGTTTAGTCGTTTCTCCTGTCACTCTTCTCTGAAAGGCAGTGTTAGAAATAGATGTAGTTTTTTTTATTACCGTCTGGTCTGGTCCCTCGGGCTGAATTCTGCAGTGTGATGGATGTGCACTCACTCTCAGTGCTGGGGCTTGGATGATGGAATCAGATGATGTCAAAAGACCAAGGCAGTAGGAATACTCTGAAACCTACCTGAGGTCTGGAGTGCTTGTATAGCTTGCATGAGGCCCTAAACACTATCCCCACCACTGAATAAATAGGGTGTGACATGCTTGTCATCTCACCATTCTGGAGGTAGAGGCAGGAGGATCAGAAGTTCAAAGTCATCCTCTGCTACATAGAGAGTTCCAGACCAGTCTGGGATACATGAGACCCTGTCCCACCAACAAAAACTTAGGCTGGAATTCTTTTTAAAGGTACCAGTGACAGTTTATTCAGTGTCGTCCAGAGCCTTCACATGGAATGGATTTGTCACATCCCCACTGATTCTGTTGCATAGCCCCAGCCCTAGATATCTTTGGAAAAGGAGTTATTTGGAATCTTTCTCCATTTAACACCTTTGTGACTTAGTGTCTCTTAATACAGCTCCAACAGCTTCTAAAACCATGCTAGCCCTAAGATGGGCTGAGAGCTTGAATGCTGTCTTTGTTGGGAAAGATTTGAAACTGCAGGTTTTAGAAGCTTTCTGAAAGTATTGCTTATATAATATTCATTGAACACAAATTCTTTCTCAAATAATGGCATTATAATGGTTCTAAAGAAATAAAGTGACTTGCTCAGCCTGGGTGTTTATCTTAAATGCTGAAAAGCTACAAACACAGGCTCTGTGAGCTGTGTGCATTTAATTAAACCATATCCCTAACATGCTACATGAAGGGGTGATTTGTGTATCACACTCTGAAAAGATCCATAAAGTGTCCCTAGAAACACACAATCAGGATTATTCCTAGACAAGTCGTTTCCTCTCCAGATCCCTTTCCTTATATGGAACATGAAATTGTAGGGACTGGGATACCCAAAATCCTTGTAGTTAATAGTTCTCCAGGGTGTCTGCAACTTGGAGTAATCAGAAGTGGTGGGGTTTTATCCTTTGTTTTCTCTATCTTCACATAAAACAAAAGGAGTAGAAGACTGTCCTTCAGTGATAGAGCCCCTGCCTAGAATCCCCCAGGGAGGGGCTGGGGGCGTGGCTCAGTGGTAGAGCCCCTGCCTAGAATCCCCCAGGGAGGGGCTGGGGGCGTGGCTCAGTGGTAGAGCCCCTGCCTAGAATCCCCCAGTGAGGGGCTAGGGGCATGGCTCAGTGGTAGAGCTCCTGCCTAGAATCCCCCAGTGGGGGACTGGAGGTGTAGCTCAGTGGTAGATAGAGTATTCATTTAACATGTACAAGTCCCTGGTCCATCTCCAGCGTTGAATAAACAAACAAATCAAATAAGGAGAATATTTTCATACCAAATGCATATCAAGAAGTGGGCACCAGGAGACCTAACTCTGTGGGCTTCTAGGTCTATCTAACTAGTCCACCATCTCTGTTGCTTGCTGTCTTTATTTTTGCTGTTTATGGTGCTAGGATGGAACCCATGGCCATCTGCATTCTAAGCAAACTCTGACCTCTGAACAACAAATCCCTCCTCCCCTGAGAGTATTGCCTAGGATGTACAAAGCTCAGTGTTCGACCTCTAGCACCACATAAACCAGCGGTGGTGGTAAATGCACATAAACCTAGAACAATGAGGTAGGAGAAGGATCAGGAGTTCAAATGCGCACTTGACAACATAGCAAATTGGAGGCCAACCTAGGCTATATGAATTGTTTACAAAAGTGGGGGCAGAGACAACTTGAGTTGTTGAGCTCAAAGTGTCACAGATGATTCCCCAAGTCACACTTCCAGAATTCAGCTCTGTTTAGATCTGCTAAGATCCTCTCTGTAAGAGCCCTTCACTGCACGTGCAGCCTGCACATCCATGTCCTCAGTGTGGGGTTAAGGAAACCCACGGGTCTTAATAGCTGAAGGGCTGAAGACATCCCAGTCCCTCCAGCACTGTGGAGTGTAGCCTGAAATAGTTGGAAGCTGAAGTTTAAGCCTCTTTTGGCCAGATCAAAGAAACCCAAACTTCTAAAAATATCAAATTAGCTTTTTAAGCATAGTTTCTATCTTTAGTTGAAATGTGTGCAGTGTGTACTTCTGGAATGTTCTTACCCATATCCAGAGAAGTTAGCATCTACCTGGAAAAATGAGGTGTTTGGCCTCCAGTAATAACTAACTCTTCAGCCCTTGACTTCCCCTCAGCAGGACTCAGGATCCTGCAGGATAAATGAGGCCTTCTCTCTCCTTCTGAATCTATCATCACTGTACTAGGACAGGGCTTTGCTTTGCTTCTCTTCTCTTCTCTTCTCTTCTCTTCTCTTCTCTTCTCTTCTCTTCTCTTCTCTTCTCTTCTCTTCTCTTCTCTTCTCTTCTCTTCTCTCCTCTCCTCTCCTCTCCTCTCCTCTCCTCTCCTCTCCTCTCCTCTCCTCTCCTCTCCTCTCCTCTTCTCTCCTCTTTCTTTTTAAATACTGCTTCCTTCCCCTGTGTGGATATGCATGAGTGTGTGCTCTGTACAAGGCTAGAGGAGGGTGCCAGGGGTTCTGCTCTACCACTTTCTGCCTTATCCCATTGAGACTGTGTCTCTTACTGAACCTAGAGCTAGGCTGGCAGCCAGCAAGCCCCAATCATCTTCCTGTCTCTGTCCCTCACAGCATTGGAATTGCAGATGTGTACAAGGCCACACCTGGCCTTGGGCACTAGGGATCCAAACTCAGCTCCTCATGCTTTTGCAGCAAGTGCTCCTACCCACTAATCTGTCCCCCATCCTAGTACCGTGTGATCATATAATGATCTTTGAGTCTAGCTTCCCCCTCCCCGTAGTGGTGCCATCTTTGAGACCCAACATGAAATGACATGTTTGAGAGCATTCAGTTTGCAAGTCATATAGCTCAGCAGGCTTATTCCTACCCAGGGCAGACTGAAATATTTGTATTTGGGTTTCAAATGTGTTCTGTGATGTGTATGCAACAGATCGGCCCTCTTAATTGCTGTGCTTGTTAACATTCAAATGAGGTTTCAATCTGGAGCCAGAATTGAATGACAGTTGCAGAAAGTGGCCCAGAATCTCACTGAGTGATGTGGGGCAGGCAGCCGAGGTAGAAAACTCAAGACAGACCATTCTCAGAGAAGTCGGCAGACTTGACTTTGAATACTTCCCTGACAGACACTTGCTTTAGACAGAGCTTCATGCCAGGTGTCATATGTAGGCTGCTCAGACCCCACAAAGGCAGCCTCGGGTAGCAGCAAGGGGCCATGCCCCCAGCATGGCAGAATCAGCCTCTGAGAGTAAACAGACTCCAGTCTTTTGTCTTTGCTTTGCCAGTTCCTAGCCAGGACCAACCATCCTGAGGTCAGCTGACTTCCTTGGAGTGTAGAGTTGCCTGGGCTGTCTGGGGGACTTCGGGTGGGATTTCTGCCAATTTTGCCTACAGTCGAAGGAAAGTATAATGGGCAGTTTGTCTTAAGCACCTACTTTGTGTCTGGCTGATCCCTGCTAAGGATATCAGTGACCGCCCAGGCTAGACACTTCTCTACTATGTGTCTGAGGACACTAAGGTCAGACAGCCACTGTCCTCACAAGCCTGTAACAAACCTAATCCGAGTCTGAGTTCACTGACCCCAAGCGTCACACGCCTGTCACCATGCCTGACTGCCCTTCAGCTGGCTGTGTTATTCAGTTCTGTATTTGCCAACAGCTTGCCTAGGTAGAGTTGGCTTGCTATTGCAAGCAAGGCAGAGACTAGCAGTGGTGGGAAAGAAAAGGAAATAAAATCAAGGTGGTACACACCTTTAATCCCAGAAGCAGAGGCAGCAGATCTCTGTAAGTTTGAGGCCAGCCTGGTCTACAGAGCAAATTCCAGGACAGCCAAGTCTACACAGAGAAACCCTGCCTCAGGAAAAAAAGAAAAAGAAAGAAAGAAAGAAAGAAAGGAAGGAAGGAAGGAAGGAAGGAAGGAAGGAAGGAAGGAAGGAAGGAAGGAAGGAAGAAAGACACCAAAACTAACAAATATATAAATAATAAATGAACCAAGGACTAACAGGCAGACCCCAAACTGGGCAACTATTCAAAGTATATCTCTGACCCTATACTGAAAGATGAGTCATAGACTTGACCATAAGCTTCCCAGAAATGAAGTAGATGACATTCACGGTCCATGAGCTAAACACACGGTGTGAAATGAGAAGAAGCGTGGCTCCTATGAGCAGAGCAGGAAATTTACCCCGGTTGCCCAAAGGGGCCTGCAGCTCAGTGCTGGCTATACATTTTTGCCAGCTGCTTACCATGGTGTGTATTTATCTTGTAGGTTAATAGAAATACCGTTCTTTTATCTGCAAGAGGAGGAAGAGAAACCTCCCAGGCTTTAGATTGTTCAGTGAGGTTGACTGCTGTCTTCAGTCAGGGCAAACATGGCAGGCAAAGCCCTCCCGGTTGTTAAAATTAGAGTAAAACTCTCTGTCCCTCTTATACCTGCTTGATTCCTTGCTTTGGGGCACATGTTGTTTGTAGACAAAGTAGTCTTAAGAATTTTTTTTTTTTTTTTTTGGCCTGCTGGCTTGAAGGGATTTCTGGGTGGGAACAGGTATCTAACAGGCCTGGAACCCATTGAATACCCTGATTCTGGGATGGGTATTATAATTGTTTATGGTGTCCAGTGTGCCTTCATCATCTCTGTCCAATATATTCCTATGCTTGGTTCAGCCAGGAGGGAGAAGGATGTGTCACTCCTTATACTTTAAGTTTTGGTTCCAGCATTTTTTAAAGGTCTTAGGAATCTAAAACAAGACTTAGCATATATGCTATACTGCTGAGCCATACCCACTAGCCCCTCCCTGGGTGATTGTAGGCAGGTGCTCTACCTCTGAGCCACACCCTAAACCTTTTATGGCTTTAAGGTTCTGCCATTTTTAAAGTTCTGCCTTTTATTTTTGGCTTCTTTCCTTGACTTTAAAAGTGATGCTTGTGTTCCAGGGACTACTTTTCAGGCAACCGAAGTCTGCAGTTGTACATTCTGCTCCGTTTTGGGGAGAGAAGCAGCAAGTCATATCACTTGACTCTCACCCCGGCATGAATCCCTCCTTCCGTGCAATTTAGCCATGGTAGGCACACTTTCTCGGGTGGAAGACACACCCCTTTGGGTTCTTTTTGTTTCTTGAACTGGTTGATCTCTTTGCCATCAGCTCTCAATGCCACTGACTCAACCAGGTATGGTGGCATAGACCGATCAGTTGAGGTGCTCATTTCAAACGTTAGCCATCTGACCCACAAAGGACAAGTGGCTAGCCCTGAAAGACTAGAGTCAGCACACTCTTATCTAACCCACATCACTGAGTTTCATCGTCTCCCATCCTTACAGATTGTTAGGAAATGAAATCCCTCTTTGAATTCCCCAAACTACTGATGAAATCTGAAGTGTCGTGAAATGACGAAAGAAGCAAGAAGCTAGGAAGTAAGGTCTTTGAATCCTGGCTTTCAGGAAACGAATGAGTAGGAAATCTAATTCAGGCAGCCTCGGGAAACATCCCACGTTAGGAGATGAAAGCTCACTAAACTGGGATCTAATTCTATAACCTAAATATAGATGGAGATATATTACAGGTTGGCCGTTTCCACCAGGCACAGTGTCACGAAGTCTAAGTAAAGTTCCTTTTGTGTTACAGAGAGGAGAGAAGCTTATGGTGGTGACAGGTAACAGGGACAGAGAGAGCTTGGGCTCTCTTTATTCCTTAAGTTTTATAGTAAGAGTAAATTTGTGGAGTCCAGCATGGTTGTTCATGTCTGTACTCCCAGCAATCAAAATGCCAAGGTAGGAGGATAGTCATGAGTTGAAGGCCATCCTTGGCTACAAAGTAAGATATGTCTCACAATGTAAAAACAAAACAGTATGGTAGGCACCATCTAATACTAGGACTCAGAGCCATCGTTTTGTACCAATGGCCCTTTGGTTTTTTTTTTGGATGTGTTTGTTGCTTTGTCTTGTAGTTCATTTGTTTCTAAAGAATATGGCATTCTCCTTGTCACCTTGTCCTCCTACCTGGGCTAGTCACTGTGGAACCGGCAGTTTTCATGTGACAACAGTTTTAAGTGTACGGTGCGAAGTATAGGAATTTATCCCCTACCTCAAATCAATAGCTAATTTCCTCAGTGCAAGCATTGGTTTTGTTTTTTTTTTGTTTTTTTTTTGTTTCTTTATTGGATATTTTCTTTATTTACATTTCAAATGTTAGCCCCTTTCCTGATCTCCCCCGGCCCCTGGAAACCCCCTATTCCATCCTCCCTCCCCCTGCTTGTATGAGGGTGTTCCTTTACCTACCCACCTACTCCCACCTCCCTGCCCTCAGTTCCCCTACACTCGTGCATCTATCAAGCCTTCATAGGACCAAGGGCCTCTTTTCCCATTGATACATGACAAGGCCATCCTCTGCTACATATGCAGCTGGAGCCATGTGTACTCCTTTGTTGATGGCTTAGTCCCTGGGAGCTCTTGGGGGACTGGTTGGTTGATATTGTTGTCCTTCCTGTGGGGTTGCAATCCCCTTCAACTCCTTAGATCCTTTCTCTAATTTTTCTATTGGGGACCCTATGCTCAATCCAATGGTTGGCTGCGAGCATCCGTCTCTGTATTTGTAAGGCTCTGGCAGGGCCTCTCAGGAGGCAGCCATATCAGGCTCCTTTCGGCATGCACTTCTTGGCATCCACAATAGTATCTGGGTTTGGTGACTGTATATGGGATGAGTCCCCAGGTGGGACAGTCTCTGGATGGCCTTTCCTTCAGTCTCTGCTCCACACTTTATCTCCATATTTGCTCCTGTGAGTATTTTGTTCTCATTCTAGAAGGACCAAAGCATCCATACTTTGGTCTTCCTTCTTCTTGAGCTTCATATGATCTGTGATTTGAATCTTGGTTATTTGGAGCTTTTGGGCTAATATCCACTTATCAGTGAGTGCATACCTGTGTTCTTTTGCGATTGGGTTACCTCACTCAGGATGATATTTTCTAGTTCTATCCATTTGCCAAAGAACTTCATGAATTCATCATTTTTAATAGCTGAGTAGTACTCTGTTTTTTTTTTTATTATTTAGTTTGATTTTCTGTTTTGTGGGTCTTCCTTTGTGTTTGCTCTTTTTTTTTTTTTTTTTTTTTTTTTAAGACAAGGTTTTGTGTATTCCATGCTAGCCTCAAACTCAGTATGTAGCCAAGGATATCCTTGAAGTTCTGGTCTACCTGCCTCCACCTCCGGAGCTCTGGGCTTACAGGTGTAGAACATTTTAGCTCCAACACAGTATTCTTTGCAATATTCTAACTAGAATGTACCACCTATGTAGTAGAGCCATCATTTAGCACCTTAAGTCCAGTTCCCAGCTCCACAGAAATAAAACCTCTCTTAATCAAAGATTCTTTAAAACATTTTTAAAAGGTAAGAAATATGCTCAAAAACATGCCTATGCAGACTACTGTTTGAAAATTCAGAAAGGATTTTGAAATGACCCCCCCCCCCCCAAAGTTGACACTTTAAGACATTATTATAGCCCATGGGCTTTCAAGCTGCAATTCATTGTTTGTACAGTGGATCAGTCCTTTCTTTCCTTGACTTTTAAATAGCCTGTTAGGCTAGGCTGGCTGGCCAGTGAACCCCAGGGATCCTCCTGTGTCCAACAAGCTGGCTCTGGGAGGAGTAGGAGTATGCCTCTACTACACTTGGTGTGGGTTCTGGGAATTGAACTCTACTCTCCATGCTTTCGCAGCAATCATGTTACTCACTGAGCCATTTCCCCAGCCTTGAATAAAGTAATCTAGAGCTTCTCTATATGTGCAATTATGTCATCACCTTAAATGCCAAACTCCTGCTGCCATCCCACTGAAAATTTAAAAGTCAGGGAAAGGTGGCTGGAGAGATGGCTTAGTGGTTAAGATCACACCTAGCACCCATATCAGGCAGCTCATAACTGCCTGTAACCTTGGCTTAGAGGATCTGACTCCTGGCTTTTGCAGGTACCTGCATTCATGTATATATAGATTGACAGAACACACACACACACACACACACACACACACACACACACACACACCTACCTACCTTCTCCCTGTAGGGGCTAAGGGCTAATGACTAGATGTCTAGTTGAAATCTGACCTGTTTAGCCTCATCCTCCATAGGGTAGGCAGGGTGAGCATGGCAGTCAAGGTCCTAGGCAGTTCCTTGTCATGATCAACTCCTCCTCCTCCCTAGGACCTGTTTTTCTTTCTGGTCCTTGCTGTTCTTTGCCATCCTGGAAGGTCTCATGCCAGTGCTTGCCCCTTCCCCACCCTCACTGTTCTGGCACCTAGGAGTCCTTGTCTTTAGTGTCTCCAATCCAACTTTTCCTACCCATTTTATATTTATGTATTTATCTTTAAAACAAACAAACAAACCAAGGTCTCATGATTACCTCCAACTTGTTATGTAGTTGTGGCTGGCCTTCAATCTTCCTGTCTCCTTTTCCCAAATTCTGGGGTTACAGGTTTTTGCCATTATATTCAGCACCAAATAGTTTTAAACACCACCCACATGAGCACTGATATTAATCCTAGTTTTCTACTGCCTGCTCTATTCAACATCTGGACTTGAAGAGACAACTCAAACTTCACAGAACTCAAAAAGAGAAATATGATCTCTCTACCACATTCCCTGCCACTAGCCTGGTCCTGCAGGAAATGAAATCACCACCCACAAGCCACTCAAGGTAAAGGTCCTATGTGACCTGTTTCTTCCCAGAAACCTGTCTAGCATTATGTATCGTCTCCCTGCTGTACTGCTGTTATTGTCATAAGCTACCCCACACTAGTTCTATGTTCAGCCCCCATATCCTCATCACATAGCCCAGTTTAACTTTCAGTAGTAAGTCAGATCTTACAGTCTCCCCTGTACCTCCTGATACATTCTCATTACAGGCTCCCCGCTGCCACCACATGCTGAACTTCATGTCCCTAATGCCATTTCCTGCATTTGCCTAGCTTATCTTAATCTCACTAAGGAGTTCTAGGCAACCTCTCCACCACTGAGCTATGCTCTAGCCCCTTACTGGGGGATTCGAGGCAAGCTCTCAACCATTGATCCACGCTCCCAGCCCAGAAATGTTCTTTAAATAATTGTTCACAGGGTGGCCATGTCTGTCTTAGAAATTAAGCTCTAAAAAATAAAGGGGGAAAAAGGGAATTTTGGTTTTTGGTAGTAAACACTCTATCACTATAACAGATACTCAGGATAATGAACATACCAAGAGAAAAAGTATGTTTTAGCTCTCAGGTTCAAAGGTTTCAGAGAAGGCTTTGTGCCTGTGGCAGTACATTGAAACATGGTTGGAGCATCTGTGATGGACAAACACTGGCCACCTCACGGCCAGGAATTGAGAAAGAAAGCAAGAATCAGCATCCTATCAGCCCCTTCAAGGGCATTTTCTTTCCCATACCACATGACCTAAAGCCACCCGAGCTGTTCCATCTCTTACAGTTCCTACCACCCCGCAAGAGCTGCTTACCAAGCCTTTAAAGCACGGCCTTGAAGGACATTTAACATCCCAATCAAAGCAAGCAAATACACAGTTGCCCAGGTCTGTAATTCCAGCACCCAGGAGTTAGATGCAGGAGGACAGCCATGACTACAGAGTAAACCCAGTCTCTAAACAGAACATAGCAAAACACTCAGGCCAGGTGCATTGCCCCTCGCAGGCTCCCCTGTGCCCCATTTGCCAGTCTCCTCTCTCAGGTAGAATGAGGAACCGAGTCCTTTTCTCTGTGCCTCCTACTCTTTAGCCACCCGATCCCGCTGCTTCTGCTGGTTAGCAGCTCTGCACCAGCCACAGCCACTGATTGTTTAGGGACTGACTAGTGGCCTTCTTGGCTTCCCTGTCAGCTAACACGTAGGTGTACCTGGATGAGATGAGTGGGCAACTTTCTCCAACCTGCTTCCGAATCTGTTAGCTATATCTGCTCATAGGGTTATTATGTGACAGTGCGTTTAAAAGTCCCAGTTTGGTTTCTGGCACACAAAGAGCTCTGTTAATACTCTTCAGAGGTTTGTGAATTTCTTTTTCATACACCCGTGTTACTTATTATAAAAGAAAAAAAGTAGGGGCTGGGAAGACAGCTGAATGGGCAAAGTGCTTACCACCAAAGCATGAGGACATATTTCTGACCCTAGCACCCATGTAAAAGCAACAAATGATCAGCCCTGGAAACATACACACACAAGTAACATTGTACGGCCTGGTCACGTTTTACTAGTTTGTGTGTGACAATAATTAAAAAGAGGCCGAGGGGTACATGGGAGGAGATGTGGGAAGGGGAAAAGGGAAGGAGGGAAATGATGTAATTATAATCTCCAAATTTTAAAGTTACAATTTTTTTTAAAAAAAGCTAGAAGGCAACTAAAAGGAAAAAGAAAAGCTGAACGCTGCTGCCTGTACCTGTACCCCAGTGCTGGGGGGCAGGCAAAAGGGGTCCTTGAGGTTTGCTTGCCAGATACTCTGTCTGAATCATGGAGCTCCAAGTTCAGTGAGAGACCTTGTCTCCAAAACTAAGGTGGACAGTAGCTGAGAAAGATGCTTCTTGTTGTCTTCTGTCCACCACACAAATATGGACACACACACAAACACACAAGCTAAGCCACTGCCTTCAAGAACCTGCTTGGAGCCTTTTATCCTGCTGTTTTTATATAATAGCCTAAGAGGGCTTGAGAGGGCCATGCCCTTAAATCCTTCTACTCTAAGAAATGCACTTCCCTGATGACACAGGCCCGGGCGAGCAGTGGGGAGGTGGTTTGAGCCTGGGAAAGCTACATGTCAGTTGAAAATGCTGGAGCTAGGGCTTGGTGCCTGCCAAGCCTGCTCATAAAAGCAGTGTGTTCTAGGTACAAAATGAACCCCAGAGAAAATAAAAACACACAAGATGAAATCTATTTGAATATGAAGACACTGCACATCGCCTCCCAATGTTTCAAGATCGCATCCATCTTAATTTTATTATATATTAAAGTTTCGAACTTTTCAAATAACGCCATTTTCGTTGTTTTAGAGCATCTGAGAATTATAGAGCTATTTGGCGTGGCTGTCAGGCAAGGATTCCTGCCATTTATTGGGGCCCTGGTTTTATTTAATAGCCAGATGAATGGAACAGTTAATAAAAGAAATATTGCTTTATTCCCTGACATTTATGTCCTTGGTTTCCAATAAAGAATTGAAATTATGAATAGTTGATGGTTTAAATTGATGTTTTATGTTGAACGCTAGCTATAATTTGCCCTCTGAGGATTGTAATACCACGAAACAGATGGTTTTTCACAGTAACAAATTGCTATGTGTATACAGTCTATAGCCGTGGCTTTCAGATACATTCACCTTCAGTTCTGAACTGACCTGCTTTTGTAAGATGGGGAGACACACAGGTCCTCCAGGAAAGGGTCCTGACCAGGGAGATGCAGCCAGACCCTAGAGGTCCTATGAAGATTAAGGTTAAGGTCAGACAGAAGTAGAGGTGGGTTATGTTTGTCAGCCTTTGCCTAAATACAGCCTGTACCTGCCAGTAGGCTCTGTCAGGAGCCACATTCTGTTCAAGGTCATGGTAGTTAGTAGTTAGTATGATTTCACCCACCATGAGACTCGACACCCTTTCAGAACAGGCAGAAAAACACAGCAACACAATGATACACTTTGTAGGTGAACTGCAGTGGACAGGTTGTGAACTCTGGAGCCAAGTGACTAGGGAAGCAACCTTTGCATAGTTCCCTGGACGCCCTAGCCTCAGTTTCTGGGCCTATAAATGTGGATAACAGAAACCTCCTTCTTATGACAGTCAAATGATGCAGTTTCTACCAAACAATTTTGAGCTCAGAGCTGGCCTAGATAGTATTTGGAAGGAATAACTGAAACTGCACAGGCTGGGCATATGGCTCATTTGGTAGAGCATGTGCTAAGCCTAGGAGCAAGCTCTGGGTTTGAGCCCCAGCACCGCAGAAACCAAAGCAGATGTGAACTTTAGTGCATGCCTGGAAAGCCAGCGTGCAGGAGGATCAGGAACTCCAGATCATCTGCCATAGTGAGGCTGACGTTAGCTAAATACATAAGATACTAGAGAGGAAGGGAGGAAGAGGGAGAGAGGGGTGGTGGTGGTTTATCTAAGAGTTTGTTCTTGAGACGAAATAAGAGCATTAGCAAAGTAAGTCCTGCTCTAGTACAGTTGGTAAAATAAAAGCTACTCATCACATGACTCACCTAAAAGAGCAAGCAGCTATTTTGCTGGACTCAATCTTCCCTGACTCCTCCCAAGAAGGTGAGGGGCAAGGGCCCTTGTTCAGGCCTGCTGGAGCCATCCTTAGCAACCCAGGCCCTACCCTAACTGTGCTTCAGTGACTTCAGTAGGGACCTGAGGATGAGCTCTGAGCCCAGGCCTCATGGGCTGCTGCTGAACCAGGGAGCTTGGCATCTATCAAGTTAACAAAAGAAGAATGGTTCTTAACTATGGACTCTTTTTGGTCAGACACCTTCTGGGGCCTTTCCCATTAGTAATTAAGGCTGTTGAAATGGCTTGTATGTTCGCTGAGCCCGAGCACCGCCCTCCACATGTGCCATTGCTTCACTGGACTCCATTCAGTACCAAGTCCAAGTCTGGGCTCCCATGCATCATCTCATCTGTGCCTCTGCCACTGTAATCCAGAACTCTGCTTCTCTCCTCACCAAGTGACATGCCTGCATGGGATGCAGAGACCAGTGGTAACAGACATATCTTTGTCTAGCAGGGAGTATGGGGCACTTACGTTGAAGGGCTTGTGGAGGTTGCTGAAGGTGGGCTGAGAAAGGCTCTTTTGACCTAACTTGTATAGGAGGATGCTTGCTTACTGTTCAGTAGAGTGTAGTCATTTTGTGAACATAGTTTTTTGGCAATAGTGACTCAGTTTCTTCAGTGGACAGTATGGGGGGCAGTGATCCAAGGACAAGAGTCATTTGAAGTCTGTGCAGACAGAGTCATGTTTCAAAGATAATTATAAACAAAATCAGAGATTGAGGTTATAGCTTAGCTAGTAGACTTGTTGCTTATCATGTCACAAAGCCCCAGGTTCCATCCCCAGTACCACATATACCGTGCATGGTCCTTGCTCTATGCCTGGAACAGAAGGGGAAAATATTCCTCTGTGTAACACTCGAGTTGTGGTATGTTTAGTTTTACATTATCATGACACTATACAGAAAGAAGAGAGAGAGAGAGAGAGGGGGGGGGAGAGAGAAAGAGAAGAGAAGAGAAGAAAAGAAAAGAAAAGAAAAGAAAAGAAAAGAAAAGAAAAGAAAAAGAAGCATTTCAGGAATTGGGAGATACAGCAGTGGTTGAAATGCTTGCCAGGCAAGCAAAAGGACCCTATTTCAAATCACCAGCCCCGACACAAAGCTGGATGCAGCATTGCAGGTGTTTAATCCCAACCCTTCTCCAGGGAGATGAGAGGCAGGGACAGGAGAATCCCTGGAAGCCCCAGGGAGGGCCACCTAGCCTGGCTATGCCGTGGTGAACAAGCAGAAGCCCTGTCTTAAAGGAGGTAGAAAGCGAGGGCTGACCTGAGGCTGTCTTCCCACCTCTATGTGGATACTATGGCATGTTATGCCTGCACACATGCACACATACACACTCATACAAATTAAATAAAATAATAGCAATGAAGAAAAAGACATTTATGGGTTCCTCCTACCCACTTGCATTGTTGAAGTGTTCTAGAATACCATAGTCTAGAATGTTGTGCCTAGGAAAGCCAAGCTCAGAGTAGGCACTGTGGCCTCAAAGAATTTCAGCAGGACTCTGGTTGACCAAGTTTTGCTAGAATTCAGAGCTTCATAGAACATCAATTTCACTTTTAAACCAGTATATTGGGGGAGGGGGTCTTTTCTTTGATTATTTTCAAAATATTACTTGGCTCATCTGGACTCTGCCGTGTGGACCAAGTGACTTGACATTTGAGATTTGTGGTATGTGTAGCAGGTAAGTGTGGCTATGGTCATAGAGGGCAGGCCAGGGATGAGGCCTGGATGTCAGTGCACCTAGCCAGAGCCTGCTTGAAGCTCAGGTGGAAATGAGGGAGGTGCTGAGTTACACATCCACTCCATTTGTCACAGAGGATGCTCTTCTGCCACAAAGATGGCAAAAAATGTCTCAAAGCACAGCCTTGACCAGGTATCTTCCTCTATCACTTTCTACTTCATTTTTCTCTATTATGTTTACTTAACTTTGAGGGAGGGGGCACGTGTGCCATGGCAAGCATGTGGAGGTTAAAAGGACAGTTTGAGGGAATTGGTTCTCTCCCTAGATCATGTGGTTTCTTAGGATTAAACACAGGTTATCAGGATTGGCAGCAAGTACCATTACCTAGTGAGCCATCTTGCTAGCTCTCCCCCTTATTTGCTGAGACAGAGTCTTACGGAAACTGGGGCTCTCTGATTCAGATAGACTGGCTGTGCAGGAGCCCCAGGGATCTGCCTGTCCCATCCCTTCCCTGTGCTAGGGTAGCAGACAGGTGCTTCCACACACGCCTTTTACCAGGGCTTTACTTAGGTTCTCATGCTTGTGCAGCAAGTGTTTTACCCATCGGACCGTCTCCCCAGCCTAAAACTGACAACTGGCATTTGATGTGAGAGTTCAAGGAGCTCAGCACACCCAGTGAGTCCACATTGTGTGTACTCTCACTGCAGATGCCTGCCCAAGGCTCGCTGAGGCTGCTCAATGAGGCTAGCTGAGTTCTCCAGGGTCTTTGAGCATCCTGCTTGAGTGTCCAGTGCCCAGAAGGGGATTCAGTGCATGTTTGTCAGAATAGGAATATGTTTCTTTCTTGGCCATATGTTTCATAAGGGGCATTGACTTAGACTTCAATGATATAGAACTGAACCCAGATACTAATGATCTAAGCCAGGAAGCCAGGTTCTTCTAGCTGTTTCTGGAAGAAAATACACCAAACTGTTAATAGGGGTTAACTTGGGACTTTTTTTTAAAATTTGTTTTGATTCAAGAGACTTTTGGTTTATGATAATTTTTAAAAAGTCATATATATATATATACATACATACATACATATACACACATACATATACACACATACAGACTAGACATTTTGGGGAAGAAAAAGTCCTGAAGGTTTCAGAAAGCAAGATATGAATGCCCAGAATGCAGTCCTTCCATTGAATCCATGTGGATAAAGCAGTGTGACAGCACGGACTAGGTCATCTAGAGACACTTGGAGGCCATATATAAACATTGTGCCATTTTATATGAGAGTTGAGCAGCATCCGACTTGGTGCTTATCTCTTGGTGTACCTTTAACCTTATAACCTTATGCCCAAATCCCAAGAGATAATGAGTTGTCATTTCTCATGTGCTCTTTGATTTTGAGACATGGTTAGTCACTGGTCCGGAACTCACTGATGAGGCTAGGCTGACTAGCCAGTGAGCCCCAGGCATCCTCCTGTGTCCACCTCCCTAATGCTGATATTATAAACATGTGCTGCTATACCCAGCTTATTTACCTGGGTCGTGTGGGTCAAGCAGGTCGTCATGCTTTCACAACAAAGTACTTACCACTGACTGACCCATCATTCCCAGCCCAACTTTTTTAAGATTCAGGGAACTTTTGAGTGTTCCAAGGAATGCCATGGCCACCACCAGCTTTAGAGTGGATAGCTGAGTGGCCTAGGAAAGGCGCCACCTTTCTGGCCTCAGCTTTGCCTTTGTTAAAAGAAAATCTTGTTTCTTAATTTTGTTTTTGGTAATGGGCCCCAAGAATGCAATTGTAAGCATACAGTGAAGGTGGCCTGTGGAGAGAATATGGCTGACTATATTGGGGTGGCTCTGAGCTCCCCAAGGGGGAATATTTGCCTTTTCAGTCCATAGTAGGTCACAGAACTCTTAAAGCAAGCAGTGCAATTGCTGTATGTATCCTTCTAAACACTCCTTGCAAACTGGCGACCACTCCTCTGTTCCTAGCTATGTGGCCCACACTACTGTCATTGCTTCTCGGCAGTCTGGCCTGCACTGCCTGTTGTTCTCCTTACTCCACTCCATACTCCTTCCACCCGGCCTTAGCCACCATTTCCTCACTGTGTCTGTCGGTGCAGGGTCAGTCACCCTCAAGCTATCCTTGAGTCACTGCCTCATGTAAAAACACTGTCACCCTTCCTGAGGGAAGCTGTTGTCTTCTCCAACTTCCCCTTCATTATAGTGCTGTGTGTGTAGCCCTGAGCTTCTCCTCCTCTGGTATTCTCTCTCTCTCTCTCTTACACACACACACACACACACACACACACACACACACACACTCACACACACACACACACACACACACACACACACACAATCACTCACTCACTCACTCAAACACAAACACACACATACACACACACTTGTTTCTTGGCCAGCCTTCTACACATCTTCTAGTAACCAAGACAAGCCAGTTTCTCTGCCAGACACCTGTATGTGACCTGGATTGAAGGCTTGGGCTCCCTCTGTTGCTTCCTTTAGGAACCTGCTTGATCCCTCTCTTCTGAGAATGTTTTTCTTAAGGCCTTGGTTTCATCTTTAGAGGGCATTTGAGAACTTGAAGCCAGGCTGTGGATGGTTATGGGAATTGTTAGGGTTGGTGGTTTGTGGCTCCTCCCACCCCAAGGCTGGTCAATTCACCTAGGTTGCTGGGCCACTCCTCACTTTTTTACGTTCCATTTCATTCTGGCTTCTTTATTCTTGCCACATGGACTCCCGAAAAAAAAAAAAAAACAATCTTTACATAATTCTTGTGAACTGCCTGTTAAAAAGCACTCGTGGTATATGTCCCAAAACACGGGACCGAGGGAGATCATGCAAAGTTGAGGGTATCTTCCCCAGCACAGGACACACTCGTAGCCATGGCTTTGCCAGGACTTCTTGAAAAGCACCTGTCACCCTCATCTCCCATTTCCACCCCTGGGCTTCACAGAGCTTCTGGAAGGAAGAAAAGGGAGGCTTTGGGCCTCCTGAAGTTGAGTCCAGCACTGGCACAAAAGATAGGTTCTTTGGAACCAGGCCAGACCCCAGCCTCCCATGCCCCAATTCATACCAGAGAGTAGTCAGGAAGCCATTTCCTCCTGCTGACTACCAGGGTCTGGCTTTCTTCTTCCCTCTTCATCAGGGCCAACTTTTTATGTCAAGGGCATGAGAGAGAAAGAGAGGATGCTGACCTCCTAGGTTCACGGCTGGACTTTGAAGTGTGTTTCCTCTGGGGCCTCAGGCTTCACCACTGGGGGATGCCCGGAAAAGGTCTGTAAGGCTCCACCGGCCATGAAATCCGGCCTCACCCAGAGTCCCTGCACTGAACATCTGCTGGCCTTACTCCAGCACAAGGCCAGGCACTCTGATGGTGAGGGACCAGAAAAGGCAGCCACCAGAGAGGCTGCTCATTACCCAGATTACACCGTCTCCTGTAGCAGGACCTCCGTTTTGGCTCCAGCCTCCTGCTAGGCAGAAGCCTGGTCCTTTAAACTTCACAGATTCAAAGTACTGTGGGATTGCCTGAAATCTCAATTCCCTGGCACTATGCCTCTTTGGACTTACTTCAGCCACATCTGGATTGCCGCTGCTGCAGCAGACAGAGCACCCTACCAACAGGCTGTGGGAACAGGTTTTCTGCTGTGCTGAAGCTGGTGACAAATTGACAGAGTATGACCTGTTCATTGGCGGCAGGGCCACTTGTGGTCCAATTGCCTCCAAGATTAAACTTCCCCCAGGCGACATGTACAGCACCAGGAAGAGTGGCAGGCAGCCTGGTTCAGGATTACTAACAACTGTGTGGAATTGATCTGATTTTAAAGTGCATGGGTTTTGGAATTGTCAGGCTCTATAAGAAAATGAAATCCTTTGTGCCAGCTCTGGTCCTGCTGGTCTGTGAGCGGTGGACACACTCGTGTGCGTGCCAATGCATGTGTGTTGTAGAGAGTTCCTATTTTGAGCTGTTTGAGAAAGCAGCTGCCCTGAATTGAGGCGCATGTGTCTTCAGCTTATTTCCCGATGTTAGCCTAAAATAGAAACCGGCCTCTGTCGGCAGTGGCTCTCCCGGGCAACTTGTCAGCAAAAGCACTTCCAAGTGTTTCCCTATAGTCTATGCCTTTGACGGAGAGCGCCTTCTTTCTTCTTTAATTTATTCTATCTGCTGGGCTGTTGATAGAACCCAGGGTCTTGTGCATGCTAGGCAAGTTCTCCCCAGCTGAGCCATTACCCCAGCACTTCATCACTCTGTAGCCAGGCTAGCATTGAACTAGCAGCCTCCTGGGTGCTAGGATCATAGGTATGTGTTACACTTGACTAGGAACAGTTTCCTCGTGCTTGGACCCACTGTCCTTTAACCGCCACCACCTGGTAGCTTCAAGTCTCCTGAAAATTATTAAGATACCCACCCACAGTGAGATCTGTGTCACCACAGGATCTAGCAGTGACCTTCAGCTTGGCCTTCATTCAAGCTTTAGTGAAGCCCCAGGCTATCTGGCCTTCCTCTCCAGCTTGAATACAGTCATGTTTAATGTTTGTGTTATTTGCCTTTTAACTGAGTCACTCTTGTTTATTTAGTTGTAAGTGAGTGAGGGGCAAGGGTGGGTGTGGAAATGATCGCTCTCTACCCTTTAGATCACTGAATAAACACTTCAATCAAGTGAGTCCTGTAAGCTCTAGGCTGCACTAAGGAATAGCAATTGTAGGGTGGCCTGGCCTCAGTGCTAGGGCTCTCTGTCCTGTAAAGCAGTTGTTTCGGGTGATAAATGACTATGCTAGATGCTTTGGAATTCCAAAAGGAAATTCTTCTGCCTGGGTGAGAAGGTGGCTTCATGCAAATGGTCACTTGACAGCCCAGGCTTTTGTACCCACCTTTCATGGGCTCCTGCAGCTGTCTTGCTGTGCAGTCAGTTTGATGTGCATGTTTGTCCTCCCTGCAGAACTTCACCTTCAAGAGGCCAGGGCCATCCAGGTGTGATACCACTCCTGGAATCCCAGCACTCAGAGGCTATAGGAGGAGGATTGTACATTTGATGCCAGCCTGCGTATATAACAAGACCCTGTTTCAGAAAGAAAGGGAGGGGGGGAGTTATATAACTTCTTGGCTGTATGCATACAAAGCACACAATAGATACTCGTGAGTACATTCCTGATAGTCACTGCAGGCTGACTCAAAGCAGCAAGACTCACCTGCTCCATAGTGTTTCCCTGCTTGTTAGCCACTTGCACTGAAATGTTAGTGAAACTTGAGACCCACAATTCTTGCTCTAGTTGTGTCATTGGATAATGACATGCTTGTAATCCTAGCACAGAGGAGGAAGAGGAGGAAGGGGAGGAGGAGGAAGAGTTGGAAACAGAGGTAGATTGCTGTGGCTCACTGGCCAACCAACACAGCTCAATCTAAAAGCTCCAGGCCAGTAAGACCCTGTCTCAAAAAAACCTTATAGACATCACCTTGTGGAGCTGGCTTCCAAGAAGGCAGGAAAGCTACTTGGAATCAGGGTATCCCAACCTAGCCTGAGCTCACAGATAGATAAAGCTACTTGGAATCAGGGTATCCCAACCTAACCTGAGCTCACAGATAGATAAAGCTACTTGGAATCAGGGTATCCCAACCTAGCCTGAGCTCACAGATAGATAAAAGGAGCTTTTACACTGGAGTCAGAGCCTGTATTCTCCCTGGATAGGTAGACTTCTGGTGGCAGCCTGGCACTTCAATATAGAATGAGTGTGGATCTCACTGGTGTGTGTGACCAGGGCCCTGAGGCTGCAAGGGCACCAAGGTGATGCTTTCATGAAGGTTGACTTGTAGCCCTTCTTTAGGAGTAAGTGTAAGATTCAGCATGCCTATTTCTTGAAATACTTTTTGAGTTTCAGTTTCCATGTGATACAAGATGTCGAACATTCTAGGTTTCCCACAAAATATAGCTTACTCCCCCCCCCCCCCCAAACCCCTCTTCATCCATATCTGGATGTGGTTGGGATGCTTTTTCCACAGTAGAATGCAGATTGGAGTGTGGTTTTCCATGGGCTCATTTTCAGCATGAGTTTGACATCTTCCTCCACCATGCACATGGGCTTAGTGAAGTGCAACTGGCCTAACAGAGGTGCCCCCGACCTGTTGATGAGACTGGGTTACGAGGGACTGAGCAGAATGCCCAGGTCGCATCTTTGGCAGTTCAGCAGATTCCTGCCCTGCCACCCCACATGCTATATGTCTTAGACACTGCAGCATTTATGAGAACAGAGCGTAGATGTTGGTGATAAACCAGCTCATAAATGACCACGAGTAAATTTTTATTCCAGAAGCATTTTGATCTCACACAGACCTATTCATGTGCCAGGTCTCCTATGATGTTCACAGCAGCCTCTCATTCACCGTTGTTTCTGGGAAGTCTTGGGGGGTTGGGTCTCACTGAGGTTGAGAGTTAGGCTGGCTGGATTTACACAAGAAGATTATGGTGGGTGTTGGACATTCACAGGACATATGCGCATCTGGATCCCAAAGCTTGGCTAATTCCATGGCTAAGTTAAATCCTTCTCACAAGTTTACCTTGTGGGAGAAAGTGGGACAAGCAAAAACAGAAATGGACAAGGGGGTAGTCCAGAGGTCCACAACTTCTGTGTGTGGTTGGATTGAAACATTCCCCCTATCCCACAGACACTCTACTGCTGAGCTGCTACTCACTGGGGAGTCTGGGCAAGTGCTCAAAGCTATGCCATCTTCTTCAGTCTTATTATATATTTTTTTTCTTTTTTTGAAGACAGGGTCTCATCAAGCTGCCCAGGCTGGCCTTGAACTTCTGCTCTTTCTGTCTTAGCCTCCCAAGCAGCTGGCACGACAGGCCCACTACCACCAAGCTTGACCACAAACTTTCTCTTGAAAGGGTATGGCATTAAATATTTTAGACCTGGCTGGGTAAAAGGCAAAATCAGGATATTATGTAGGCACTTACATAACCATTTTAAATGTAACCATTTAAAAGTGTAAAAACCATTCTTAGCTCATGGACCATAAAAATACCAGAAGCCAGCTGGGTTTAGCTGGCTCAACGGAGCTTACCGACCCAGGGTGGACCATCTCCTGTTAGTTACGAGTACAGTTCTGCAGATCTGCTCACCCTGCCCCAAATCTTTTCCTCTCCTGCTTCGAGGGGTTTCTGAGCAGAAGCCTTGTGAGTTCGTGAACTTATAGCCTGTCACAGCGCATTTGTGTTCACCTTTGTCTCACAATCGCCCTCTGATCCTCTCAGAACCACTGTTGTTCTGACTTCCAAGTATGGCTTCATTGTGTGTGTGTGTGTGTGTGTGTGTGTGTGTGTGATGCGATGCATGCAGGTAGTTGTGCACATGTATATGAATATGTAGGGGTCAGAGGTCAATCTTAGGTGCCACTTCTTCCCATCATTCGTTTAAGACATAGTTCCTCGTTGGCCTGGTAGTTTCAGATTAGCTGTCCACAAAACTTGTTTTTTTCTTATGAGTTCTGGGGATTGAATTCAGGTTCTCACTCTTGTGAGGCAAGCACTTTACTCTCTCTGCCCCACCAGGCCTCTTCTTTAACCCCAAGTGCTACACAGCGTCTTTCCCCTCCAGGCAGTCTTTCCTGCTTCTTCACATCAGGGCTACCTGGTGGAGAGCTTTGCCTACCAGCTAGTGATTCTTCATGTGTATGACTCTACAAACTAACTTGTCTGAGCCTGAAGAGGTAGCCCTGTGGGTAAGCGTGCTTACTGTGCAAGCATGAGGCTTGAGTTTGACTTCTAGCACCCACTTTTTTAAAAAGTGTGCAGAGGGCAGCTTGCAGGATCAGCTGTCTCTTTCTGACACATGAGGTTCAGGGATTGCGCTCAGGAGGTTAGACTTAGCAGCAAGCCCTTTTATCCACTGAGCCAGCTCACTGCTCTGCCCCTCTTTTAGTGACAGGGTCTCACATATTCCAAGTGAGCCTCAAAGTCATTGTGTAACTCAGATAATCTTGGACTTCTGATCTTTCCACCTCTCCTCCTGCTTGCTGAGGCTGCAGGTGTGTCCCACTCTGCCCAGTTTATGCAGCACTGAGGATGATGTTGAGGGCAAACACTCCACTGACTGACCTACTCCTCCAGCTCCTGAATGTGCCCTTTCTGGCCACAGGCTAGCATGTCCCTTCATCCCCTGGAAATTTCTGTCTGGAAAAGTGTCATGACTGGAAACTGGGATGGAACCCATCGAGCTGGGGCTGGGCCACAGCAAAGAAAGAGTGACTGGAGTCTCAGGGGAGGGTACTGGTGATGCTCCTTCCACTCCTTCTTTGAGGGTGAGCTCATCTTGTTTTGATCTGGGGTTTCTTTTATGTAGCCCAAGGTGGCCAGAAACTGGTTAAGTCCAAAGATGACCCTGACCTTGTATCCCTCCTTCCACCGCTGGAGTGTTGGGATTACAGTCCTGTAAGCCAACATCCTGGTTTATGCAGTTCTGGAGATGAAACCTAGAGCCTCCTGCATACTAGGCAAGTACTCTACCAACTGAGCTATAATCCACCACAATGTGCCTAGTCTTGGGAGTCTCATGTATGCATCTTAGCTGCTCTGATGACAAGATGGAAATGCGTGTCATAACCAGATGACTCTGTCTTTCAGCACTGTAGCTCTCACTGCCTTCAAACTTATCCTCCTGCCTCAGCCTACTGAGTGCTGGGATGATAGGTATGCAGCACCATGCAAACCAAGCCTTAGTTCATTTTTACTTGCGTCTCAGAGAGCCCTAGGTGGACTTAGATAGCTGCACCTCAGAGTAAATGTCTAGATACCCAGGGCGTGGACTTCTGTATCATGGCTGTTTATAGCTGCCTTTTGTAGTTTTTTTTATCTTTTAAAGGTTGTATCTAAGAATTTTCTATTTTCTATATGGGAGAAGCCTTCTATGGTTGAACTTCCAAGAGGCACATTGGGGTCATGAAGAGTCAGCTGCTAGTCACCCCAAGTGTGGGTGGTGTCTGTTCTCCCATCTGCTGGAAAGTGGAGACAGACCTGGAGGTATATATTTCTTTGCTTGTCTGTAAGTTTGACTCCATAGAAATTGATTGAATACATGAATGGAACATTTTTCTTAGCTAATAATTTTTGTCTGGGTTGGTTGATTCGTTTGGGAGGGAGTGTTTTGTTATTTAAATTGTTTTTTTTTTTGCTCAGACAAGGTCTCCAGTACCCTAGGCTGGCTTCCTTTGAACTGTTGAATTCTTAGTCCTCCAGCTTCTACCTCCTCAGTGCTGGGATTCTAGGAGTTCACGGCATGTTAGGTTTATGTACTGCTACGAAGTGAACACAGGGCATCATCATGCTAGGGAAGCACTCTGTCAGCTTAGCCCTTTCCCAGATAATTCTGCCAGCTTGTCAGAACTTTACAATATTTTCATCACTTACAGGGACTATGTCAAAATCAATTCCAACCTACCACAATTTTTTCAGACCATTCCCGAGTATGTAGTACAAAATGCAGGGGTGGGGGTGGGGGAAGCACTACTCAGGTGAAATTGTTTTGGAATCCTTATTGTCCTGTGCAGTTCTCTTTTGATGTTGTTGGAATGTAAAGTTAGCCTGTACTTTGACCTTATTCAAATACTTAGCCATGCAAACATTTTGTAGTCCAGGGTGATGGTTTTAGGTCCTGTGGCTGATTGGGTGTATAGTCTTTTTGCCAGAGTTGTAGATGGAGAAATTCTCAAGAGAGATGATAGGTATGGAGTTGCTAAAACTCCATTCAACAATGGCTGGAGATAAATGGATCTATATTAGCTGTATATGGTAATAACAGAAAAGTCTGAGCAGCTGCTTTTGAGATCTATGAACTTCTGTATGACTCATCCAGCCAGTCAGGCGGCTCTGGACAGCAGACTGAAGCCTTCTACTGAGTGACTGCACAGACGCCAGGCCGAATATTCAAGAGTGAATCTCAAGGCTGCCTGAAGCCTACTCTTACTTAAGAGGCACAGAAGAGATAGCAAGAGGAATTCCTAAAGTATTTGACTGTTTTTTGTTGTTGTTGTTGTTTTTGTTTGTTTATTTGTCCTACACCCCCACACCCTTTGAGCCAGTTTCTCTAGGGAGCTCAGGCTTGCTTAGATGATTCTCCCAATTCACTCTCCCAAGTTTCTGGGTTTATAGCATGCACCACCACACCCTGTGTTCAAAAGTATTTTAAAGTAATTTTCTCTGTTAAGTGTTACATTTTTCTTAATGTTTTTTAAATGGCTCTTTAAGTAGTTGACACCCCCATGCCTTCAAATTCTCCATAAATAGGTAATCAGACATGGGTTGAAAATATTGAGGCTAAAAGTCTCATCTGTATTGAATGTGCAAAGATTTCTGCTATGATTATTCCCTAAACGATACAGTATAACAGCTAGATACATAGCACTGTTACTGTGGCAAATATTGCAAGTCATCTGGAGATGACTCAGGCCTGAGGCTGGTGTACAGCTACAGGTAGAGCAGTGGCCTCCACTCTCAGGGAAGCTGGGGACGTGCTGGAGAGGACTTGTCTAGCACAGGTTCTGAGTGTCATCCCCAGAACCTTGACTAAACAGATTAGTGAATTAATCTGTGTGGATATACACAAGCCAGTTCTGTGTAAGGAACTTCAGTGTCCACGGATATATAAGCTAGGTGAAGGGTTGAAGCCAATCCCCAATGGACAACGAAAAGCAACTACTCTGAGCACTTAAGACCAGTGCATAGGGAGGTCAGTGGATCAGATATCTTTTGGAGATTGAACATTAGAATGTCCTACAATGTGCTTTTTCTCTCCACCCTTGCCTACCATGGTAAATGTCAGCTCCTTGCCTGACACTGATCACTCAGGTGAGGACCAGGGTCAGGATGCATCGTTCTGCCCTGAAGACTTTGTTTCACCTCCCCTGCTTTGCGCAGGCATCCTTGGGACACTTCAGAGCCTCTTCACGTGGTTTTAAAAGCTGCTCTCAAAGCCTCATCAGACATTTTGTAGGCCATCCATGTAGCATAAAGAATTCCATCTAGAAATTAAGAAATTATAGTCTGCATTTCCTGTGCTAGTAGCTGGCTCTGTGTTGTTTTCCATAAGAAATGAGACTAGGAGGAGAACGAGGGGAGCCATGTGCAAACAGACTTCATTTAGATGCCATCTCTATGGACCTGCTGCTTACACATGGGCCACTAGGCACCTGGGTAGGATCCAGCCTCCTTTTGATCGTGTGCAGTAAGCATTGTGTCTGCAAGTAGATTTGCTCATCTTTTATTATTAATTACTCCTGAGCAGCTCTGTGAAGCTACTAAATATTAATAAACAGTATGTGTTTGTGATTAAGTTGAGACAAAGGAACACCTTCCCTGTACCTCTTCCTTTTATAAAGCATGACCCACGAGAATGATGGGTAAAATTGGGGTGAGGCTTTTAGATAAGGAAGCAGTTGAAATTGAGACCATATCTGGACAGAACATGTTGAAGATCTGACTTTAAGTTATATAAACGTTTGTTTGTTTGTTTGTTTGTTTGTTTTTGAGATCGTTAAGGATTGAACCCAAGGCTCTGGCAATACTACAAAGCAGTTCTTTGGCTGAGTCTTGTCTGTAGTGCTTAACTAGGGGGATTCTAGACAAGCATTTTGAGCTATGCCTCAATCTGTCTTCAAGTCACACATGCATGCACACACATATACATACACACACACACACACACACACACACACGTCCTGGCCTCATTTGAGTTCTGTCAGCTGACTATTGATGCCCTGTGTCTGTTTACATTGGAGCTGTGTAGGGACCGTCACGCTCCTTAGACATTGGTTGGTGGTGTTCCACATCTTCCCCACTGTCTCCTTAGACTTGTTCCTCTGAGGATAAAAGAGGGGTTGTTCATACAACATAAGGAAAAGAGAATTAAATCAGCCATGTCCAAAAAGTGAATATTAGCATGAGCTTTTCAGGTCTGTACAACCTTCTGATATTATGACATCCTAATCTACTTGAGAATGAGGTCACCTTGAGAATGAGTTGTGAGTAACAACTCTCAGTGTTTTAAGTAACTGCATGGCTCTGCACTGGGCTCACAGAATGTCGGACATGATGTCTTATCTTCGCTGGCTTAACATTTGTGATTATTACCTATTTTAGTACAACTAGGGGACTGAAGAGATGGCTCAACAGTTAAGAGCACTTGGTGTTCTTCCAGAGGACTTGGGTTTTGTTTCCAGCACCCATATCAAATGGTTCACAGCACAATAACTCCAGCTCCAGGGAATCCAATATTTTCCTGCCTTAGGGCACCTAAACACATGTGAACAAACATACCTGCAGTGCTTTGAATAAGCACAGCCCACAGAGGGTCATATGTTTGAATTCTTGGTCCCCAGTTACTGGAACTGTTGGGAAAGGATTAGGAAGGTGGAGGATGTACCACTGGGCTTTGAGATTTCAAAAGATTTCGGCCATTCCCAGTGTGCTCTCTGTCTCCTGCTTGCAGTTCTGATGGTGAGCTCTCAGCTGTGAGCTTCCAGCTGCCATGCCTTCACTCCACCATGGTCTCTAACCCTCTAGAACTGTAGACCAGTTAGTTACTGTCTTTTGTAAGTTGCATTAGTAATGGTGTCTTATTACAGGAATAGAAAAGTAACCAATACAACACAGGAATGTAAATAAAAATTCAAACAAATACTTAGGATTATGTTGAATAGGAAGCGCTGGGGCTTAGTAGGCTTTTTATTTGTCACTACAGGTCCTCACGTAACCCAAGCTTTTCTGAAACTAAGTTATATTAACCAAGAGTGACTATCTTCCTGCTTCTACCTCCTCAATGCTGGGATTACAGCTATGTAGAACCGCTACTGGCCAGAAATATCTGACTTTGTTCAGGATTGTGCTGCACTCCCCAGCAGATGTCTGTTGAAAGGATAGAACTTGGTGTCAGGCCTATATCCCAGTGGCTTTTTGCCTATCATGCACAAAGCCTGTATTATGTCCCTAGCACCATGCAAACCAAGTGTGGTGACACATGCCATAACCCCAGAGCTCAAGAGATGGAGAGAATGGTTGGAACTCAGCGTCAACCTTGCCTACATAGTCAGTTTGAATCCAGTTGGACTACAGGAAATATAAGCCACTCACTTGATTTAACAGTGTTTGCTGTTGATTGAAAAAATAATTTCATCAAATTCCAAATATACCACTGTACTGTACTGCAAAACTAGCTTGGTCTTCAGTAAGTAATTCCACTGTAGAATCTTAACTGCTTCTAGTTTCCCCCTACCTTAAACATTGCCTAATGATTCTTGTGCATAAATTATTCTTACATTTCTGCTTAGTCTTATGAAGAGATTCCTAGAAACAAAAATCTAAGCCTGGGGTTAATCTGCACTCTTTTAAATACTCATTTGTTTGGATGTTAGCAAGGCTGGAGGACCTAAATAAATCATACAGGGGGTATGTCTGATGAGAGGAGGAGTCACTTCCTGATTGGTTCCTGAAACAACCCTGGGTGGGTTTTGTTGTTGTTATTGTTTTGTTTTAAGGAACCTTTAGAGCCTGTTCCTTGAGTAGCATATGGACCAACTTTGCTAGGCAGTCTGGGAAGAGCATCTTTGCTCATTCACCCAGCATATTCCTTGAACTAAATCAGCAAAGAGCCCCCAGAGTCTGCCAGACACCTTAACCTGGGTCTTCATTCTTACTAAGACATGAGGAGCTTGAGGAGAAGGGACCAGTACTCTCAGTCGGTGCTCATTGTGAACACTCAAATGGTCTCTGAAGGAAATATATGGAACAGTGTTTTCATAATTCTGGGATACAAGTAGGAGTGTAGATATGACCAGCTATTTGGAAAGTGGCCCAGAAGAAGTCTGGAGTAGTTCTACTGGTGAAGTGCTTCTTCTGCAAGCACAAGGCCATAAAAGACTGTCTCAAAAAACAAGTTAAGTGGCACCTAAAGAATGACAGCCGGCCTCCACACCCTCTGTGTACCTATGCAGACAAACACGCAGTCCATGTACACGCTAAAAGAAGAGAAGAAAGAGAAAGCCACAGAATATTAAAACCAGACTGAGACTCATTTGGAGAATTGGTCACAAGAATCTGAGGTTGCTTTCTCTTCTTTACCACCCTGACCCTCTAGCCATTAGTTCTCAGAAGAAATGGCCATTTCTCAGTATTTTGTTTTCTTTAAGTTGAAAAAACTTGGGAATAGGATGTGGCTCAGTTAGAATGCTTGCCCAGCAGGCATAATGCACCGAGCTCCATAATCACAACAGGACGGGGGACAAGAGGATCAGGAGTTCCACGTCATCTTCACTTAAATGGTGTGCTTGAGTCTTGCATGAGCCTTGTCAAGGTACTGTCTTTAAAAAGAGGGATGGAGGGAGGGAAAGTTCTGTCAGTGTTGGCCATGCTAGAGATGAATATAAACGTTTTTAAGAGCATTGGAATACGGATATTAAAGCTTCTAGGAAACTCTGCTTTGGAGAAAATGTGCAGAAATGGCAAAATAGCAAATAGTTTCAACCTATTGGACTTACTATAAGGTCTTGAGGATGCCAGGATTCTCCAGATACTACCTAAGCCGCTGGTTCTCAACCTTCCTAATGCTGTGACCCTTTAATACAATTCCTCATGGTGTAGTGATCTCCTAGCCATAACATTATTTTTGTTGCTACTTCATTAATATAATTTTGCTACTGTTATAAATTGTAATGTAAATATTTCTGGAGATAGAGGTTTGTTCAAAGCGTCACAACCCACAAAGTTGAGAAGCTTGGACCTAAGCAAACCTTTGGTTCCCAATGCTTGGACTCTGCAATCTGCCAAGCAGCTGCCATGCACCCATCAGTCATTCTGTTGCAGTGTGACCCATGTTCACCTGGAAACATCCTCTTCTCCTTGATCTCCCAGATCTTCAGGCAGGGTGTGTGGCAACGCTGTTGTTACTCGGGAACTCAGTGTCACTGCCCTTTATGTCCCTCGCTGACTTTTACCACTTACCCACTAGAGCCCACACCTTCTCCAGTCACTGTTCGGCTCTAGGAAGCTGACCCTGCCATCACCCAGTGTTGTTGGATAGTGCTGTAGGCACCTCAATCACATTCAAGACGTTCTACCAGGACACAGGATGCTTTAAATGGAGCAAAGAAATTTAAATGGAAAGAAATTATAGCATGAGTGAGTTTCTCCTTTTCAAGATAATCTTATTTAATAACCAAAACCTCACAAAGATGTACATTTTATCCCCAGACAAAGGCAATGTGGCAGGGTCTGCATCATGGTAATTACATGTTTGGGTTTTCATTCTTTCTTTAAAGTAGGCTTCTATTATTTCAGTTTAGGAAAAAGACTATTCATCTATTCCATTGCTGTGTGGCCCATCCACTGTGAAAATAGGTCAAGAACCGTAATCTAACTCGACTGCTGATAAATAATTAAAGCTAATGGAATTTTTGCAAATCTGTGAACTAAATTCTCTGAGATGCTGCCAGGCCATACTGGATGCTGTTGTATGGAGAGATTTTTTATTTAACACCCCAGTTTAAATGCATTTAAAACCACTCCTCCATCTCACAGAGACTGGAAAGGGTATGTGTTCATCTATAAAAGCAGCCGAAAGCTTGAAACCCCGTCAATAGCCATGCCATTCACCTTCAGATGATGAGATGAGAGGTGAAAGGTCCTGCATCCTGGGACAAAGGGAAACTTCCCTTTCTACCAACCTCTCTTTAACTTGAACTCTGCAATCGAAGTATCAAGAACCTCACACCTGGAGGCTGAGGAGATGGTTCAGTTGGTAAAGTGCTTGCCCATGCAAGCATGAGAATCTGAATTGTGTCTCTGGAATTCATAGTAAAAAGTTGGCTGTGGCAGTTCATGCCTGCAATCCCTGAGCTCAGTGGGCATAGCTGGGAGGATTTTGGAGTTTACAGGCTGTCCATCTAGCTGAATCAGCAAACTCCAGGTTCAGCAGGAGGCCCTGCCTCAAGGATAAGGTGGAGGGAGAGTGACTGAGGAAGACACAGGCTTCATACCTGGTCTGGGTTCTTTGCCCTGTTCATAAAGGAGGAGTCACAGGTGCCATAAATGACACCAGGAATAAGTGCTCAGGGCTAATTTCCCTTTGAGGCAAACTGATGCTCTGCATCTTCATGCATTGTACAAATATTCATGAAGGCTGTTGTGAGGACTGATGGCTTAAGAAAGCAGCTTATTTATTATTATTGTCTAGTGGTCCAGACCTGTAACCTCAGCACTCAAATGGAAGCAGGAGGATCATAAGTTGGAAGCCAATGCAAGCTATATAAGACCCCCCCACACACACAAATACACAAAGCAGGAGGAGGAAGAGGGGGCAGGAGGAAGGGGAGGGGAGGGGAGGAGACCTAGGAAGGAAAACATAGCGGTGGTTGGGCAATGTTGTTGTTTCTTTTTAGGAAGGGAGAATGGTCTGCTGTTGCTTTCCAGTTAGAGGGCTGTGCTAACTTTGTATGTACTCAGCTTTCTTGGATTTATCAAAACTGAATTCAGATTTCTGAAATGAAGCTGTACAAGGAAATATCTAGATTTCAAAAAAAAAAGATATTCCATTTTAGTTGGAATTTTAGGGTTGTTTGGGTTTCTTCTTCCTCCTTTTTCCCCTTCCTTCCTTCCTTCCTTCCTTCCTTCCTTCCTTCCCTTTTTTTTTTTTTTTTCTTTTTGGTAATGACAGAGTTTTTTTTTTTTGTTTTTTTTTTTTAAGATTTATTTATTGTTATATGTAAGTACACTGTAGCTGTCTTCAGACACACCAGAGGGTGTCAGATCTCATTACAGATGGTTGTGAGCCACCGTGTGGTTGCTGGGATTTGAACTCAGAATCTTCAGAAGAGCAGTCAGTGCTTTTACCTGCGGAGCCATCTCACCAGCCCATGACAGAATTTTGTATATCTCATGCTGGTTTGGAGCTCACTACAAACTGTTGATCTTTCTGCCTCCACCTAGGTTCACCTCCCAAGTGCTCGGTTTAGCTTTACAGGCATGCACCATCACTTCTGCCGTATGTGGTTCTAGGGATGGCATGTGTGCGAGCTGTATCCCTAGCTATGCTTTCTGTATTTTTAAAGAGCTGGAGGATTTGATAGGGCCACTGTCCACTGAGGCAGGTACTAGAACCCTACTCCTTCCTTCTTTTCTAAAAGTTGCTCTACTAGTTCCTTCTAGACAACCCCTGTTCAGTTTGACTCACAAGTCAGATGGCACTGGAGACAGCAACAGGGACAGGGAACAGCTGCCAGGCATGTGTTTCTCAGAACAGAGGAACAGAGCCTGGAGACCATGTGTGAGGCACTGGAAGGAGGCCTTATATGGAGGGGTCCAGGAGAGCCCAGCCCTATACCCTACACCAATTTTCAGAGGACAGGAGGACCCAGTGGTAGAAGACAATTTAGTCGTTTCTACCTCTTTTCAGCTTCTCGTTGTTCTAACAAAGCTGGGGACCTGGGGGACAGAGACTCTCTAAGGAAACCAAGTGACTACAAATTCCCTTTCCCCTCTCCTTTCCCATCCCTTTCCTCTTCCCTTCCCTCTTTTCCTTTTCCTTCCCCCTTTTTTTAATTTTTATTTTTTTATTAAAGACAGGGTTTCCTGAAGCTCAGGCTCGGCTTAAATATTTAGGTATTTAGAATAGCCTTAAACTGCTCCTCCTGACTTCACTTTCTTAGTGCTGGGATTGCATATTTGCACCACACCTGAACTATGGTGCTGGAAAGCAAACCCAGAGTCTGTAATTTTTAGGCAAGCATTGTATCAAATGAGCTGCATCCCCAGGCAGTCAGACTTCCTTTCCTTTCCTTTTCCCTCCCCCCCACTTCCGTTCCCTCCTCCCTTCCTTCCCCCTCCACTCCCCCTTCTCCCCTCCTCCTCCCTCTTCCCCCTTCCCCCTTCCCTTCCCTTTCAAGACATGGTTCCACCATCAACCCTAGACTGACCTCCAACTTTTGACTGTCAACCCTCCTGCCCCAGCTTCCCTAGTCCTTAGATTACAGGCATGCAATGTAATGTAATCCATTGTAGTATACAAACCCCCTTGCCTGGTTTAAGTGAATTGGTAAGCAACTCTTCAATTGCCACTCTACCAGAGAGCTTTCCACCCAGCTCAGTAGAAAGTCTTGACCCCGTTGTGAGTCCCCATATGGTAGACAGGACAGCCAGGACAGGTGATCTGAGTGTTGGATGGCATAAACTGACAACTTGCAATATCCACTGAAGAGTTCAAAGGGCATCCCTGACTACCCTCCTTGCTCTCTCTGCCAGCTCAGTGATTGTTTAGAGAAGGTTTAATGTGTCTTAGAGAGACATATATTGACTCATTTCAAATATTCACAACACCCGGTGAGTGGCACTACCCCCTTGAGACTCATCACACCAGTTAAAACCATCTTCTCCTCTCCTCCTGTCCTCATCCCTCATAGGCGTGACAAAAAGTCATATATAGTTTATCCACAAGAACTTCAGGACTTCAGTATGTATCCTGAAAGACCAGGGCCCCCTTTTACAAAATATCACATAGTCCCTAAATAGGAGCTCCTGTAGAGTTGGGTGTTTGTTTGCTTGCTTGTTTAGCAACAACTTGGGGCCTATTATTCTTATTTTATTTTCAAGTTAATAGTGTTTTGTTAGCTATAATGCTTAGATTTTTTTTTGTATGTGTTTTGTTCATTTCGGATTCAGGGTCAATATAATAATGAGCCATCAGATATAAAAATACCTGTTTCTCTTCCTGCAGTTTAGAATAACATGTGTCTTGCATTGGATGGTACCAGTTTTAACACATATTTGATATAAAAATGTACTTTGGGGCTGGAGAGTTGGCTGCTCTTGCACAGGACCTGTGTTCAAGACCTAGCAGCCACATGGCAGTGACACCTATCTGCACCTTCAGTGTTAGGGGATTTGATGGCCTCTCTGGCCCCCTCAGGTACCAAGGGCACACGGCGCACAGACAACATGTAGTCAAAGCACCCACACCCTGGCTTTCAGGAACTTGATCTGTAGACGGGACTGGCCTGGATCTCACTCACAGACATCTGCCTGCCTCTGCCTTCCAAGTGTTGGGATTAAAGGCGTGCCCCACCACTGCTCTACCTATAAAAATGAGTTTTTAAGTTGTGCTCTGGACACACAGTCAAGACATTTTCATTTTTAAAAATTTACATATGGTAAGGGATATGTGTGCCTGTGTCTATGTGTTCCTCTGTGTATGTCAAGATCAGAGAGCTTGCAGGATTTAGATTTTACCTCCATACTATAGGCTCTAGGGTTGAACTCGGGTCCTCAGGCTTGGCAGCAGTCGTCTTTACCTGCCATCTCCTGGCTCTCGAAGACACTTTCCAGTTAGAATCCCCTTTGTGGGATGTGTGTATGTATGTGTGTGTTTAGGAGTACTCATTCACGTTCATATGAAGCTCAGTGGGCAAACTCAGGAGCTACCCACCTTTTGATATAAGGGGTCACACTGGGCCAGAGATCTCCAAGCAGGTCAGGCCAGCTCGCCAGCTAGCCTCAGAAATCTGCCCATTTGTTCCTCCCCAGTGTTGGGACTACAAGTCCATACCACCATGCCTGATTAAGAATTTTCTTGCTTTGAGGTTTAGATAGTGAACGCTTCATATAGTCATAAGGAAATGTGTCACTATGTGGCATGTCACCTCCCAATCTGAATATTTCTGAGAGTCCTTTGTGCAAATGAATCAGTCCACCTTTTTCCCTGAGTTAAGACCCACCCCAGCTTTTCACAACCAAAACACAGGAAGAAAAGGTAAACTGTGTAAGGCAGATGTGGATCCAGAGGTGACACCTAAGCATGAGCCATGATGGGTAGGGGCAGAGATGTCCACAAGGCTCTCGTTTCTTTTTAAGCCAGTGTGACTAACTCTAGCAACTTTTTTTAAAGATTTATTTATTACTTAATGTATCCGTTTTATGTGCATGTATGCATGTATTATGTGCATGGTTGGTACCCACAGAAACCAGAAGAGGGCTTCAGAGTCCCTGGGACTAGAGTTACAAATGGTTGTAAGCCACCGTGTAGGTGCTGAGAATTGAACCTAGATCATCTGTAAGAGCAACATGCTCTCTTAACTGATAGCCAACGCTGCAGTCCAGAATCATGAAAATCACCTCTACCTGGAAATGGCTCTGGTAATATCACCTTTGTGCTGTTTACTCAGAAGAGAGGGACAAACAACATATTTTGGCCTTTAACAACAGACACTTGATAGTAATCACTTCAAGGCCATCACTTTCCCTAATTTAAAAAATGATTTATGTGTGTGTGCAATTTGTTTGGTTATAGGAGGGCATGCGTGTAGAGGTCAGAGGTCAACCTCATCTCATTTCTTGAGAACTTTCCATCTTGCTTTTTCAGACAAAGTAACTAGCATGTGGGGTTCAATGATTCAGCTTGACTGGCTTGCCCGATACCCCACAGTAATCCTTCATGCCCAACTTTATACCAGGGTGCTAAGGATCAAATTCAGGTCCTCATGGTTGCACAGCAAGCAACAAACTGACTGAACCATCCCCCTACCCACAAGGGCCTCACTTTCTGTGATTAAGCTATGTTTTGCTTTTTGTTCAGTGATTGGTACAAGATGGAACAAAATTGATAGCAGTGGAAACCCCATAACTCAATTAAGCACTCCACTCTATTGTTAGGACTTTTCAAACATGTGTCAGTTACCAAGTTATAACTCTTTCTAGTGTGGTTTCAATCAACTCAAACCCCACCTTTCTTCAGTTGGCAGTTGTCACGAAGGTTGTGCATTGATGGTGACCCAGGACCAGAAGCGGTAGAGACTGTGGTTTCAGTGGCTGTCTAGAATGCAAAGGGCACCATGCTCTAAAAGAGGATAAATCATTTCCTGTCCATGCTAACCGACGGCGACAGAGTCCCGTGGGCCAGAACTGAGCAGCTTTGAATCTCTCTCCTCAGTTTAGTAACAAACCAGATAATATTTGCAGGCGGCAGATTGAGATAAGGCATTTCTCAAACTGCCAAGAAATAAAATTAGAATGAGTCTTTTAGCTGCTGGCTTGAAGTGCATCTGTGTTGGTGTGTGTGTGCTGTGTGAATATACAGTCAGTTCTTTTTCCCTGTCAGCCATGGAGAGAAGGGGGTGCATGTGCACCTGTGTGCAGACAGATGCACATCTGGCTTTAATATCAAAAGGGTTGCTTCAGGGACTGGGGTTGTGGCCCAGGTGGCAAAGGCCTGGATTCCATCTCCAGATCACACCAGTGAGGCATGGTTTGTAATCTCAGCCTTCAGGAGGCAAAGGCAGGGAGTTCGAGGTCATCCTCAGCTACATTGAGTTCAAGACCAGTGAGATCCTGTCTCAAACCAAAAGGAAATAATTAAAAAGGGAGTGTGACAAGCCTGTCACGAGAGGCAGCTCTTGGGCCTTTCTGGAATCCTGTTATAGGCTACAGAGGTAACTCTGTCACCTCTTTGCTTCAGACGGTTGGTTTTCTCATGAAGATAACCTCATACCAAGAGAGGAGGTTAAGGCACCCAGGGGCTACATGGACTTGGGCCCAAACTGACCCATGAAACTCTCCCCTCTTCCTTTTCTCTGCTGAGGTCCCCAATTCTGGGCTCTTCCCCTCTGTCATTCTGTAACCTCACCCAGCTTCTCTCGGCCCTCAGAATGCGACTTTATGAAAGAGGACCTGACTGGCATAGCTTAGGTTGGCTTTGAACTTGTGATCCTCCTGAATCAGCCTCTTGAATCAGCCTACTGCTGGGGTTTATAAGCATGAGTCACCATACCTAGCTTTTGTAAGCCACCTGAGTGACACACAGGTGTCCATCAGTACATGTTACTCTTTTAGTGGCTACTGCACATGCCATTTCCACACGTGTGGTGATTTAATCCTTTATATTTATGTGCATATATTTGCACATGCATGTGTTTATGTACATCATGTGTATGCAGGTGCACATGAGGCCAGAAGAGAGCAGGGTGTGTGTGTGAGAGAGAGAGAGAGAGACAGAGACAGAGACAGAGACAGAGACAGAGACAGAGACAGAGAGAGAAGGAAGGAGAGACAGACAGAGAACTGAGTTCAGACTCTAACTTGTCAAGCTCCACGACCTTAGATAAATTTCCTTCTCATTCTCAGCTGTGGACACCCTTCTGTTCAGTATTCTAGTTCATATTTTTGATGGGTTCAGTGGGCCAAGGTTAAGGACTGCTGGTGTCAACAACAGAGTGAACATTCAGTTAGCACTTGCAGGCCTGGCCATGTTCCTCCTGGTCCTTTCCCTGGTGCTGTAACTAAATAGTGAACACACTTGCTGTAGCAGCTGCTAAACCTACTCCAGCGGCTCTCTGTTCCTTGGACCTTCCCTGCTGCTAAATCTAATCTTGCCTTGGTTTTTAGGTTTGCAGCTTTCTGTAGTAGCAACATCCTTCTCTTGGGAACTCCCTTTGTTTAGCTCAGTACCCTCCTGGCTCTTAGTGTTCTTCAGAGCCTCTTTAACCTCTCCCACTGACCCTCAGGATAGGGACTTGCCATCCCTGACTCTCCATCACAAGAGAGTACTAATTTTAAATGTAATCTTGACCTGAGCTGCCCATGATGGAAGCAGTCAACCACCTGTGGCAAAGGACAGCCTCCAGGCCCCGAGTCTACTCCCAACTGAGCTGTGTAGCAAATACCCATATCGGGAAGTGGAGGCTTAAGGTTATCTTGAGCTACACAGTAAGTTCCTGGCCAATCTGAGTTACATGAGACCTCGTCTCAAAAAACCAGACAAAACTCAAACACAAATCTTCCTCCTGTTGTCCTTTGTTTTTATCTTCTTTGCCCTTTACTGTTAGATTTTATCCTGTCTTTCTGGAATGGCTGGTGGTGGGCTGAACAGAAAAGTATTTTATTCCCTATTGCTTCTATCTGCTTAAAACAACAGAAATACATCATCAGACACTGCTGGAGGGTGGGAATCCAGAACAGGATTTACGAGGTGGATATGGAGTTGCCAGCAAAAGCTGCATTCCTTCCAAAAGCTTTAGGAAGGTCTGGTTCCAGCCTGCGCCAGCTCTGCCAGGCTCTGCTAGCCCTCTGGCCAGGACCCTACATCTTACTATCTCTCTAATCTCTGCTGCTGTGTTTGAGTCCCCTCTGACTCTCTCTCTCTTGTATGGACTCCTGTGTTTCTACTTGGGCAGTCTGATGACATTAGCCCCACGTACATGGTCCAGGATCCTCTCTCAGACCCACGATTGTTAATGTAATCATAGCTGCAATGTCCCTTTACTGTGTCAAGTCATGTATTTACAGGTCTCAGGATATCGTTAGGGCTATTAGTCTTCTACAGGTAGCAATGTTTGTGGGGGTGGAGGAGGGAAGCCCGTGAATTCATCTCCTTGCTTTTTGTCATTGAACTTAGTGTAGAAACGTAGCAAATCATCCAGTGGAGGAGCAGAAACTGTTGGCTTCTCCCAAAGAGGTGATACACCTATGAAGGACAGCCCTTAGGAAACTGGGTAAGGGAGGTGCCTCAGTGGGTAAAGGGTCTTGACATGAGAACATGAGGACCTGAGTTCAATCCCCAGCACCCACATAAAAGCTATGTGCTTGTAATCCCAATGTTAGAAGTAGAGATAGGCAGACCCCTGTGGCCTCTGTAGCCAGACAGCCTCCCTGGATCTGTAAGCTTCAGTGAGAGACACTGCCTCAAACAGTAAGCAGAGAAGATTGAGGAAGACACTCCACTCCTGGCCTCCACAAGAACACATGCACACATGAATTAGTAGAAGTTCACTCTTTTGTCTTAAGACAGGGTCTGTCTTTGTGGCTTTTTGTGGTGATGATCTGCACAGAGCCTTTGTAGGAAACCTAACCAATGTTGTTCTTCTTTTTCCTCCAATGGCTGTGTCCTGACCTCTGTTCCACCCAGGATTTACGCAAGCAGGTAGCACCACTGCTAAAGAGCTTCCAAGGGGAGGTGAGTACACGTGCATGTTCTTTATCCTCATGCCACTGTCTGTTGCTTGTGTTAGCTACTTTTCTTACTACGGTGACAAAATCCTTGACAAAAGCAATGTAAGGAAGGAAGAGCTACTGTGGCTCACAGTCTGAGGGTGCACAGTCCATCGTGGTGGGAGGGCATGGTGGCAGGAGCAGGAGGCTGCTCCTCACATCTCAGTCAGGAAGCAGGTGTACTGAGGCCTGGTGAGAAGCTGTGGAAATGAGCCTGAGTGTCACTGATGTTGAAGCCCCAGAGCATAGACTCCTACTTCCTGAGATACCCTTCCATCTACCACTTCCCTGATAACTCACAGTGTGCCCCCACCACCACCACCACACACACACAGACAGGCTGGTAAGATGAAAGTAGATCAAAATGCCTTTAGAAGAAGCCAATAAAACTGTTGTCTTTGATTGAAAAGTTTGAAATTTTATAATCATAACGATTACATGTAATTATTATGGCAAAGCCATCAAATTTAACTCACGTTAAAATTGGATTGATTGATTGCTGTACTTAATTTTCTGTTTCACAAGCCCAGACAATTAATTGGGAACGGGAATTAACCTCAGTGTTCAATCCAACTTGAAACATGTTCTACTCCAACAGTAATTTAAACAATCCCTTGTAGCCAGGCTGGCAACACACTCTTGTATTCCGCCCAGCACACGGGAGACTGAGACAGGAGCATTACTACCTAGTGAGTCCTAGTTCAGCCTATGCTGTATGGCAACCCCTTGATTAAAAACAAAGCACCTTGGACCTCCAGAGGTCAGCTCCCCTGGAAATGGAGTTATGCATGGTTGTGAGCCACTGTACGGGTGCTGGGAATGGAACTCTGGTCCTCTACAGGAGCAAAAAGTACCCCTAACTAACCAGAGCCATCTCTCCAAACCTTTAATCTTTTTAATCTGCTGAAGCTATATTTCTCCACTTTTATTTTTAGCATTGTCTCTTTTTTTTAATTATCGAAATGATTTATCAATTGTGTGAGTTTTTTTCTTTTCAATAGCCAACCTTGAGTATGTTTCTTTTGGGTGCCGTTTTTGCTCATGTCTGTTCTGTTCTTTTATCTATTTTGAGTTATAATTAAATATGTTTATTATTCCTTTGTGAACTCATACTGTTGTACTTTTTGAAAGCTGCTGCTTATCTCAGGATTCCTGCCTTGAATTTTGACCTAAGAAGATTCTCCCCTTAAGTTCCACACTAGTACTCACTAAGACAGTAGCTCCCTGGCCTCTCTCCTTCAGGACATGCCTTTCTCAGGACAGGAAGGAAAGAGCACCTTTTAGAGATGGCCTTTTCTCTAGCAGGGAGTACTGCTTCAGCCAAGGGATCACAGTCCTTGTAGATCACCAAGGATAACACTACCATAGTCCAGCATGGGGAGCCAGTGAGCTTATTGGGCTTCCATACAGAGCAGTCACCACACCCAAAACTCAACCCAAATGGGCAATGTCCTTGTAAGTAACACAGATAGAGTCCCAGCTTCCACACTGTATGTACTCTGGCACTTCCTGCAACCACATGGTACATGCAATTAGAGCAGAATTTTGTGCAAACATCTGGGACATGCAAAAGGAAGTGACTGAGAGAATGGTGACTCCCACGTTCCTTTTGTGGGGGAATATCTGTTTTTAGGCTCAATCTTAAGGGTCCCTTGCAATGGCCCTGATGGTAGGAGCATCATACTATACAACATAGAGTGCACACAATCCTCTCAGGGAGGGTTCTGTCAGTCGTTCAGACTAAACCTCCATTACAAAATAGAAAACGAACAATTCCTAACTTGTCTTCTGAGGCTACAATAACCTTGATGTCAGAATCAGACAAGAACAGAACATGAAGGAAAATCAGTCATTCTTATTTAGTTATAAATAGATAATTCAAGAGCCCTAAGAAAAGTCACTGGAAGCCACTAGGCTTGGCTGTTTCATTTAACAGCAGTAAATTGCAGTAATGTTCTTTATAACATGACCAAATGAATGGGAAAATTGCCATTTCACTAACTATAAGGAAAAAATTGGGGAAAACAATCCATTGGTGAGGGCTGGAGAGATGATAAAGAGCATTCCTGCTCTTACAAAGGGCCACCCACATGACCGCTCTTACCATCTATCCTGTTCACAGCGTCCAGAGTTCTTGTCTCCTCTCCTCAGGCAACAGGCACACATGTGCTATACAGACATTCTCAGGCACACATGTGCATGAATAGAATAAATAACTTTGAATAAAAAATATAACTAAACAAAAACTACCAGCAAACTAGAAAAAGAACCTTTTTAACCCTGCAAAAAAAATTTTATTTACAAGCAAGAACTAGGGCCATGGCTCAGAGGTAGAGCACTTACTTAGAATACCCCATCAAGGGGCAGAGTGGGCGGGGTTGTGGCTCAGTGGTTGAGCTCTCTCCTGGGATTCATAGCACCCTGGATTTGTTCCCCAGCACCAAGGAGACAAAAGGGTAATAAGTAAAGTTAAACTCGATCCTGCAGGTAATTCAAAATGTTGAAAATAATAAACCAAAGGACGACAACCTAGATTGTTGTGTAGATGGAGTTTATGACCAAAAGAATGTTGTTTCACCCCTTACAGCACAGAGAGTTGCATCCCTTACAACACAAAACTGGCAAGAGACTGCATGTGAATTTCTTTTAAGAGACTCTTGCGTGACCCTGTCTGACTTTGTATAGTTGCAGTATTTGTTTCAGAATGAAATAATCATGTTTCAGCTTGCATAGCAAAAGCTGCATGGCTTTGTTTGCTTGTTTGTTTGTTTGTGACAGGGTCTCCTGTAGCCCAGGTTTGCCTTCCTCACCATGTAGCCAGGGATGACCTTAGATTCCTAGTCCCACTTTCCAAATGCTGGATGGAACCCAGGAATCCCTGCATGCTAGGCACGTAGACTCCTGACTGAGCTCCATCCCAGACCCTGTGGTCAGTTTTAGTCTGCCAGGGAAGCTTGGGTGCTCAGGTAAAGCTATAGGGTTAGTTAGGCTTGCTGACAAGGAAGGAAAGTGGTAAAAGTTTTCAAATTTCCACTATCGATCCATCCATGGGGCCAAGTAGGGAAGAAGAAGTAATATCTTTTACTCCCCATCAACAGTTTCAAAAGGCAAATGAGCAAGAGAAGGTTTACATACTTACTGAGTGCTTCCTTCCAGAAATAAAGACCAGAGCTGGTACAGGAGGGTGCAGGGTTCAAGACCAGCCTGAATACAGGGTGAATGGAAAACTAGCCAAAATTATGTAGTTAAGAGCTTGTTTCAAAAAAGCTGCATGTTTATTGTATGAATTGTCTTTCATATATATTTATATATTATATAATATGTTATATATTATTATAAATGTGTGTGTGTTTTATTATTGTTGTTGTATACAGAATCATATGTAGCCCAAGCTAACAGGCCACATAGTGTGTAATCCCAGCACTTTGGAGGTAGAAACAGGGGGATCAGAAGTTGAAGGCCATCCTTGAGTCCATACCAAATTTAGGCCCAGACTGGGTACATGGAACCCTGTCACTAAATTTTTTTTTGGGGGGGGGGGGTTTCAAGACAGGGTTTCTCTGTGTAGCCCTGGCTGCCCTGGAACTCACTCTGTAGACCAGGCTGTTGAACTCAGAGATCGGCCTGCCTCTGCCTCCCGAGAATTAAAGGCATGCGCCACCACTGCCTACCACAATAAATTTTTTTAAGGACCAGATATCAGAGATACCTACAAGTTTAAGGCTAGTGTCTATAATAGGGGCCTGTAGAGAGAGACTTCCAGGCATGTTGAAAACAAACTACTGTAGGCACAAAACACAGGGACTCCCCCTCTCCTATGTGGCCCTCTGCCCTGGCCCGTCACCTGGGACTTCTCTCTTACCCAGCCTAACCACCCTCAACTCTGGGCCTTTCTACAGCAGTAGAAGGTACCATTGTGGTTAAGGTGGCAATGGGTATGATGCGTTTTTAACGAGCTTAGAACAAAACCCCAAAGCCTGACCAGCACAGGATCCTCCTGGAGGTTGGCTGGATGATGGCTCAATTAGAGGCGCGCAGGACTGTGCTGAGGCGAATGGGCCAGCGCTGTAATTGAAAGCACATTTTCCCCTCCGAAGCTGCAGCTGGTTTAGCTCTGCTCATGCAGAAAAGGATATAACCTTGCATAACATAGGAAATGAACGGTTGAGAGAGAAGCCAAATTCAATTTTAGTCAGATATGTTGAGGCCGAGCCCGTGATCTATGGGAGCCGGGGCCTGAGCAGCTCGCATGTGGAAAGGCGCGCACTCAACACTCTATTAATCACGGCCGCCCGCCTGGCGCTGCCGGCCCTTGTGTACAGGGGGCCACTGCGCCCGAGCTCCTCCTCAGTGCTGGAGAGCAGCCAAGCACTCCAGAAGTTAACCTCTTAAAGACCCAGAGCTGCTTTCTGTTGAATAAATGTAATTTTGTGGTCAGAAATAAATGCTTGTGATGTAGCAGGGAGCTTTGAAAACAACAGCGAGCCAAAGCTATTACAAATTGCTCCGTGTTGGGGAAGTCAACAGCACACATCAAAATTCCGCGTGTAAGGCAAATTGATTTCGGCCCAGAGCTCTGCAGCTATTCAATAAAAGTCCTATTAAACCATTGTGTGTAATGAACAATCCAGAGCAAATCTAATATTTTCAGAGGGTAATTATTTTTAACGTCCTCTCGGTAGCCATCACTAGATTTCTTGGATGTTTACAGTGGGGACCCAAGTGGGTGTGCTCTACCCAGCTGTCATTTGGCCTCTGAGCTGGGAAACCCCTGTGCAACCGGTTCCCAGCTGCCTAGCAGGCACCTGGCAGCCTCCACGTGCCTGGAGTCAAGTGAGGGCCAGCCCTGCTCTTCCAGGAGGGTGTTCAGGGGCTCTGGTGTCTCCCGGGGCCCGGCACATAGGAGATGCCTGAGTTTTGTTGAATCAGTCCAAACTGATGGAAAAAAAAGGGGAGCTTCGAAAGCATGGAGAGGGTAATAAAATATTGGTGGTATTCTCTCAGAACCTCAGGCAAGCGAAGGCAAGAAAATCTGGTCCTGTGTTATCTAGAGACCCATGTCAGCACCCAGGGAACGTGGCACACACTGGCACCTTGGGACATGTCTCTCACCTCAGTTCCTTTATCATGTGGAAATCAGACTCTTTATTACTCAATGACTCTGACAGCTAAGCAAGTCTCACTCCAACCCTACCCATGCTCAGTTCAGAGTGGAGTTGTAACCCTGCCTCACCAAGTCACAACTTTTTTTCAAGACAGGGTTTCTCTGTGTAGCCCTGGCTGTCCTGGAACTCATTCTGTAGACCAGGCTGGCCTCGAACTCAGAAATCTCCCTACCTCTGCCTCCCAAGTGCTGGGATTAAAGGCGTTGCACCACCACGCCCGGTTGAGTCACAACTCTTAATGCCAGTCTTTTGTCTGGACTCTGAGCTTCTCAAAGACAAGTCTGCTTATTTTTTCTTTAGTTCAGTGATATCTATGTGCCAAACCATACCTGAATTAGACCTTGATATACAATGGCAGATAAATTAATACAGAGACTGTTTTCATGGAGTTTAATGATTAGTGAGACCTGTGTCCCCATGGTACACAATGCTTGGTGCATGGTAGGCCCTCATTAAATAAAGGAAGAGGAGTGAATGGATGGGTGGTTGTGGTTGGGTGAAGATAGATGAGTTGATTGGTTAGATGGATCGATGAGTGAGGTGGATGGTTATTGTTCAATGGAATGGATAGATGAATTTATATGGGTAAGGATAGATGGGTAGATGACAGAGATGGATGGATGGACATGGGTAAAGATAGATGGGCAGATGAGGGCCATCGATGATTAATATGAGAGAGACTAGACAGACTGAATAGGATAGATGGATGGATATTGGTGGGGCAGAAGCATGGATATCAGAATGACTGGCTAGGTAGATTGGAAGACTTAATGGAAGAAGTGGTTGGGTGCTTGGATAGATGAATGGATAAAAGAGGATGAGGAGGGATGATAAAGCAGATGGAGGATGATGGATGGGTGGGAATGAGTAAAGATTTGATAGATAAAGGGAATGGGTAGATGGATAGTTAAGTGAAGGCGGAGTTAGATGGGTTGGGTGGGTTTATAGAGGAGGTACATGCAATGAAATAAACGGGGATTGGCAAGTTGCATGGATCAAACAGAGCAATCTGTTATAGTTTGTTTTCTATTACTGTGGTAGCCACCATGACAGAAGAAACCTGGAGGGAAAGGGTCTCATTTTACAGATTGCAGGCCATCATGAAGGGAAGCCATGGCAGGAACCCAAAGAAGGAACCTGTAGGCAGAAACCATGGTGAAGTGTTGCTTACTGGCTTGCTCTCTGTGGCTTGTTCGGCCTGTTTTATAGAACCTATGTCCAATGGTGGAAGCATTCACAGTGGGCTGTGCCCATCCTCTTTCATCATCAGTCAATAAAATGCCCGCAGGCCAGTCTTACAGAGGCATTCCCTCCCCTGAGGTTCCTTCTTCAGAGGTGATCTTAGCTTATGCCAAGTGACAAAAATTATTGACAGGTAGGAAGATGGGATGGATGGATTGATAGGCAGGCAGGCAGGCAGGCAGGAAGGAAGGAAGGATGGATAGAAAGATGGGTAGATGCTTGAATGGAGATAACACCTTTGCTATATAAATTTAAAACATCCCATCAGTAAAAAGACTTTATCTTCTGTCAGCTTCTATTAACCCAACTCAGGCATATCAGGATAAGAATAGTAGGCCTAAAGTTAAAAATTATAAGGTCAGATGCCTTTGACTTTGACATTGGCCAAGCCAGCTGACCTCTCAGTGCCTCTGCTACCTCAAACCATTAACATGAGGGCTCAGTGAAATAGATTTGGGTGAGAATTAGAGACAGTATTTATAAACTTGGCATCGTGGCAGCTCATGATCGCAGCTCCCTTGTGGTAGAAGCAAGAAGAAAAGAAGTCCAAGGTCATCTTTAATAACTTAAGGAATTCCAGGTCAGCCTGGGCTGTAAGAAACTGTTTTGGAGTGGGAGACATGGCAGGAGATAATAGTGAGATGATAAAGGGGAAGGGAAAGGAAACTGTTTGGTATAAGAATAAACTGACACTACTTACCCTAAAAGTCTAAAATTATGTGGGCTTAATTAAATTAGTTAATTAATTTAATTACTTAAAATTAATACTAGTCACTTAGATTTGCTCAAACTTGGGGAAATTTCAATGACCAGCTGTCTTTGGGTTTCTATTCCTGCACAAACATCATGACCAAGAAGCACTTGGGGAGGAAAGGGTTTATTCAGCTTACACTTCCACACTGCTGTTCATCACCAAAGGAAGTCAGGACTGGAACTCAAGCAGGTCAGAAAGCAGGAGCTGATGCAGAGGCCATGGAGGGATGTTCTTTACTGGCTCACCTCCCTAGCTTGCTCAGCCTGCTCTCTTATAGAACCAAGATTACCAGCCCAGAGATGGTCCCACCCACAAGGGGCCCTTCCCCCTTGGTCACTAATTGAGAAAATGCCTTACAGCTGGATCTTGTGGAGGCATTTCCCCAACTGAAGCTCCTTTCTCTGTGATAACTCCAGCCTCTGTCAAGTTGACACAAACTAGCCGGTACACCAGCATACCTGATTTTCTACAGATCTTCCTTTCAAAAAGCCACGTCTGCATCTTCATTAGATTTTCCTAATGTCCCATTGACTCAAAAATTCCATGTATGAGACTGACATCAAGAATCAAATGACCAAAATGTTAGATTCCCAGAATGAACTTGTACAGGGAACACTTAGAGATATAATAAGTGACTGAGGATATGGCTCAGTGGTAGAGCCCCTGCCTAGAATCCCCCAGGGAGGGGCTGGGGGTGTGCCTCAGTGGTAGAGCCCCTGCCTAGAATCCCCCAGTGAGGGGCTGGGGCGTGGCTCAGTGGTAGAGCCCCTGCCTAGAATCCCCCAGTGAGAGGCTGGGGGCGTGGCTCAGTGGTAGAGCCCCTGCCTAGAATCCCCCAGTGAGGGGCTGGGGCGTGGCTCAGTGATAGAGCCCCTGCCTAGAATCCTCCAATGAGGGGCTGGGGGCGTGGTTCAGTGGTAGAGCCCCTGCCTAGAATCCCCCAGTGAGGCGCTGGGAGTGTGGTTCAGTGGTAGAGCTCCTTCCTGCCTAGCATGAGTTCAGTCTCTAGCACTTCCAGAATTAAAGCTGGCTTTCTGCCATTGGATAGTCTCATTGTTTTTGTCAAACATCATGATATATTTCTTGCCACCCTTCATTGGGCTATATTATTTTTCTTAAGCCAATGCCATAGTCTTGGTAAACATGGGGCTATCCTGTAGAGCATGGGCAATCTACAGCAGCCCTGGCCCCAAAGAAAAATGACTCTCCCCTAGGAGCCATCAATTGCCAATAGCTCTTCAGCTAGGAGTGGAGCCTTATGAGCCCATGCTGGAATAGTGACTGGCTTGATCTTGTGCAGGTCACCATAACTGTTCTAAGTTCATAAATCCCATCTAGAAGACAGCGTTTCACAGTACTCTCCCCTGCCTCTTGCTCTCACATCGTTCTGGCTCCTCTTCCCAGATGTCCCTGGGCCTTGGAGGGTTGTACAGTGGTCTTGTTTAGGGCTGGGCACTCAGCAGTCGGTCCTCTCTGCACTTTAACCAGTTATGAGCCTCTGCACCGACCGACTGCTGCCTACTGCTTTTCTGGCCAGTCTAAAGCCGCACTAATCTATGGGTATAAATATAAATATTTAAAAGGCAATTTAGCAACCTGTCCATTTGGCAAGACCACAGTGTGAAGATACCCCATTAGGGTCTGCGACCTCCCAAGCCATGGGCTTTTGAACAGGTTTGCAGTGCTAGGCATGAATTCCTTCCTGTGGAGCAAGCCTCACATCCAACCAGAGAACTGCCATGTGATAATTACCCCAGTAGGCACATCCTGAGTAGCACAGTAGTAGTACTGGAGATGCAGAGAGTATGACTGGGTAATTCCGTCCACTGACAACTTCTCCTCCAGCATCCTGCATAACACTTTTGGCACTTCAACAGAGATCCAGCAGGGAGGGAGCTCTATGTCTTGCAACTAAAATAGGTTGTGTCTTCATCACTAGGGTCATACTATCCAATTATAGTGGACGACTAAGTACGGAATGTAGCCTGTGTTGTGTGTGTGTGTGGGGGGGGGCAGTGTCTTCTCCCCTGACCAACAATTTGTAGGGAGGTCTCCCCTGCCTTGCATAAGATTTTCTTTAAATAATTCATGGTTTTTCGGGAAAACATAGTCTCTCCAGCCCTAGAAATTGTTGGGTTTTTTTGTTTTTTCTTTGTTTTTCTCTGTATAGCCCTGGCTATCCTGGTAGTTGTTTTGTAGACCAGGCTGGCCTTGAACTCAAGAGATTTGCCTGCCTATGCGTTCCAAGTGCTGGGATTAAGGGCATGCTAAGATTACAGGCATGTGCCACTATGACTAGGTTATAGGATGCAGGGGATAGAACCTAGGGATTCATGCATGCAGGACCAGCACTCCACCAACTGTCTCACTACCTCAGGCAGCCAGTCCTCTGGGAATACTTCCCTGCAGCCCTTCCATGGTTTCCTGAAGTAAAAGATGGTGGGAAGGAAGAGAAGGCTCTGGCTTGCTGGGTGGAGATTGTAAACCTCTTCACACTGTTTTTTTCATGGTGGGAATGAAGGAATGAATGAACGAATGAGCCAGTGAATGAGCCAGGCAGCTGGGCCCTCCCACCTCTGCACCTAGCCTGCTGCTGTACTGTGACCTGTCCTCTGCAGCTTACCTCTAAGTCTGCTTGAGCTTTAGGAAAATGGCAGGCAACTAATCCAGCATCCTCAACAGCGCTGCCTGCAGTCCCTTCCTGAAAATGGAAGTCGGTGGTAACTTAAGGGCCCTGCAAATGTCTTGAGAGGATGTTAATTATCAGTCTGACTCTCTGAGGGCTTCCTCCTCTGGCATGCCACACCTCTGCTGTGGCCATGCTCTTGCCCATTTCATTCTTTGTGGCTACATCCTCTTTCAGATTTTTACTAAAGCACACTTTCCTCATCCAAAGTGGGATGGCTTGGGCTGGCAAGGTGGCAAAGACAGGAATGGCATTTGCCAGCAAGCCTAATGACCTGAATTTGATCCTCAGAACCCACATAATAGAGGGAGAGAGCTGACTCCTGTATAGTATTCTCTGACCTCCACATTCAATAAACAAATGGAAAGGAAAGGAAAGGAAAGGAAAGGAAAGGAAAGGAAAGGAAAGGAAAGGAAAAAAAAAAAGAAAGGAAAGGAAAAAAAGAAAGGAAAGGAAAAGGAAAAGAAAGGAAAGGAAAGGAAAAAAGAAAGGAAAGGAAAAGGAAAAGGAAAGGAAAGGAAAGGAAAGGGGAAGGGGGAAAAGAGGTGGGGAGGGAAAGGGAAAAGGAAAAGAGACTTTTCTTTTGTAGCCCAGGCTGACTTTTAGTTCAACATGTCAGCAAGAATGATCTTGACTCCTGTTCCTTCTGCCTGCCAGTCCCAGATGCTGGGGTAGCAGGGGTGCCACCATGCCCAGGATCCTGGAAAAAGCTGTTCCTGCTACTGCTATGAAACACTGCTGTTATAGGTCGTTCATATAGAAACTAACTTGTTATCTCTATATATGTTTTGGGACTTATTTCAGCTGCACTGTCAACTTTGGAATAAAAGAGTCACGGCTCCCTAAGTTAAGCCAGCATCACACAGGGACTACTCTGGGAAGGTTACATTTCCCCCTTTGCACTAGCATAGTGCAATATTAAATACAGACAGTCTTCAACAGAGATCCCAACTGTCAAGTGTAAACACACTAGGCCTGTGGCTCCATGAGTACAACTCTTGCCTAGCATGCACAAAGCCATCACCCACAACTACTAAACTGAGTACAGAGGATCACACCTATGATCTCAGCATTCCTGCAGTGGAGGCAGGAGGCTCAAAAATCCAAGCACATACTTGCCTACATGTCAAATTCAAGGCCAGCCTGGGCTCTATGAGGCCTTGACTCAAAATGAGAAGACAGAAAGAGGAAATGTACAGTGGAAGTGTGTGGTCATGTTGCTGGAGGGAGATGGGGAGGCTCACTTGTAGAAAGCTGCCTAGGTGTGTGTGTGGTGGGAAAGTGTTTGCAGTGGCTGTAACAGCCCAAGGCTATCTTTACACCATGTCCCAAAAAACAGGTGCTCATGCGCAGGCAACCCTTTCCTTATTAACCAGCTTCAGAGTAATGTGATGACAGACTCCCAGACCATGAGCTTTCCTGCAGGTGAAAACCTTCCTCATTGAGTGTGGGTTTCCATTCTCAGAAAGAATATAGAAGCTGCAGCAAAAATCGTCCTTTTGGGATTGCCCAGAGGAGGCGAGTCAGCTCTGTAGCCTGGTAACAACAGTCTGATGCCCTATGCTGGTGGGAGTGGCCTCAATTTATAGGTAGAACTGAGCCCAGCCCCAGAGATCAGTAGAACATTCCAATGAGGCGCCTTCCAGGCTGAGTGGAAATTGCTTGGTACTCTCAGGAACAGGGAGTGACCGGGTGTGGCGGGGGTGGGGGGAGGTGTGGCTGTCAGGAGGTGAGTCCCAAACAGAAGAGGAAGCTCGTGGAGCTGGACAGTTTTTACAGGTGGCCGGAGCCTGTTGTTTTCATGATCCACCCTAGCCCTGCCATCACAGTAGTACCTCTGTCCTTTCCTCTTGTTCATTTTGCTATTGTGGGGTGGGAACAGTAGATAGAATGTCCACCTCAGGCTCATGTGAATACCAAGGGGCCATTAGGTATAACCTGGGAACCTGATTCCACACTCTCCCTTCATACCTCTCCCAAAGAGCTGCCATGTTCCTGTGTGCCACTGCCGAGGTACACAGTGACAGATAAGGATAGGTTCCTTTCTGTCTCCCTTTTTGAATGATAAAGGGTCTAGACAAAAGGACCATTCCTTTCATAGATACCTGCTGGCTTGCTCTTACAGGGAACAAAGTCAATGCCACTTGTTTTTCCTCTGTGTTAGGTCATTTGACTATGTTAGATCACTTGCTTGTTCAGCCCTGGCAGGTGACGTTTGTCATTTCTAGCTGCTGGCAGTTCTGGTCAAGCAGCCAGCCCCAAAGTTCTGGCACTTCCTCCCAACCCTGCTCTTCCCTAGAACTCTTCCAGCCAGAGGGAAGTCTGGACTGAAAGTGGAGGAAGTAGGCTTGGGCATAGATACTGCCTTGCCTGGATATGCCTGAGAAGGCTCATGTGAAAGCCTAGAAACTGAGTGGCAGCCGCTCACTGGCTGTGAGCAGTGAACAAGAGCAGCCACCACAGGAAAGATGAGCTGGGGACTAGTGCATACTTCAGGGCAGCAGCCATGGGAAGGAGACAGAAGAAGGGGATCACAGAAGAAGGAGGCTATTGGACTCCTCAGAACGTACTGATCATTCCAGACGTTTGACAAGGCTTGCCAGGGAGCTGGCGGCCTCAGCTAGAAAGCCAGCCTCTCTTAAACCTCATGGACTAGGGATATAGCTCATATAGTTGGTAGAGCATTTACCAACTGTACTTGAAATCATGAGTTCGACCCCCTGCTGAATAAACTGGAATGGGAGCACATACCTGTGGAGGCCAGAAGATGAGGCATTCAAGGTCATCCCCAGCTACAGAGTGAAATCAAAAGTAGTCTGTGCTACACGAGACTTTGTCCTGGAAGGAAAGAAAGGAAGAAAAAAAGAGAACTTCATATATACTTCTTAGATGACTTAAACCCACTGCCTGCCCTTGTCTTGGGACTGGATTTGAACTTGGTCAGTCACATTTGTGGAAGGTTTGAAGGAAGGAGAGCTCAGAGCTATGGAATTCATTTCCCGATGCTGTCAAGTGGCTTAAACACTAGAACTGAGTGCCTTCTAGTCCTGGGTCTGAAGGACTGGTTAAGTGTGTGAACAGGGCTGGCTGCTTGTGGAGAGCAAGGTAGTGGTGGATGACATTCCTCGTGTGGGGGCAGCACCCCAGCTCTGACTTTCTTTGTCAGTAACACTCTCCCTGCTCGTGTCTGTTGCAGGGTGTGTGTGTGTGTGTGTATGTGTGTGTGTGTGTAACCTGGGAAGGGTAGTCCATGACCCAAACCATACTCCAAGAACATGGGGCAAAAAGTTTGCTTAGTTTTCACTCTAAAGCATACAGTGACGCTGCGTCAGTTCACTTTTGGGAGCTCGCCTCACAATCTGATGCAATTAGCTAACTGCCACAAAAGGGAAGCTGTGATGGGGCAAAGGCTGGAGAAATAGGCACATCAAAAAATGGGAAGGGTTTGTGGACTGGTGGCCCTTGGTGGGCTAGCTGTTGTCAATAGGGAGGGAATAACCATTTTTCACATACCAATGTTCCCTCCTATTTCTTTTTAATTTTTTTCATCTTATTGTGTGTTTATGTGTGGGTGAATGTGTGTGTTTTCATGGGAAGGATGTATTTATGTGGTGGGTATATACGTAGTGTGTGGATGCCAGAGGACAATCCTGAGAGTTCTTTCTCAGGCCCCATCTATCCTTTTCTTTTGAGATTCTCACTTGGTCTCTTGCTGACATGGTACTCAGCAAACAGGCTAGGCTGGTGAGCCAGTAATCCTGCTGTTTTGGCTTCCTCAGCACTGAGATTACAAACCTGCCACACTGTCCGCTTTTTCATGTAGGTTCTAGGACTCACACTCAATTCCTGTGAATTCCTGCACATTTGCCATCTGAGTCACCTCAATATAAAATCCTGTTGGATTCAGGTTCACTGAGCTGACTTCCAATTAACACTATCACCTACAAAAGCCTGACTTCTAAGTAAGGCCACTAGAATTTCTGTGAGGGGTTAGAAGTTTTTTGTTTTGTTGGTTGGTTGGTTGGTTGGTTGGTTGGTTGGTTGGTTGGTTGGTTTGGGGTGTTTTGGAGGGGAGGTTGGTTTTTCAAGACAAGCTCTGGCTCTGGCTGTCCTAGAACTGGCTTTGTAGATCAGGCTGGCCTCAAACTGACAGTGCCTGCCTATGCCTCCCAAGAGCTCAACTTTTCAGTGGTTTCATGTGCCCTCTTAGGCATGTAAACAATTGGAACAGGGATCTGGACAGACCAGGAGTCTCCACAAACTGGGCTTGGCCTGCTGCAGGAGAGGCCACTTAGTAACTGTTAGTTACACCTGAGAAATGCAGGGCTTCCCTAGGCCAGCGCTGAGATGGTATCTGGAGCCAGTGTAGGGAACCCAAGTACAAAGGCAGCTAGGTGCATAAAAAGCAGTTCATCCTAGAGGCAAGCCAAACATTGTTTCAGATGTCTTTCTCGGTGCTTAGGGGTAGAGGCAGGGGGATCAGGGGTTCAAATTCATTTACAGTTACATTGTAAGTTCAAGGCCTACATGGACTAGAGGAGACCCTGGAGGGAGACAGGGAGAGGGTATCTACCCTGTGGATTGTGTTGGAACACACTGCATGAGCATGGATGGATATACTTAAATTACAATTTTATTTTATGAAGGAAGAATTTTAAACAAGTGACTTCAGATGTTTTCTTTGGAGCATGGCTTTAGAAGTGTCTCTGCTTGCCCTGTGTTAGTTCTCCTGAGACTCAGGAGTCTGTGGCCTCCACTCTTCAACAATTCACCCTCCTTTCCCAGATTACGCTCAGCCCTTAACAGACTGTTGCCTGGCCCAGGCTGGAGGCCCTATAATTAAGGCCCATCTTTTGCCTCTTTAATAACACAGGAGAGAGAGTGATCTTGAGTAAGGCCAGCAGGAAACTGTAATTCCGGGTCCTTTTCCTGAGTGGTACGAACTTAGTGCATGTGAAGTCTTGCCGCCTCAGGAGTGAGAGCCGTCTGTTAGCTTGGCAGTTGTGTGCCGGGAGGTTAATAGCACAACGAGGTGGTCTGACAGTATGATGCTCCTTGGATGGATGTTAGCCTAATGGGGTTTCCTCCTCCTGTGATGTGTAGAAATGGCCTGTGGGATAGAAGGTCAGCATATAAGACAGACCACAGACACAGACCTTCCCCTGTGCCTGCTGGAAACCCCAGCATTGTCCCTGACCCACCCAGCTGTGTGCTCACACTGACTCAGAGTGCTCCAGGCTTCCCCACTGGCCACTTCCCAGTGCCTTCCACATTGTCAGATTCAAACATCTTCCACTCCCAGCCTCCTCCTGGGTGTCTTCTACTGTGGTATATAGCAGGTACATGCTCTCCTCCATGTACGGGGTGGCCGCCCAGCCAGTGCCAGTGCCAGTAAGTCCCATGTGTGTAATATCTGTACTCTCTCCCTAAACCCTCCTGATAGCGCCTCCCCATGTCCATAACTTATCTATAGGATCTTAACTTTTGTTCCACAACTAGGACATAAACAAATATGTGAAGTAGGAAGCTGAGGCAGGAGGATTACTAGTTAGTTCTAGGCTACTCTGGGCTATATAGTAAGACCTATATAGTAAGTTATATAGGGCTATATAGTAAGACCTTCTCAGAAGACAAAAAACGAAAAAACCAAATGAACTCTCAATACGTTTTCTTTCTTTCTCTTCTTTGTCTCCTTCCCTTTCAGATTGATGCACTGAGTAAAAGAAGCAAAGAAGCAGAGGCAGCCTTCTTGACTGTGTACAAGAGACTAATTGATGTTCCAGGTAAGTCAGGCATTGCTAGCTAATGAGGAGGATAGTGGGTTATGATCTTAGTTTTCTTAGTTTTCCTAAGGAGAATGGGTCACTCAAGCAGCTTCCCTGGAAAACCAAGGGTTGGGGAATGTGAATTCTCTAGAATCCAGACTTTTGGCAAGCAGGAAATGCCGTGTATGTAATCGCAGACTCATCAGCTGATTCTTTTGTAAGCACAGAAGCCCATGCCTCTGTGGCCATGCTGCAGAGCGCTGCATGTCCCGGGGAAGCTCTAGGCCGGTGGTAAGTCTCCAAGTGCAGATGCCACCTGCAGGACTTTGCAAGTGTCACTGACAGCACACCTGGTGTGCCCCCTCCCCTCCAGGGTCATGGAGGATCCGGGGATCCTGGAAAAGAATCTTTCACTGAAGAGTTAAAGCTGATAGTCCTGGTCACTTTGACTAAGGATTTGGGTGGTGGCATCTTCTTTTAAAGGGATGTGTTTAAGTTTAAGTGCTCCTCGACAGGAATGCTCCAAGGAGATGGCATCTGAGTCCTTTAGGGCCATGTGGTGGGTTTCTCACTCCTCAGCTCCCATGTGATTGAGAATTTATCAGTATAGACAGGATCACATGGATCCTAACTCAGTCCTGGAGGAAAAGTCACATCGGAAGGACATATTTCCTCTGCTGACAAGGAAACCAAAGGACCCACACACGTAGCAGTCACGTGTTTGCCCTGTTTGGTAATCGTGCAGACATCACTCAGAGTAGACACCTTAACGAAACTGAAATGTCTTTTGTGTCTGTAAGGGTGTTCTCATTGCTTGTGAGAAGGGCCTGGTCTATAGCACTGATTGCTGACAGCTACCCCCTCATTGCCACCTTAGGCTTTGCTCTTCTCTTTTAGAGCTGAACCAAACAAGGAATTCTCTGAACAGAAAATAGAGAAATGTAGTCCCCCACCATGGGCTTGCTCTGGGGTCTCAATTGTATTTTTCTCCCTGTTGAATCTCAATTTTCTCATCTGTAAAGTGGGTAGGATGTGGGGATGACATAGTAGTGGAGAATGCTTTCTCATGTTCCAATTTTTTTTATTGCCTTAGTTGTTTGTCACGCTCTAAGTTGTAAATTCTGACCTAGCGATTTTCTGTAAGAGTTTGTCTGTGACCAGGGGTTTTCTGAAGACTGGCCAGGACCCACAAGGAGGCTTCTGAACTCTAAGTGGATTATCTGGTGTTCAGGGTACACTGCATGTCCTAGTTTGCTTCTCTATCCCTGTAATAAAACAGGGAGCAAATCAATTTGGGGCAGGAAAGAATTTATGTGACTTGTATGTCCTGATCCTGGTACATCACTGAGAACTAAGCCAGGGACCTGGAAAACAGGAACTAAAGGAGAGTCCATGGAGGAAACTACTTGCCAGCTTGCTCTCCATGGCTTGCTCAGCTGCTTTCTTGTACAACCCAGACCACCTGCTCAGAGGTGGCCCCACTTACAGTGGGCTAGGCCTCCCATGTCAATCACTCATCAAGAAACTACCCCATACAGTTGCCCATAGGGGCAATTCCTCTTTCCAGTGTTGCTCTAAATTGTGTCCTTTTGACAAAACCTAACCAGCACACTATCCCTCAAGTTCCACCAATTTGATGGATGCTGCTTACATTTTCTTTTCTTTGTCTTCTTTCATTTCATTTTCAACGTACATGATATGGACTTGCTTCTCATGTGTAAGACATCTGAGGTTTGTTTTGTTTTTTTTTTTCTACGAACCATCATAGGATGTCTACTCCCAGGATGCAGCCATTTCCACATCACTCATTTCCCTGGTATTCTCTTAGTCCCTCCTGCTCAGCAGGTTCTGCTCCTGCCGTCACTTCAGACTTGCCCAGGCGCCAGTGTTCCACATGAAAGCTGTGGTCTGGTGAGCCGGGGAATTATTTGAAGTGGGCAGCTCTGCTTTGTGTTCACCAGAGGCCTTACCTCCGTTTTGACCTCCGTTTGTTTTCCATCTAAAGCTTCCATTCTGTACAGAGTCAAGCTTATACCAGGTCCCAGCTAAGTAATCACTTAACAGTTTGTTGGATTCTTTTTGTTTGTTTGTTTGTTTGTTTGTTTTTTGTTTTTCTGAGACAGGATTTCTCTGTGTAGCCCTAGCTGTCCTGGAACTCACTCTGTAGACCAGGTTGGCCTCGAACTCAGAAATCCGCCTGTCTCTGCCTTCCGAGTGCTGGGATTAAAGGCATGCGCCACCCCGCCTGGCTAGTTTGTTGGATTCTTAATCTGAAATTATATACTGCCTTGGTTTCCCATAGAACATAAACAATTATTTTTCTCATTGAAGTCTCATATATTTTTTATAAATAAAGACCTTTATGTAGTAGTAGTTTTCATAATTATATTGGGCTGGAGAATTTTATTTTACATTTATCTATTTGATTGTGCATATGTGCCCCAGAGCATGTGTGTCCATCAGAGAACAACTTGTCAAAGTCTGTTCTCTCCTACCTTGTCGGTCATATCAGACTCAGGTCCTATAATCGCTTCTTTTACTCATGAACCATCACCGGCTCATGTTTTTGAGACAGGGTTGTACTGTGTATCTAAAGGTGACCTCAAATTCACTATGTAGTCCAAGTTACTCTCTTAACATACCACAGTCCTCCCAAGTGCTAGGTATAGATGTGCCTATACCTTGGTGCCACCACACCAAGCTTGGGTAGCAGCAGTTCTTAGCCTATGTGTCGAATCCCTTTTGTGGGGGGTGGGGGTCATATCAGATATCCTGCATATCAGATATTTACATTAGGACTCATAACAGTATCGAAATTAGTTTTGAAGTAGCAACAAAATAATTTTATGGTTGAGGTTACCATAAGAAGAACTATAATAAAGGGTCGCAGCATTAGGAAGATTGGGAATTAGTAGGCTAGAGAGTTAAAGTTCACATTGAAGCTAGAATAAATAACATTTATTTGGAGTTGAGAATGTAGTTTAATTGATAGAGTGCCTATCTAGCATTCCTGAAGCCCTGGGTTCAATCTGCAGCCACATAGATCCCGGCACTGTAGTACACACCTGTAATCCCAGCACTCAGGAGATGAAGGGAGGAAGACCAAGAATTCAAGGTCATTTTTGGACACATATGAAGTTCCAGGCCAACATGGTCTACTGGAGAGTCTGATATCAAAGTCAACCAAAACACACCTACATTCCAGGTAGATCAGTTTTACCCTCAGCATGCTAAACATGCTGTGGACTGACAGATCTGATGAGTTACCTAGGAAGCTGGGCTGGGGTGCTCCACCTGGATTGTGCAGCCTGGTGATTTCTTAGATGAGGTAATCCTGTGGCCAAGGCTTCCAGGAAAGGCGTGGTCAATAGTGCCTCATTTATTGACAGCTACCCAGCCAGGCAGGGTCCAGGAGCCTTCTTCATCTGTGGGCTTTAGGCTGCAGTCTAGTAGAATACATATTGAGTTCTACTTGTGAGAGACAGGAACTCATATTATCACATGCAGCTTGGGGAAGCCGACAGGTATGTCAGCTATGTGCCCTGTGCCAGGGCTAGATGTCAGTACCAGGAGCTCTGGCAGGGCTGCCAGCCCCAGGAAAGCTAGGTCCTGAGGTGGCCCCAGCCACCATGCTGCCTGGAGCTGCACTTCTTTGACTTTTCTAGCTCCTTGTTTGGGGGATCTGCTAGAAGGGAATTGCCTCATGGCCAAGGTTGATTCTCTTGCTCTGAGCCCAGCAACAGGCACACAAAAAGTATGAGCCAGGCAGTTAACAAAGCCTTCCAGAGACCCCGGGTGGCTCTCCCCAACGGTCACCACAGTGAGTTGGCTTTATCTCTATCCAGCTCCCATCCCTGAGCAGAAGCCTGCATGGCCAGCTGCCTCCTGGGCTGCCCTCTGGGATGGCTAATGGTTCCTGTTCCCACCTAAGGAACACTGTCCTCTCCCTTGGTCCCTGCTGCTTCTCTCACTATCTCTCACCTGTCTGCTTACCCAAGTCCTAGCCTTCTACTTGTAGGATATGTCTATCCCAACTCCTGCCATGATTCTCCACACTGCAGGTGCCCCAAGCATGGCTCACAGTTCATCTCTCCCTAGACCTGCAGATTAATTTATATGAGGACCCTGCATCCTACAATGTCCTGACACTTCTTCCTCTGATCTTACAGTCTGGATCTTTGTAGTCCAGGAAGACAGAATTCACATCTTCCTGCCTCGGCCTCCCAAATGACTCCCAAATGTGACCTACCATGCTCAGCTTCCTCACCCACACCCACCCCCACCCTTTTGAGATAGGGTCTCATGTAGCTCAGGGCTCCCCTCAACCTTGATACTTTAAACTTCTGATCTTCCCACCTCCCTGACCTAAGTGTTAGGATTATAGGCGTGCACTGGTGGGGATTAAATCCAGGGTCTCATGCAGGCTAGCTAAGCAGTCTATCAACTGAACTAACTATACTGCTATTACAACCACAGTTGGACACTGCACAAAAATGTTTCAGTCAACAAGGGACCACATGTACAACAACAGTATAAGGCCAGCACCTAATAGCACCTCCCTGCCTTAGCTTCTGTAAACTTTCTTGGGAAATGTCAGAATCACATGACACATTTCTCAGAATGTGACCCTGTGAATGCATGGCTGTACTTGGTAGCCCTGGGTTCTTTCACAGGGGACACTAAAACAATGTGGCCTTGTCACTAATCATCTCCCAGGTATCAACTCCAGTGTCTGCCATGTAGTAGAAATTTGGTAAATATTTGCTCAAAGAATGTACAAATGGATGTATCAAATCATTTCTTCAAAGTGCTACGTGAAGCCAGGTGCTGTAATCCTAGCACTAGGATTGTGGAGGCAGGAGGATCAGAAGTTTAAGGTTATCCTCAGCTCTATAGTAAGTTCAGGATAGGGCCACATGAATTCCAAAAAAGCTATCTCAAAAATCTAGAATAGAGTCAACTGAACACAGTATGTTTTGAGCATAATGTGCATCTTGCTCCTGTGATTGACACCTCCCACAGGACTGAGCTCACTAGAGCATCTGAAATACCAGACAGCAGCCACTGTTCACTCAGATTGTCTGGCCCTGCCATGGAGTGCTTTAATAGCTCTCTGAATTTTCATTTAACTTTTATGTCAGACTATAAAACGTTTCATGGCTGCAAAGCCATTGCCACCCTCCACTCAGGGTCCAGCACATGTGATTGGCAAGTCCTCCATCATTCTGAGACTTTACTTGATGCTGGCACCTGCATCCAGCCAGGATCTCCCTACACCCTGCCTATTCACCTAACTCTGACCCCTAACCTCTCCTTGACTGGTCCATATTAAAAAAAAAAAAAAAAGATAACCCCTCCCCCAAAGCCAAGTGTGGTGACTCACACCTCTAAGCGCAGCACTGGGGAAGGTCAGAAAATGCAAGGTCACTCTTAGCTACATAAAGAATTCAGAATGAGACTCTATTTATCGGTTAAGAGGAGTATTGCTGCTCTTGCAGGACTAGAGTTGTGTTCCCTTGTTAAGTGGCTCACAACTTCCTATAACTTCAGTTCCAAGGACCAGACTCCTCTTTCTGCTTCTGCAGGCAAATAAAAAATAATTCTAAAGAAACTCTGTCTTAGTAAGAGTTTGTATTGATGCAACAAAACACCATGACCAAAAAGAAAAAAAGTTGGTTTTTTGAGGGGATTTTTTTTTTTTCTGCTTACACTTCCACATTGCTGTCATTACCAAAGTAGTCAGGACAGGAAGTCAAACAAGGATGGAGCCTGGAAGCAGGAGCTGATGCAGAGAACATGGAGGAATGTTGCTTACTGGCTTGAGCTGCCTACTTTCTTATAGAACCCAGAACCACCAGCCCAGGATGGCCCTGCCCACAGGCTGGGCCCTCCCCCACTTGATCACTAATTGAGAAAATGCCTTACAGATGGATCTCATGGAAGCAGTTCTTCATTTGGGGATCTTTCTGTTCTGATGACTCTAGCTTGTGTCAAATTGACATGATCCCAGCTAACCCAGACCCTGTCTCCAAAAAACAATCAACTATCCAACAAAATCCCAACATGTTAAAGATACTGGCTAGGCCTTCTATTGCAAAATAGACTTGAACTGGTCATTATCCCAGAAGTTACAATAATATGGCCTTGGTGGTAGAGAGATTTTTTTATTTTTCTTTTAAAATCCACACACCTCCACTTCCGAGTGGCAGCTGATGATTTGTTTGAGATGGGGTTTCCTTCTTGTCACTCAGACTCTTCTGGAACTTATGATTCTCCAGCCTCAGCCTCTAGTGCTGGGATTACAGCTGTGTGCTGTGCACCTCCAGCAGTCAGAGCCTTAGGCTTTGCACAAGAAGACATTTTACATCTGTGACCCCAGTTTAAGTTTTTAGTTATTTGTCCTTTACTTTATGATTATTTTTATTATGTTTGTGTGTGCTTGCATGCCCATACCACAACACACGTATGGATGTCAGAACCTTTAGAGTTGATTTTCTCTTTCCAATATGTGAATTCTGGGAATCAAACTCAGGTCATCAGGCTTGTTAGCAAATATACTTATGTGCTTGTTCCCATTCCTTTATTTTTTCAAACAGGGTTTCATGTAGCCCAGGATAACCCAGCACTTGGTATGCAGCCAGCACTGGCCTTACATTTTTGATACTTCAGCCTCAGCTGGTGCTAAGGTTCTGAGCATGCCTGCCTACCACACCTGGCTAAATTGTTTTTAATATTCGATGCACAAGTACAAATGTCATAACCATGTGCCAGCATTGGGCCCTGATAGGATTCCCTTGGTAGAACTTCCCCTCTGTTCAGCTTTCTGTCCTTGAGGCCATCATCTCTCTGTATTTGGGTCCGTTCCTGTGGGCAAGGACAGAGTTTCAGCCTGGTCTCCTGATGCCAACAACTCCCCAGTGCAAAGCATAGTTTAAAGTGTACCATTCAAGACACTTAAACTCTGCCAGCACCTCCTGGCAGTCTGTCACATGGATGCCTGGACTGAGAGTCCCAACAGATGCACAGGTCTTTCCTTCCCCTGCCTCCCCAGTACTACGCACACACTTTGCATAGTAGAGAAAATATTTCACAATTATGTTTTGAGTGAAACAGCTTGTATCTTTAACTGATGCTACAGGAAACGTCCCTGCCTTTAAAGGGTGCCCCTCTCCCATAGCTGGAATACTATGAAATGATATAGCATAGCAGGAATTTTCCTGGGTTCTAGGCAGAACCATGATGGCATGCATAATCTGCCAGTCATTAACCTTGAGTGGGTGACTTGCTTCAGATTTTCATTCTGCAATAATGTATTTATTTGCAAGCTTGTGAGAGAGCCACATAATCAGCAAAATAATCACTTGTACTCCAAGTCTCAGTCTCTAAGCTGGCCGGTTTTATGTCAGCTTGACACAAGCTAGAGTCATCAGAGAAGACAGAGCCTCAGTTGAAAAAAAATTCCTCCTTAAAATTGGGCTGTAGGACTGGGGGACTGGGGGAAGGAAAGGACCTGTGTGCCTTAGCTATGAAGTTCCTTGGTAAAATCGCTTTGCAAGCTGCCAGTCTTCTTGCTTCTGCAGTCACTTTGCAAGTATTATATTTTACTCCTGACTCAGTGGCAGTTTACTTCCTACCAATGAGACCCTTCAAATGCAAAAACAGTGCCTGGGAGCTTTTAAAATTGAAGTCTTAGGAAGGATATTACCAGCACTATAAAATATTTATCGCCTCATGAAACAGGGCTCCCACCCATGTTGTCAGAACCACCTCGACTTGCTTGATTGACCTAGGAAACTAGCCTATGGTTTTGAAAAGCACCTGTGTGGTGGTTACTTTTCTTATTGCTATAAACAAAAGCAACTTACAGGAGAAAGGGCTTGTTCTGGCTCAGTTTTAAGAGATGCAATGTATCATGAGGAGAGGCATGGCGGCAAGATCATAAAGCCTGGTCACACTGCAACCACAGTCAGGAAGCAGAAAGAGATTAATGCTGGTGCTTAACTCAGTCTCCTTTTCAGTCAGTCCATGACCCCACCCTGGGACATGGGTCTTCATGCCTCAATAAAATCTTTCTAGAAACACCTTCATAAATCCAGAGGTGTATTTTCGTGGTGATTCTAAATCCACTTAACAATGAAGATTAACCATCACAATATAGCATGCATTTTCTGAAGCGCTGAATGAAAACTTCCTAGAGAGCTCAATCGTGGGTTACTCTATTTCCAGAACTTTATACAAAGTTGACAGAAACTCTGCACAAGGTTTGTGTCTCCAGGCACCCAATGTTAAAGGTAGGATTTGGATAAAGGGGACTCTCTTCATGAGGACCAGCCCCATTATGAAGACCCAGAGATCAGCTACACACACACACACACACACACACACACACACACACACACCCGCACGAGACAAGGTCTCAGTAGCTCCAGGCTGATCTCAAACTCATATGGCCATTGAAAACCTCGCACCCCTGATCCTCCAGCCACCCAAGTTCTGGGATTACAGATGTACACCACCATGCCCCATTTACATGGAACTAGTACTACCACTGCGTGTGGTAGGCAAGCACTCTACAGAGTTACAGCCTCAGCTTGGGGGCTGCTTTTTAATGTCCCTCCTCAAGGGTGAAATAGCCATCTGGTCCTTTGTGCCACTACTTCCTGGGGAGGACACATCACAGAGAAAATCAGAAACTTTACTTCTATCCCTCCTCCTTCCCTGCTGGCCTCAGGGAGAGCTGACAGGGTCTGTGCCGGTTAGAACCCCCTCTGGCTTTCACGCCACCATGCCATTGGTGTACTATACTAGCCTTCAAGGCTGGGAAAATATGGCTTCTCTTGTCTGATTCCAGCAGGCTAGTCTAGTTCAGGTGATCCAAGACTCCTGATGCTGGCAAACTAGGCCAACACCCCTCACCTTTACAGAGTGACTTTAGTGGCCTGAGACCTGTACGATCATCCTCATAGGTGTCCTGTCTGTCTTCCTGGGACATTTTCGTTCATATTACTAAGAAACAACCTCAGCCACCAAACCAAGACAAAAGGAAACCAGGGACTTCTAAGGCCCAGTGCAGCGTAGGTTACAGGCAGGCATTCAGCTGTTTCCTGTCCTCCCTGTGGCTCTCTGGCCTAGAGCTGGTCCTGAAGCTGCTACAAGGGACAAGAATCAGTTATGCTTCACACTGGAGAATTGGAAACTGGACAGGGGACAGCTTTTTTCCACCCTCCATGACCAGAACACCAAACAAATTTGGCACATCTTTTATTTTTTATATGCTATTAACAAGTGGTTGATGAACTATAAACTCATGGTTTTGTTTTGAGATAGTCTCGTGGAGTTCATGCTGGCCTCTGCATCACTGTATACCAAGGATGGCCCCTCCTCTGGCTTTCACCTTCTGAGTTCTGGGTTTACAGGTGTACGTCACCATATCCTGTTAATGTAGTACTGGGGGTGGAATCCAGGGCTTTGTGCATGCTAGGCAAGTGCTCTTCCCATGAAGCCACACCCCCAACACTCAGCTGTAAACACTTTGAAGAGTGAAAGTTACAAGGTGGATGCCTGTATCTGTGCCAGCTGCTTCAGCGGGCTCTCATTTTAGGGCCTTCCCTTTTGGTCCCGCCCACCCAAACCCTTGGCTGAACTGACTGGCATGTTGAGAACTCCCCAAACTGACCCAGGGAATCCTTCTTGATGTGTACACACAAAGGTGTGTGGCCTCATCCTACCCATTCCTCCCCACCTCCTACCCCCCACCCCAAGCCCGGACATGATTGGGGTGGTCCTGGCACGCTGGGTATCTAGACAGCTTTTCATCGGTTGCTCATCAGCATGCTAATTGTCATATAACTAATTATGCCCTGAATTCCAGTTGATTTTCTTAATGAGACAGCTGGGTTAATTATGTAATCGTATGATTACATTAGCCCAGAGTGTCCCGGCAAAGAGTAGTGTTGGCTTGCATGTGATGTCATCCCTGGGATGGTGCTCACAAGGAACACATTCATCCTGGAGCTAGTGGCAGGGGACAGCCCTGTGTTGCCTGCAAAGCTCTGTGCAAACATGGGCCCAGGGTTTACTAAGATGGGGTTTCTAAGCCCTCACAATATGGAGTGGGTCCATTTGCCACAAGCCCTACTGCCATCCCCAAGTCATCCCTGACATAAATGGTCCTAGCCAGGTCTGAAGCTGGCTTGCCATCCTATAGCTTCGGTGCAGCCCAGCAGTGTGCCTTCAGTAACTCTGCGACCTCTATTTGACACTGCTTCCCTTTATTGGGCATGCCAGCTGCCTGGATAGTGGACAGAGACATCCAAATAAATGTTTATATTAAAGTGCTGCTAGAGGGCCAAGTGAGAGTCTGTAAGTGGCCCCAGACTGGCCCAAATATTTTCTTCTTTTGTGCTCTATCCCCACAGAAGCAGACTTTCCTGAGAGGGGACTACACATGTTGAGTCACCACTCTATCTGGTCACACTCTCCTCCTGGCTTCTTCCTCTGCCAGGACTTTCTCCTCAGCTTCCTTGTCAGTGTAGACACGTTGTCCTAGGTGACTTCTGAAACTTCTCAGGAGCATAAGACCACACACACACACACACACACACACACACGCCCCAACTACCCTCCAAGACAGTAAGTGGTGTCACCATAATGAATACGCATTGGTCTCCATGCAGGTGTCATCAGAGATTTCTGTTCTGTTCTCATTCTTAATAATTGCACCTCCAGAAGCTGGCCTACATTTAAGCCCCTCTTACCACACCTGCCACTACCTCACTCATCCACATTCCCATAATTCCTTGCTCCCTGGGCTCACCCTTCCTACTGCATACTACTAGTCACTCTTGGCCCAGTAGCCAAATCCATCAATCCAGAGCACTCGCCAGACATCTTTATGTATATTCAGGCTAGCCTCAGACCCGCTTTATAGCTGAGGATGACCTTAACTTTCCGATCTTCCTGCTACCTCCTGAGTACAGGTGTGTGGCGCCAAGCCTGTTTTATGTGGAACTAGGGCTCAAACTCAGAACCTCATGTGTGCCATGCAAGTACTCTGCCAACTGAGATATTGCCATTTATCTCAAGAAAAAATTTGGGATTCACAGCCCCAAGATATTCTTATTTTAAGTATATTATATGCATAGACAATTATAGTAGTGTATTTTGAAAAACCTCTATATATCACATTCTAAAAATAAGAAGCTACAGCAAGGCATAGTAGTTCATAACTACAATTCCAGTTCTTTGGAGGCAAAGTGAGTTCAAGTACAGCCTGGGCAACCTGATGAGACCCTGTGTCAAAATGGAAAGTAAAGAGAATCTGAGGCCGTAGCTCCGCGGCGGTGTGCTTGCCTAGCATGATTTAATCCCCAGTGCCACAACACACAAGGCAGTGGTGCAGAGCAAAGGGAATTAAAATACTTTATTAAAACATTCAAAAGTTGTTCTTGAAAATTACTTAAGTGTATAGACATATATATAGTTTACTACTGGTGTTAGGCATTGACCTCGGGGCCTTGCACACACAAGGTGCTAGCCCTGAGCTCTATCCCATTGCACTGAAGTTCCATTTGAGTGTGTGTACATAGGTACATATGTGTGTGCATACAGAGATCAGAGATCAACCCTGGCTGTTATTCCTCAGGTGATGCCCACCTTGGGATTTTGTTAGTGGTGGTGGTCTTGCTTGCTTGCTTGCTTGCTTGCTTGCTTGCTTGCTTGCTTGCTTGCTTGCTGTTTAAGGCAGTCTCTCACTGACAGCTAAGGCTTGCCAATTAGGCTAGAGTAGCTGGCCAGCAAGCCCCAGAGACTTAAAAGCCTCCTGTCTCTAGGCTTAGAAGTGCCCACCACCTGCCCCCCCCCCCCCAACACACACACACACCAGCTTTTTTACATGTGTTTTGGTGATTAAATGCAGGTCCTTATGCATACAAGGCAAGTTCGGTAGTAGAGTACTTAGCTAACATGTGCAAAGCCCAGGGCTTACTCCCCACCACTACCTGACATAGGGTTCAATCCCAGCACTACTGAATGAGCAAATACAATTGAAAGAAAAAAAAAAAGAGCAAACAAAATTGGCTGGATCAATTCATTAACAGTTTACTAAAGATTTTTGTCTTTAAATTTGTAAGGAGTATAGAATACAGACTTTTGTGTTTATTAACCAGAAGACAAGGCTCTAAGCTCACGTCATGAGCTGGGAAGTGTTCCCCCTTCAAAGCCACTATTATATCTTTTTTTACATTCCTGTAGTTAAACTCTGAAGACATTTAGGCCTGGGACTTTCTTTCTTTTACCTTTTATAAACTTGGTCCTTTTTACACATACCCTTACCCTCTCTTAGCTCCTCTCAATTTTCCTCCCTTCCTCCCACCAAGTTCCCCTCATTTTCAACTTTTTTTTTTTCTGGTTCTGTAACCCACTGAGTTTAATTAAGGTTGCTTACATGCCTATGAGTGGAGACATACTGGAACTTTGGGCAAATGACAAGCAGTTACACCACTGAAGAAAACTGCTCCTCCAATCCCTTGGCAACCATTAATACTAATAAATAGCTCCTGTGGTGGAGTGATGATAATGGGCCTGGTATTGCTGGTTCTCATTTCAAATTGAACTTCATTAACAGATATAGTACTGGGCTGGAGAGATGGCTCAGCGGTTGAGAGCACCTATTGCTCTTCCAGAGGTCCTGAGTTCAATTCCCAGCAGCCACATGGTGGCTCACAGCCATCTGTAATGGGATTTGGTGCCCTCTTCTGGTGGAGCACAGTTACAGAGCACACATAAATACAATAAACAAATCTTTAAAAAAAAGATATAGTACTATAAACAGTTTTTAATTCCTTTCTGAGTCAGATTGAATCATCTCCAATTGTATTTTTGCTTTTGTTTATATATGTATATGCACAGGGGAGTGTATGTAGGTCAGAGGTCAATCTAGTGTATTATTCACCCGGAGCTATCTTTTTTTTTTTTTTTTTTTTTTTTTAAGGCAGAGTCTTTCACTGGGACTTGGGACTCTCCAAGTAGGCTAAGGTGACTAGCCAGCAAGCCCCAGGTCTGCTTGTGTCTCCACTGGGTACCTGTCCTGGCATTTTAGGTGGATTCTGGGAATCAGAACTCAGCTACTCCTGCTGGCATGCTAGGTGCTTTACCCACTGAGTTATCTTTTTGGGCTGAAATATTTTTTAGACATTTTGTCACCGTATCAACTAGTCTGACCTGGAACTTAAATAGATCTGCCTCTCTTCTGTGTCTTCCAGACTCCTGGAATTACAGGCATGCACCACCATACCTGGCTTTGGGCATGATGTTAATCATAGTATATATCATCCTTTTTTTTTTTTTTAAGATAGAATCTCACTATATAGCCTTGAGTGACCTAGAACTCAATATATGAACTAGGTTAGCCTCAAACTCATTTACAGAGATCCACCTGTTTCCACCTTTGCCATGTTGTGCCAATTGTGGTAGTGCATCCCTCTAATCCCAGCAGTCCAAGAGGCGCAAGCAGGCAGATCTCTATGATTTTGAGGTCAGCCTGGATTGCATACAGATTTCCATGCCATCTAGCACTATGTAATGAGACCCTGTCTCAAAAAAGAAAAAGAAAAAGAAAAGAAAAGAAAAGAAAAGAAACAGAATTAAAGGATGTGTAGTCATATCCATTCTGGCATTTCCTGATCTTGGGATTTGTAAATTCTATGTTTTTTTCTAGATCAGACTGGCTAGGAGCTAATCAATTTCAATGATTTTTTTTTTTCCTTAAGAACCTGCTTTTGTTTGCATTGATTTTTTTTTTTCTCTTTGCCTTTTCAGTTTTATTGCTCCCCAATCTCCTTTGCTCACTTCTGCTTACTTTGCGTTTGATTTGCTCCTTTTTTATGTTCTTAAGAGGTCCAGTGCATGTTTTACTCCATTGTGGCCAGAGAATGTGCTTCGGATGATATTTGTTCTTTTGAATTTATCAAGACTTGTTTGCACCTCTGCTTGCTGTTAGATATTCCCCATGCATACTAAAGGAACACTTGTGCAGCTGTGTGGGGCCACCGAGGTGATTGGTTGGTAGTGTTCTTCAGGCTTTTGCATCCATACTGACATTTTGCTAGGTTTTTTGGTAGAAGAGCATCTGCCTCAAATCTCTGCAGTGAGGGGCTGGGGCCATGGCTCTGTGGTAGAGCCCCTGCCTAGAATCCCCCAGTGAGGGGCTGGAGGCGTGGCTCTGTGGTAGAGCCCCTGCCTAGAATCCCCCAGTGAGGGCTGGGGGTGTGGCTCAGTAGTAGAGCCCCTGCCTAGAATCCCCCAGTGAGGGGCTGGGGGCGTGGCTCAGTGGCCTTGCATTCTCATGACTGAGTTTCTTCCCCAGCACCATAGGAAGAAATGATTTTACATCTCTGTGATTAACAGATGTGAATGGAGTTTTGAAATTTGTACCTATTATGATGGACGGGTCTTTTCTCCTGTCCTTTCAGTTTTTGGTTAGTATATTGGGGTATTTACCTTGGCAAGCCTTTCAGAGCAAGGTGTTAGTCTTGCTTATCAAGTATTCCTTTAGCATCATAAAATTAACATTATCAGTTATTCTTAGTGGTGATAGATGGTTCTGATCCTGCCTGGCACTGTACTCCTGATTGTCCCTGTGTCACTATTAAGGCAACTACTCAAGTATCTCTGTCTCCTCTTACTGAAAAAAAATTTTTTTTCCTCTTTGCCCATTTATATGGGATCTATTCTCCACTCATGTGATCTTTAATGTGGCTGTTTTTTGCTTTCCCATTGATATTTGATGTTACCTGGGTTACCTCTCTAGGGAAGCTGGCTCCTGTTGACTTGGCTCAGTGTCCCTTGCAGTGCCCAACCCTGGCCTTTCCCAGATCATGTAGCCACTTAGGAAACCCTTGTTAAATTAGTGCATGAAGAGACAGTATAATTGAGGTAGCTGCTGTCTCAGGAAGTAGCATTCATAATTAGCATTTTGCATACCTGTTGGCCTGGCCAGCTTTCCTTCCCATCCCTGTCCCTGGGGGAGATGCCAGCGCCTGACACATCTCAGCATGCCTTCCCCCAGCTTCTGCAGGGATGACTAGAATTAATGAGCTAATGTTACCTCGCTTAGCAAAATGTGCTGAATAAATCCAGGTGATAGGGTTGTTTGTTATATAATTATGCTGTTTAAGGTCCTGAGTTGCATAACGAACTGCACACTACCTCCAAGCCTGCTTCAGGAATTAACTTATCAGATGATCGTAAAATGTTTTTTGAGTTTGTCATGGTGGGTGGATGTGGATAGTGGCAAAGCATGTTGGGTTGGAGGCTGGGCAGGTGGCTTACAGAACTCCGCATGCTATTCTGTCTATGGGTGTTTTCTGTCTCCTCCCTCAGACAATTCTGTAATTGAACTGCTGAGTTGAGAGGCTTCTGACGTACAGCCTGATACCTAACAATGCTTGTATGGAGTTTAAATGGCATTGGAAATCGTTAACGAGACAGAAAGCTATGATTTCCCCAGCTTAACATGCAGGTCCGGGTTTGGCGTGCTGAAGTTCATTGTTTTGGTCTCCAGCTCAAACATGCTAGGACTATTATACCATCATGTGGTAATTAGCCGTTCCTTTAATACACATAATAAAAATTAAGCCTAAGAGCTACTTTACCAATGGCTTTTACATATCCCAAAACAATATTCCAATGCTGTAGGCCTTTAGTCATACAATGTACCATCGTAAAGTTGAGTCTAATGCACCAAACTATTTGAACATTCAGTTCCTTTTCTATTCTGTGGCCAGTTTTGCTACTTTGACATTAACTTTAGTACTGTTAAATTAAATATAGATGCTATAATGAATAATTACAAGAGTTCCAGAACTTCCATTTACAGTGGGGCGTGCTGAGAATTTGTCTTAAGGCGTAGTTGGTTACTATTTGCTCATAGCATGTGTGTTCTCTTCATATGTTACTGGATTCCTGCTGAATGGCAAGATGGAAGCTATTTTTTCATCAGAAGCAGACACACTGGGTCCTGGCCTTTAAATAGGGATGGCCTGGAGGGGCCTGGGGAGATGGCCCAGCCAGTTACGTGTTTGGCAAGCATGAGAATCCACATTCCATCTCCAGTACCCATGTAAAAAGCTCCTGTGAGTTCCTAACCCCTGGAGCTGGGGAGGTAAAACTGGTGGATTCCTGGCCTAGCCAGGCAGCCTAGCCTACTGAGTGAGTTCCAGGCCAAATGAAAGACACTGTCTCAGCAAGGTGGAGAAAGATTGTGGAAGACACCCATCATCAACACCTTTCCACACACACACACACATGCATGTGTACAGAATGCAACCTTAGCTCCTGAAAAGTCAAATTGGCGCTGGCAGCTCCTAGACTGTTCTGCGAGCATAGCTCCTTCTCCTCCTTATCCCTGACCTGGATCAAGCTCAGATTGTCCTTCTGTATAAAGGATGTTGTGGGCATAGTGCTCATTTCTCTCAATCCATTTCCCTAGCCTGAAGACATGGAGGGCAGAGAGAGATTCAGGTTTCCTGGGAAGACAGTGCAATTAAAAGGGGGAAAAAAGTACCTGGGATGTTCTGAGAATTTCATTTTTCTTGTTATTGCCACTCCTGCTTGGAAGAACTATGTTCCCAAAATAGCTCTAGCAATCTAGCATAACATAAATATTTTAATGCTGATTAAAATAATAATGAAAAGTCATGAATGAGAAAGGGACTGTGTATAGAGGCCGCATAAGTGCCCACCAAGCCTGAGAGTCACATGATGGACAGTGTTGGTGTTAAGCCCCAGTGCTGGGCTCCCTCAGGGCTGCAGACTCTAGCTCCACACGTCCTGGTGACGCATGGAGTGAATGCTGTGAACACACTGACATCCCAGAGAATTCCAGGCCAGCCCTTGCTTCCAGGAACCAGAGGTGGTCTGAAAAATTAATGACTCTGGCATGGAAAGTTAAGTGAGTTCTTGAATATATACCCTCACTGATCTGCCATGTGTGATGTTTAGCATTCCTTGAGAGGAGACTAAATCTCCACAGCCATCCCTAGGCGAGGCTGGCGCCCCTGCCACAAATAGATTCAGTAATCTTTCTAAGCCCTGTGACTTGGATATTCTTCTATTCTCAGAATTCCAAAGGGTGTGTTCCCCTGGGGCCCAGCAGGTGGGTTATAATTACCTCCTAAAGAGAAGGAAAAAGGAAGATCATATTGACTGAGAGCATTTACTGCCGGCCTGCCTGCCTGCCTGCCTGTCTGTCTGTCTGTCTGTCTACCTTCTACTGAGAATTCTTGGGAAAGCCAGAGGCCAAAACCCAGTCCTATAAATTGCCTGTGTGTTTTTTCCAACTGTAGACTAAAATCTAACCCTGAGTAAATCTGATGGCAGACATCATTTCTTTGGGGGAGGAGGGCCAGTCTGTGTAAGTATAAAGGAACATAGATGTGGAAGCCAGAGTCAGCTTCATGTATTGTTCCTCGGGAGCCATCAACTCTGTCTTTTGAGAGAGCATCTCTCACTGGCCTAGAACTCACAAACTGCAAGGCTAGCTGGCACTGAGCTAGAGAATTCCACCTGTCTCCACTGCACTACTGGGATTACCAATGCCCACACTTGGCTGCTTATGTGGGTGCTGGGGACTCAGAACCATCTCCCAGCCCCAAAATCATTTTCTTTGTCCACAAGGCCTCCCAAGACTTGTCCAGATGTTCTTTTGCTCTCTGTATTCTAATGGGGAACTTGGTGCCTTTCCTAGCTGGCTGGCCACAGGCCTGCTATGGGGGTGATACTGTGCTTTTATAGGTGCCCCTACTTCTTAGAACTAGCAGCTAGCTTCATGCCTCTGATTGTTCTTAGCACCCAGCATTAGTAAAGGACCATCATGCTACAGATAGAGTTGGGGATAGACCTTCCACAGACTTCAACAAGCACAAAGCGCTGATGCACACGGCTCTGGATTTAATACACAACAGCACATGATCTAAATGTGGTGTTACCTCTAGTCCTAGCACCTGAGAAATGAAGGCAGGCGGATCAGAAATTCAAGGCCAGCATGGTTTACATGAGCCTCTGCCTCAAAAAGTAAAGTAAAATAAAGAAAAGACAAGGGCATGGACTTACAGAGCCCTAGGGCACTTTCCTTTCTCCAAGAGTTTCCATGTATATATAGAATGGTGATCACCTGGAGTCAGCAGGCTTAGTTCAGCTTTCTACCAGTCAACCAGGTAAACCCAGGCTAGCTCTTCCTTCTCCCTTAACTTTAGTGCCTCTTCTGTAGTTAGTGCCATTGTGAGACTTCTAAGAAAGTGCTGTCCATACAAGTGTTCTGTGGCCTGAGCAACTCACTCAGTTCCAGGTCCTGGACTTCCTGGACTCATTTAATGTAGATGCACCTTTTCATGGACCAGAATCCCCCAGAGAAGTCTCTGTAAATAAGATAGGCTGCTCTGAGGCCTCCTTCCTTCCACTCAGTACGCCTGTGTTGCTATTTCTGACCAGTAAATGAAAATCCTTAAAGAATCCCAACCACCAGAGTTGGCAAATCCCAGTGAGTTCTGTTGTCATTCCATTTCCACACGTTAAGGATCTTGGACTGAGTGGCCAGTGGCCATAGAGGCTATGAAAGGGGAATCTAGGCCCTAAGAGAATCTCCAGGAGATGACTTCTGTATACTGGTCTAGAATTGCCAGTAAGGGACTGGATGTGGCTCAGAGGTACAACACCTACTTGGACTCCCCTGGTTATGAACTGGGGTTGTGGCTCAGCAGAAGAGGGCTTGCCTAGAATTCACCAGTGAGGGGCTAAGAGCATAGCTTGATGGTAGAGTGTTTCCCAGATGAGGATCTGGGTGAATATGCTGACCTGTGTTCTCCCATTGTGTAGATCCGGTACCAGCCCTGGACGTCGGGCAACAGCTGGAAATAAAAGTGCAGCGTCTACACGACATTGAAACAGAGAACCAGAAACTTAGGGAAACACTAGAAGAGTACAACAAGGAGTTTGCTGAAGTGAAAAATCAAGGTTAGTGGCAAATGGCTGGCCTGCCTAGCTGTGCTTTCTGCCCGCTCCCCACCCCCCTTTGCCTTCTTTATAGTGTTGGGACTGGCTGTAATTGTTACCCTCCTCATGAAGCCAGGGTGGGGCAAGCAGCCGAATCTCTTAAACAAAGATAATGACACTGCCTAGCTTTGCCACAGCTAAACTTTTCCTCCCGCGATAACTACATAGGATTTTATTGCCCTTGGTCTGGGCCGAATCGGGATTCTTTGAAAATTTCTCCTGTATCATCTTGTGATAGGATCTGTCTTTTCAAAGACTGATGTGTCGCCTCTGGGCGACACCTGTCAGACAGCCAGCTCCTGATCAAAGGGTCACACACAGTAAGTCATTTAGTAATTGCTACTGATCCATTAAGGCTCCAGACAAGACTCATTCTTGCAAGCCATGTGCTTACACACCATTCCTCCCTTATTGACCTCATCTACTCATTATGAATTGAGAGAGAGAGAGAGGAGAGAGTGAGAACTCGAGCAGGACTACCTTGCATCACAAGGCGTGGAAGGCAAAGGCTTTTCCTGCCAGGGACAAACATAAGGAAATTTGTCCTATACTTGAAAGCCATGTGTGTTCAAAACCCTCGAACCTGGCCTGGTGTAAACAGCAATCCTAGCTACTCCAGAGGCCAAGGTAGGAGGATTCAAAGTTCAAGACCTGCCTAGGTTACAGGCTGCATTCAAGGCTACTCTGAGCAATTTGGTTAGAGCTTGTTTCACAAAATAAAAAGCAGAAAGAGGGCTAAGGATATATAATAGCTCAGCGGTTGGACATCTTTCAGTGAGGGACTGGGGGAGTGGCTCAGTGCTTGAATGTCTGCCCAGCCTTGAATCATCAAGGCCTTAGGTTCAAGTCTCCATTAATAAAAAATAAAAACAAACTGCAGAAAGCCCCGGAGCCTTCTGGCTTCCTTGTATTGAAGAAAAAGCCCAATTCAACAACAGTCACAAGGTTTATAAAGCAACTCCCAAATTTTCTATGTGTCCGTGTGTCTATGGTTTTGTTCTGGAGACACAGGTGAGGACTTAGGTAGGAGGGAGGGGTATCGGCCTGGCCGGCTCCTCTGCACGCCCTGCTGGTTAGTGAGCTTTCAGAAAATGAATCAAAAGCTAAATGACTAGGATTGTGAAGAACAGCCTTTTCGCATTTAAGACTGTTGGAGACAGACTCGGGAGGGGCACTGTCTGTGGGAAGATCCAGGAAGAGGCTGGAATGATGTAAGAAAAGCTAGGACAGACAGGCCTGGAGTGTGAGGGTAGAAGGCTCCGTGGCTGCCGTCAGGTCTATGATCATACACTGACTGGAGATTGGTTCCACGGCAAATATTTTAGTGGTCAGATTCTACTTCGGTCTGGTTCTGCTAGGCCCTGTTGTCCCTATGGCCTTTGGGACCACAGGGACAAAACTGCCTCACTTAAAAGGGAGCTGCTGGGCTTATGAATTGGGATCCTTCAAGACTTTTCTCTCCCACAGCAACCATCGGCAGCAATAGGACTTGTTTCTTTCAGAATTCCCAGTGCCTGAATGACAGCTCTGTGTGTGTGTGTGTGTGTGTGTGTGTGTGTGTGTGTGTGTGTGTGTGTGTGTGTGTCTGGTTCATTATACAGACCTAAAGAAAATCTCCTAGTACTTTTAGCTCCAGTGACATGCCCTTTTTGCCCCCTCTGGGACAGGGGTTTTGTCCAGCCCAGGTTGACTTCAAAGTTGCCATGTAGCTCAGGTTGACCTCAAACTCAGTATATCATACTCGCTGTATATAGGCTTGGCTAACCTCAGACTCATTCTGTAACTCAGGCTGCCTTCAAATTCAAACTCACTATGTAGTTGAGTCTATCCTCAAACTTATTACGTAGTTCAGAGTAGCCTCCAATTAATAATTCTCTTACCCCAGCCTCCTCACAGAAGCTAGCATTACAGGCATGTGCCACCATTCTAGTCCTAATTTGTTCTCCGTGAATGTTCATGGAAACACACAACATACCTGTTGTCTGACAGATGGCACTATGGAATACTAGGGCTTCAAGTCCTGTATAGCCTGCCAGTTTCTGCTTTTCCATTCTCTATCTTAACTGTGCCAGATACTGGGAATGAAAAAAAAAAAAAAAACCCTCAAGTAGGAGGCCTTGTAAGAGATGGCTCCACTGTTTGTGGAGGCATTATAATGCACAGAGTCCCGCAAGGGTGACTATTAGAATAGAGGGCTGAGTGGCAAGATCCTGTCCTAGGATCACACTGAGTTGGGACCCTGCACCATTCCCTTTTTTGGTTTTTTTTGTTTTTTTTTGTTTTTTTTTTTTTTTTGCTTGGATGTGTTCAGCTCAAGCAACTAAAGGGACGGCTATTAGTGTGCCATGGGTGGGAAATCACTTCTGGGAGCGGCATGGACCCTGCTTATACACTCCAGCTAGACAGCTAGACCTGCAGGTGGCCCCTCCTCAGGCACTCTTTCCCACAGGTAAAGAGCCCCAGGCCCCTCCCACACCCCACAGTATCAGATCTACATATGGAGCCCTCATCCACTAAAGCAGGTGCTCAGGACAGAGTGTGCACCAGCACCTAAACTCGACGGTCGTTTCCCCTGGGTCAGCAAGTGTCCCTCGGCCACAGCCCTTTTCCGCTCCCTAAGAAACAAAGCTGCCTTGGTGGCTGATGAGGTCTGTATCTGACTCGACTTCCAAAACGTTTGCACCCTTTCCATGTAGTAGAGTTATCAGTCTGCCCTCTGTAGAGAACCAACTTAAGATGCATCAGAAAGACAATATTACATTTTACCATTGATTTTCCCCCTTTTCTAAGTGTGCTGGAGGGACCACCACAATCCTTCCTGGCAAAACCCATTGATCCTCCCCAACTTGAATACTACAAGTTCAATTTCACATTGAGGGAGTAAAAGGTCCCCAAAGGGACTCATAACCATTGATTTTGTGTCGGCCTGGACAAGCTCAGGTTTAAAATACAGCGATCCCGGCAGGTTACGAAAGCATGGTTCACCCAGCTACAAGGAACCGCTTCCCTTACTGTTGGTTTTTCTGTCTTTCATTCTGCAGAGGTTACGATAAAAGCACTTAAGGAGAAAATCCGAGAATACGAGCAGACCCTGAAGAGTCAGGCCGAGACCATTGCTCTGGAGAAAGAGCAGAAGCTACAAAATGATTTTGCAGAGAAGGAGAGGTAAGTATAGCCTCCCCGTGCCATCACGCTCCCAGCGCGGGGAAACACTGACCGCCAACCCTGTCGTCACATGATGGTTTGAAAAACTGTACATGTGAAATCAGCCCAGTCTTGTTGACAAAGACCCCAAGTGCTCCTACTGTAAAGTTTTACTTACAGGGCTCAGATACAGCTCAGCGTAGAGCAACTGTCAATACCGTCCCCGAGAGTGAGGCGTGGGGGTCCTTAACACTGCCAGAAAAATGTGTTCAAAAATGACAGTGATCCTTGTCCCTTCCTTGTACAGTACCCTGAGTGCAGCATGTCCCTGTTCTCCTGGTGTCAGGGGTGAGGTGACAGGCAGCCAGAGGCTTCTGTGCGTTGAACACATGCTGACAAATGGCAGCTGTACTTGAGCTGAGGCAGCAATGGGCAGGTCCCCCAAGATGCACCGCTGCTGAAAAGCCTGGAACTCCATTTATGGTTACTGAATTTGATGTTTATGTGTCACATAAAAAGTAAATATTGAAAAAGTTAGGCATGCCCAGGGCTGAGGTAACTCAGGATGCATGTTCGCATGTGCAGGGTGTGGTTTGCATCCCAGCACCAAAAGTAACAAAGAGTTCAGGCTTTTTACAGCACTCTAAGCATGGCACTTTCACCCAGTGCCATCTGCATAGATATTCCAGAAGTCAAGATATCTAAATGTCGGGCACAGTTGTGGTCTGGGTGCTTGGGGTGAGGGACCCTCCATCTCATCAGTAAAACGCACCGAAGCTGCGCCCGCTGAGCGCCAGTTACGGCTTTCTAATGGCTTACTTTATTCCAGACTTTCTCCATAAAGGAGTAGTTTTCCACTAATAGAGCAATTTAATGAAAATCAGATTTCTTGTAAAAGCTGTGGGGACTCCTAAGCTTGCTACTTCTAACTATGTTGGTCAGATTTTTAAAAACTCTTTAGTTAAATTAAGATGTTAAATTTTAGCACTAGCATGAGGAAATACACATACATTTTAACAGGAGGCACTTACAAGATTTATAGTTTCAAGGAAGGGGTTAGGTTTGCTCATAAGGGTGTTCGTGTGCATGTGTGTGTGTGTGTGTGTGTGTGTGTGTGTGTGTGTGTGTGTGTGTGTAGGCCAAAGGTCAGTGTGAGGTGTGGTGTGTTCCTCTATCACTCTCCACCTTATTCTTTGAGACAGGGTCTCTTACTAAACCTAGAGCTTTCCAGTTCAGCTAAACCAATTGGTCAGGTCCTCCGCTTGGGTGACAACTTACTCACTTAGCCATCTCCCAGTCCTGGCGTGGGGTTTTGTTGTACTATTGGCCATTGATTTCATAGATCATCAGAGTTCTAAGGGTGGCTTCAAAAAGATGCCAGGAGCCAGGTACACTGGCACACACTTAGGATCCCAGTATTCCTGAGTCTCCATTCCTTTTATGAATCATGAGTTCCATTTATGTTTTTGTTTTGAGGCAAGGTCTCACTATATAACCTTGGCTAGTCTGGAACTCGATATATAAACCAGAATGGCCTAAAACTCAAAGAAATCTGCCTGCCAGCAAGTACTAGAATTAAAGGCATACACCATCACACCTAGGAGATCATGAGTTCTAATCCAGCATAGGATATAGAGCAAGACCTTTCCTACAAAAGATAAACAAACAAAAATAAAAGATGCCAAAGCTAAGGTAAGGCTCCCTCATACATGTTATACTTAATTGCATGATGCCCAGTTCAGTCTCTACCATCAGTATTAAAAACAAACAACAACAACAAGTCTACCTACTTTTTTATTGCTATAATAAAATATTATACCCAAAAAAAGCTTGAGAAAAAGTTTCTTTTGTCTTTTAGGTCACAATTCATCATTGTGTGATGTCAGGGCAAAAACCTGGCGCAGAAACAATAGAGGAGCACTACTTCCTTATCCATCCTGTATGGTGCAACCCAGAGTGCACTGGGCTCTCTCGCATCAATTAATAATTAAGGCACTCCCCACCCCTAACATGCCTGCCAGCCAATCTGATCTAGGCAATTTCTCAATCAAGACTCTCCTCTCAGATGACTCTAGGCTGTGTCAAGTTGACAATTACATCTAACTAGGACGCCTCCTGTGTCTCACAAAAGCTCCAGGGATGCTGTGCTGCTGACTTCATTGGCTCAGTTTAGAAAGAGGAAAAGCTAGGTGTTCTGCTGATGATGCCTTTAATCCCAGGCCCCGGGAAGCAGAGCCATTCAGATCTTAGACCTCTGTGAGTTTGGGGCCAGCTTGGTCTATGTGGCCAGTTCCAGATCAGTGAGAGCTATACATAGATCCCAGTTCAAACAAAAACGAGTAAAAATAAACTAATAAATATGAGGAAAATAGGGTCAGGCATGGTGGCACATGCTCTCAGGAGGCAGGAGTAGGCAGATTTATGTGAGTTTGAGGCCAGCCTAGTCTACATAATGAGTTCCAGACCAGCCAGGACTACATAGTGAGACCCTGTCTCGAAGAACAAAATCCGGAAAATGAATGAATGTACTTGCTGCACAAACCTGGTGAGCTGAGTTTGGTCAGCAGAACTCTCATGAAATGGAAAGAGAACCACTTCCACAGATTTGTCCTCTGACTTCCCCAAATGCAAAACACACACACACAAATAATTAAAATCATTTTTTTAAAGAAGGAAAATGGCTAGTATGATGATGTACACTTATAATCCTAGCAATGTGGAGGTGGAAACAGAATCACTCATAACATGGAAGCTGACCTGGGCTATATATAACATGATTTCCAAGTGTGGTCTCAAAAAGGGATACGAAAAGCAAGCAGTTTCTTGCTGTGTTGCTGGTTGTGGCAGAAAAATACATCAGTCTAACCTCCCACCATGAAAACTGGATACAGAGATATAGGCCATGTATAACCATAACTCTTTCTGTTCGTGGAAATTATGATTTAGTAAATTCACAACAGCCTGGCCAAACAATCACTATGATAAGAGTGAAAACTGGAATGTGAAGTTCAATACATGTGTTGGCAGAATGTTCCAGATTCTATCCCAGCACAGGGGAGGTACAAGATCAGGAATTTAGCTCCATAGCAAGTTTGAGGCAGCCTGGGCTACATGAGACCCAGTCTCAAAAAAAAAAAAAAAAAAAAAAAAAAGAGACTGGGTGTGGCCCACGCCTTTAATTGCAGCACTCGGGAGTGAGAGACAGATCCCAATGAGGTCAAGGAAAACCTTGTCTACATAATGAGTTCCAGGATACATAGTGAGACCTGAGGGGCGTTTGGGGAGAGAGACAGAACTTGAGAACTTCTTGTCTGGGCTATGGTGGTGCACACTTTAATCCCAGCACTCAGAAGGCAGAGGCAGGTGGATCTCTAAATTGGAACAGATTGAGTTCCAGAACAACCAGGACTACACAAAGAAACCTTGTCTCAAACAACAATGACAAAAACCCAAAACCTGATTTAAAGACTGAGATATCTCAGTCTATCCATGGGCTATACAAGTGTAAGGAACAGTATTGGGACCTCCAGAGCAGTGCTGCAAGCTTAGCAGCGATTTAGAATCCTGGGATAGATTAGCCAGAATTGGTGAGCTCTGGTTTCAGTTAGAGACTTTACCTCAATAAATAAGGTGGAGAGTGACCAAAGGAGATACCCAACCCAACTTTAACTTTTGGCCTTCACACACACACCAATTTAAAAAAAAAAAAAAAAAAAACTAAGCTGGAATTTGAATAATAATCAATTCTTCTATACTGAAAGAAAAGTTTGATAGAAAAATCTTTCTAGTTGTATCTGAAAAATTATGTCAACATGACCATCCAAATTTTAAAACAAAAGTTTTTAAAAACCAGTAATAATAATGTTTTTAAAATATCAACAAACAGGGGGATGACTGACTGCTCTTCCAGAGGTCCTGAGTTCAATTTCCAGCAATCACATGGTAGCTCACAACCATCTGTAATGGGATCCGATGTAATGGGATTCTGGTGTGTCTGGAGACAGCAATAGTGTACTCATATAAATGAAATAAAAAATCTTTTAAAAAAACAAAGATATCAACAAATGAAAAAAATTATACATATACGATAAAATTGTGTGATTTTTTTTTTTATTTTTAATAATGTGTACCTTTCTGCGTGTGAATTGGCACACACGAGTACACGGGCTGAAGAGTCCAGAATGCTGTGCTAGAGCCCCTGAAGCTGGAGTTACATGCCGTGAAGCTGCCCGGTAGGGGCGTTAGGGACCAAACTCAGGTCCTCTGGAAGAGCAATCTGTGCTCTTTATCACTGAGTCATTTTCCATGCCCAAATATATATAATTTTTTCTTTCATTTGTGTGGGTGCCTGTATGAGCTTATGTGTACCATATGCATGCCTGTGGGTGTCAGAAGAGGGCATCAGATCCCTTGGAATTAGAGTTATACACAGTTATGAGCTGGTTACTGTGAGTGCTGGGAACCAAACCCAGGTCTTTTTAAGAGTAGCAAGTGCCCTTAGCCACCAACCCAAGCTCTTATCCCTAAGGGTTAATCATCTATATACGCACAAAGCTTTTACAAATTAATTAAAAGGAAAGATCAGTTTTACTTGCCAGGCATGGTAGTGCATGCCAATAGTCCCATCACTTAGGACGTGTGGGCAGCAAGATGTGTAATTCGTGACCAGCCTTGGCTACGTGAGACCCTGTCCCAACAAACAAACAAACAAACAAACAAATAGCAAAACCTCTGAAAGTTGACAGATTCCAAAAATTGAGCATGCAAAGAAACAGCAATAAATATTGAATTTGATTTTATCCAGTGCTGGCAGGGTTTACACAAACACATACTGGCAGGAGTTTAAATTAGAGGATTTTTAATTGGGAAGGTTCCTAATATCTAGCTCTCTCCCCCACACCCACACACAAAAATTGCATATAGCTTGTGACCACGGAATTTGGTCTGTTAGCAGGGCTTCATGGCCCGTGACCCGTCACATCTGTGACAGAGGCAGAAGGATCTACAGTTGGAAGCTAGCCTTGGCTACAGGGAACCCTTGTCTCAACCCTCCCCTCCACAAAAGGGAAGAAAAGAAATTATTTTGCATCATAGCATGTTATATTTAATTTATACATACTGTTACATGTTATGTTACTTTGCACTGTTAACATTACTGTATACATGTATGGTACATATTGCTTGATAGCACAATATTTGTCAGTCTGGTGTGTATTACATTATTTGCCTGCCTTGTGTGGCACATAGTAGGTCCCTGTGCCTTGTAGTCACTTAGGTCACTATGTGCATTGCAGAACAGTACAGAGGAGCGCTGAGAAGTGGAGAAAGTAAAAGGACTGTCTTTCTTTCCTCTCTTAAGTTTGGTTTTAAAAACCATGGGGAGCCACCTTTAATCCCAGCACTTGAGAAGCACAGGCACGTGAGTGAGTTAACATAGGGAGTTTCAGGACAGCAGGGCTATTTAAAGAGACTCTGTCTCAAAAACAAAACAAACAAAACAAAACAAACAAAAAAACTCTTGGGGACTAAAGAGGTGGCTCGGTTGGTAACATGTTTGCTATACAAGCTGGATTGCCCCTGTAAAAAAGAGCTACACATCTATAATTCCAGACCTGGGGCGTGGAAACAGGTGGATTAGTTGCTAAGACACTCTCCCGCGCCAATCTAGCCAAATCAGTGAGCTCAGGGTCCAGTGAGGGATGCTGTCTCAAAAAAATCAGGGAAGAGACAATTGAGGAACACATAGATAGATATTGGCCTCCAGTTTCTACTCCAGTGCACCTGTACCTCACGCACATGCGCACACAGACACCCACTGTAATACTACATCTAAAGTGGGGCTTTCTTAAAATTTGTTGTTCATTTTAATTATGCATATGAATGTGTTTGTGTGGGTATGCCACGTGTGCACAGGGGTACCTGTGGAGGCCAGCAGAGGGTTCTGAATACCTGGAGCTTTTTGCACCTGATGTAGGTACTAGAAAATGAACTCTGGTCCTCTGCAACAGCAAGCAGTGCTCTTGACCCCTGAGCCATCTCTCCAGCCCCAGCACACATCCCATTTTATAACAGACAGGCAGGAAAATATTAGCAAAGTTTTTCTATAGGTGACAGAAAGTTGGCTGTTATTATTTTTAAGCTGTCATTTTTCCCTTTTTGTACCCCCAGGTTTATTGGGTTGAGCATATGTTATATTCATATAATATAAAATGATGAACTTAATTTTAGATTCCTGTTTTTTCTGCAGACACAGAGGAAAGCATGTCATTTCTTGGCTGGGAACTACATTTAGAGACCATGGGGATAGTAAACTGCTTGCAGATATTCAGGTCCCCCCTCCCCCACCCACCGTAGTAGCATTTGCGTTCCACTTTAGAGGAAAGGACAGCTGTCACATCTGTTTAGGACATCCTTTATGCCAACAGATTCCTTTTCTGTGTCAGCAGAATGTAAATGTATCATTCTTCTCCCCAACCTCAGAAAACAATGAGCGTATGATGATGCTGGTTCATTTCTTTTTAATATCCACCATCTCGGAACAAGTCCCATACAGGAGGACCTTCCACACCAATTGCCACACATGTCAGACCCCAGGGGGTTCACATTCCACGTCGTTTAATCTGCATTCACAACATTGAGGTGCAGAGAGTCAAGCTGCACTGTAAGGCTGCCTCCAGCTGGGCCTTCCGGAGAACAGAAGCATGTTCATCAGTGGGGCTCGGGCACACAGCCTATCTCAGTAGTCAAAACATGATGACCAATTTGGATTCATTGTCTCCTTTTTTTTTTTTAATTCTTTCCAGAAAGCTGCAAGAGACACAGATGTCCACCACCTCAAAACTGGAGGAAGCTGAGCACAAACTCCAGACTCTGCAAACAGGTTTGATGTTCGCCACCCTATTTGAAGCCACATGGGAAGTGGGTGAACACGGGTGGTCTCGTGGCCAGCCCCTCTACTACCTGTTGCTACTAGGGATCCTGCAGTTAGGAGCCTTGAGCCCACACAATTGAAGCTTGTGTCCCAGGCTGCTCTACCTGGCTGCATTAGTCACTGCACTGATTGCTAAATGTAGATGTGGGTGGCTCTCCTGCCTTCTCCCTCCCTGCCCCAGCTATCCTTCCTGTTCTTTCCAACAAACACTTCTAAATCACCAACTGTCAAGAGCTAACAACTCATTTGGAACAATAATGGAGGTGGGGAGACTTAGTTCTACCCAAAATGAAGTTCAGAACGGCAGTAACAGAACCTTTAAATTCTAAAAGATACCAAAAAAGGTTATACCAAAGTTTGCCTTTCTTTTTTTGTTTCCTTTTCTGAAAAGGAAGCAGCACAGTATCTTTAAATGTGGGAAGAAAAAGGAGACGACATCATGATCCAACTTAGAACACAAATGTTAGAGGGACAAAAAATAGTCACAGGCAGTTTAACAGTCAAATGAGTAAATGTCCAAAACTGCAACCACCAAGCTATGTAGCTCAGCCATGAGGCGTCTGCCTAGAGTCCCCCAGGGAGGGGCTGGGGCGTGGCTCAGTGGGAGGGCACCTGCCTAGCATGGGCAAAACCTTTTATCCTGTCTTCACATTACATATTCATGTGTGTATACCCATATGTCTACACACTGCTCACTATATAAATATAGAACTTAAAAATTCCAGAAAATGAAGAAGCAGTCCAGTAGAAGAGTAAAGGAGGCTGGAGAGATGGCTCGGTGGTTAAGAGCACCGACTGCTCTTCCAGAGGTCCTGAGTTCAAATCCCAGCAACCACATGGTGGCTCCAACCACCCGTAATAAGATCTGAAGACAGCTACAGTATACTTACATATAATAAATAAATAAAATCTCTAAAAAAAAAAAAAAAAAAAAAAAGAATAAAGGAAGGAGCAGGCAGCTTGCAGACGCAATGTACGTCATATAGGGGAAGTGCTAATGGTTTTTAACAGTCAGACATTTGCAGATAAACTATCAGTAAAAGATGGTTTTGCCTATCACTGTCAGCTCTTTAAAAACAGGGCATGCCACTCATTGCTGAGAGTCTAGGAACATGATCACAGGCACTATGCACATGAATGGGAATGCCTCTCAAGGCTGGCTGGGTGGTGCGTAGGGACAGGCATGTTCAGTTCTTTATCCAGAAGCTTCCCTTCTGAGTATCTTAAAAGTGAGTTCCAGGACAGCCAGGGCTATACAGAGAAACCCTGTCTTGGAAAAAAAAGAAAAAGAAAAAAAGAAGAAAGAAAGAAAAAATTCCTATCATGACTTGGGGATGAATGGATAGATAAGATTTATTCTGAGAAATCTCATGAGACAGTTTTGCCATGGTGATGTGAACATGAGAATGCTGACAAGGACTGGGGCTGACCAGCCACTCAATGAGAAGTGATCTCACCTTGTTACCCAAGTGGCCAGGAACGCATCCTCCTGCTTCAGCCTTCTCAGTGCCGAGATGACAGACATGCACCACTCTGCCTGGCTCTTCAGTTCAGCCAGTAAATCAAGTTGACAGTCCATAGATGAGGGGTTTGCTCCTACCACAGAGCATACTATTTTAAAATAAACTTTTGGGTTTTTGGTGTGAGTGTGTGTGTGTGTACATGAGTACAGATGGCTGCAGAGGCATCCCTAACCCTAACCCTAACCCTAACCCTTTAGAGTGGAGTTATAGGCAGTTGTGAATGGCTCAGCACAAGTACTGGGAGCCAAACTTGGGTCCTCTGCAAGAGCTTAACCTCTGAACCATCTCTCCAGACCACAGTAAACTTTTTTCTAATGAGTGCAAGAATTTGTTTGTTTGTTTTGTTTTTCGAGACAGGGTTTCTATGTGTAGCCCTGGCTGTCCTGGAACTCACTCTGTAGACCAGGCTGGTCTCGAACTCAGAAATCCGCCTGCCTCTGCCTCCCAAGTGCTGGGATTAAAGGCATTCACCACCATGCCCAGCTTGAGTGCAAGAATTTTAAAATAATGACTGAAAGTGTTCTTGTAGCTGAGGAGGTCACTCAGTTCCACAGCATACACCTATAAGGGTCTGAAAGCAGCCTCCAGATCCCATGTGGAAAGCCATGCATGGTGGAGCATGTTTATCATCCCAGCCCGGTGAGATGGAGACAGGAGGCTCCCTGGAGCTCACCTGTCTGCCAGCCTGTCCCATTTGGTGAGTTCCTGGCTAATGGGAAACCCTGCTTCAACAAAAAACAAGGTGGTCAGCATCTGAAGAACACACTCAAGTTTGTCTTTTGGATTCTGCACACACAGATGCGAGCATATCTGCACACAACCTTTTGAAGTACTATGTAGAAATGCATAAACTAGTAGCAGAGTTATTTATAGCTGTGGTCAATTACCATAGGCTTGCAAGTCATAAGGCAGCCATATTGCCCCCAGGGAGTAGGAATTTTTCAGCTCCATTGTAATCATATGAGCCCTCCCCCATACACTTGGTCTGTGATTAATGGAGACATGAAGTATGCAACTGTATCTGCAATTGTATATAGAAATGGCTTTTGATGGTAAAAGACATTTAAAAGCTGGAAGTCTATGCAGCAAACCATGGACAGTCATTCTCTGGAGAAGGAGGCACTTCAGAGAGATGAGGCAGAGACTAAGGGACATTTTCTTCTCCATTCTTTGTGTGTTTCCCATCTTTGTGGACTTTTCTCCTTTTACTTTGAGCAATTGCTATCCTGATTGGGTCTGATAGCACACACCTGTAATCCTATTCCGGGGAATTGTACCCAGGGAGATCAAGAATTCACGCCAGCTTGAGGTACACGAAACCCCATCTTTGAAAAAGCAACCTAAAGAGATGGGGATATAGCTCAATCAGAAGAGCACTTATCCAACACTCAAAACCCCCTGGATCTGAGCCCTAGCATCTCACAAAGCAGGTGTTGGGGGTTGGCACACACCTGTAATCTGAGCACTGAGAGGTAGAGGCAGACAGGTCCGAAGTTCAGTGTCATCTTTGGCTATCTAATGAGTTCAAGGCTAGCCTGGGGTACATAGACCCTGTCTTTAAAAAACAAAAAACAAGATTGGTGTCTTATATCATGGTTTCTGTCCTTGCCTTTTAGCCCTGGAAAAAACTCGAACAGAATTATTTGACCTGAAAACCAAATATGATGAAGAAACTACTGCAAAGTAAGTGTCTGTGTGAAGTCATCCTCTGGTTTTCTTTTTTTTGGTTTGGTTTGGTTTAGTTTGGGTTTTTTTTTGTTTGTTTGTTTGTTTGTTTGTTTTTGCATTTGGTCAAGATGACCCTGTTGCTACTAAGCCACAGAAGATGGCTTATGAGATGCTCAACCTCCTGTCATGCTGCCAAGATACAGTGTCAGCACAATAAGTCCCTTGCATCCATCCTATCCTTCCCACTGAAAATTCTCTTCCTCATTACAGAGAAGTCCTCTCTCTCTCTCTCTCTCTCTCTCTCTCTCTCTCTCTCTCCACAGTATACATGGAGAAATCAGAGGATACCTTTGGGGAGTCAGTCCTTGGTGAGGCAGGGTTTCTCTTCTTGTTTCTAACCTGCTGTATACTCTAGGCTAGATGGTCTGTAAACCTCTAGGTGATGCTTCTGTCTCCACCTCTTGTCTCACTATAGAAGTGCATGGATTACAGATGTGACCACATCTGGCTTTTTGTTTTATATTATTTTATTTTATGGGTTTAAGAGTTTTCAATGTGCATGTACATATGAGCATATGCATGTATGTGGGTACGTGTGCTCATGTGTGCACCTGGGTGTGGAAGTCAGAGGCTGATGTCAGATGTTTTCCTCAATGGTTAGTCACCCTGATGTTGAGTCAGGGGCTCTCACTTGAACCCAGAACTCACTGACACAGCCACTTGCTTTGGGGATATCCTGTCTTTGCCTCCTACTGCTGGGCTCAGGCAGCCTACTATGCTGGTCCAGGATTCAGGTGGCTACTAGGGCTCCGAATCACAGTCCTCTTCCCTGCATGGCAAGTGCTTCACCCACTGAGCTACATTCCCAGTCCTCCTCTCTGTGCTGTTTTGAGCAGGGGTTTCACTGTGCTACTTAGGTTTGTCTCAAACTCCTGCATTCAAGCATCTGCTTCTGAAGTAGCTGGGGCTGTAGCTGTACTACCATACCTGGTGAGGCTATGGGACTAGATGAATCTGTCTAGATGTAAGGGGTCTGTGAAAGAACCAAGCCACATCAGCCTCTTGGAAGACCTGCCATGATTCTGAAAGTTGTGCCCACGGATATAGTGGGCTGATGGAAAGTTTGAACTTCAGTTAGCCTAGACTAAATTTTTATTTCTCTGATTAGAAAGGAGTGAGTAGGGCTAGGAAGACAGCTCAGACAGGGGAGTGCTTGCTTGCAAGCATGAAGACGTGCATAAAAGCTGGGCTTGCTAACTGGGAAGGTAGAGTCAGGCACATATGTGGCCTCCATACTCATGTGCACATGCACAGACACCACACACCAGAGAGAGAGAGAGAGAGAGAGAGAGAGAGAGAGAGAGAGAGAGAGAGAGAGAGAGAGAGAGAGAGAGAAAGAACACACCAGAGGAGAGAGGCTGGGAGTGTAGGTCAGTTGAGAAACTGCTTCCCTCATATCCATGGCACCTGGATTCATCTGTATCATCACAGAAAACCAGGAAAGAGGGAGCAGAAGGACTTTTGTTATCCCTGACTACAGAGGGTGTCTGAGCTACATAATAGCATAGCCTATCTAAAAACACCACCAGCAAAAACAAGTGTGATGGGCACATTCCTGTAAACTGTTTTGGGGAGCTGGAGCAAAAGGACTGATTGCAAGTTCTAGACCAATCTAAGCTATTAAGCAAGACCCTCTCTCAAGCTAAATACAATAACTAGCTGCTTCCTCTGCGTTCTCCTCCTCTCAGTTTTGAAAGGACTGTCACCTCACTCTCTGCTTCAGCTGCAACTTCCTTGTATGTTTTTGGAACAGACATATTTTTATTCCTATGCTGGGGAGAAATCAGTTCTGGGATAATCTTAAACATCTCTAAGAACCTCTGTAGAATGCTTCAATATGGCTGACAGAGACCCTGGGAAGAGAGTGGGAGACAGAGAAGCATGTAGGCTTGGGAGAAAAGGCTGCTGGGAGAGCGAGCCCTCTGTTCCCTATCCACACTGTGACCTCCAGGGCCTCTCTTGTACAGGGGGCATAAGGACAGCTGCATTACTGAGAGGCTGTGGAGAGGTTGGAGTGAGTGTGGAGAACCGTCCCTGCAAGGGCTGGGAACGCTCAGCAGAACCCCGTGTACATTTCCTGAACAGCGTTGGTCTGAAGTTTTGTCAATTTATAGGATACACACTGCTTGTCAGTCATTCAGACCGCCGACCATCCGCATTTAAAAAGAAGCCACACGGACTGGGGGATATAACTCAGCTGATAGGGTGCTTGCCCAGGATCCACAAGGCCCTGAGCTTGATCTTCAATACTACAAGAAACAGGTGTGGCGGCACATGCCTCTAATCCCAGCACTTGGGCGGTGGAGGCTAGGCAGAGGAGGAGCTAAAGGTCATTTTCAGCTGTATCCTTAGAGGCCAATCTGGGCTCCCCAAGACCCTTGCAGGGGATGGGGGTACAGGTCAAAGGCAACAAGGCCACTTGGAGCCCTCCACCCCCATCCCTAACTGCTGCTTTTGCAGTCATTTCAGCTGTGCGTCAGCTGGGACTGCTTGGCTGGCTGTGATAGGGACAGTGGCAGTAAAGTTTTCCATGTGTAGGCTTGAAGCAAAATGTAATTAGCCTTTATGCACAGAACAAGGCCCCATTGATGAGTACAGCTGGTCTTTGTTTGGTCCCATCACTGAGAGTGGGAGGTAAAGTGTTCTTCTTCATGTTTATTAATGCAAGATTCCGTAGACAAATGGCAAGCACAGTTTAATATTTGTTGGAACACAGGGGGGCTTGCCAAACAGTTGTTGTGTGAGCGGATTGCAGGCCCTCACATTATAACCATTGCTGGGTTAAATAAATGCATTATTTCTGCCTTTTTTTTTTTAATGTATCTCCTTCTCAAAGGGTCACCTTGAAGTTTCATTCTCCCTGTGTCCCATGGCAAATGCACATGTAGCACCTTAAGGACCTTAAAGTGACATCTTAGGAAGTCTGTCAGCATGTATTTTACTGTTCTCACGGTTCCCTGGGGCTGTCTTCAGCAGGCAATGGCCATCACCCTGAGAGGGGCCTGGTGGCTCACACTGCCACCCACTTCTCTCCACCTCTGTTGCATAGTTGCATGCTTCTTAAAAACCGTGTGTGTGTGTGTGTGTGTGTGTGTGTGTGTGTGTGTGTGTTTGTACACTATATTGTGGTGCACACATAAAGGTCAGAGGACAACCACTTCTCTCCTTCTACCATGTGGAGCCCAGGGATGGATCTCAGGTCACCAGGCTTGGCAGAAAAGCACTTTTATCCACCAAGCTTTCTACCCAGCCCTAGGCTTTTTATTTCCGTTTTCCCTCCACAGTGGACCCAGGGTGGAGGAGGAGGGCCACGGAACACTTTGCAGACCACCAGGGCAGATTCAGTGCAAAGCAAGTTTAAATTGTGATGAAATGCTCTATCCCTTCTAGCTAAGCCACCTTAGCTAGAAGGGTGTGGCTTGGTTGCTGGAGTCCTTGCCTACCTAGTTCGCAAGTGTGAAGGAAGCCCTGGATTTAATCACTATCACTCAGGAGGTTAAGGCTGGGAGAGATCACAGGTTAAAAACAAAGTAGTCCGAACTACAAAGCAACTTTGAGGCCAGCCTGGGCTATGTAAAGTCCTATCTCAGAAAACTAAAACAAAATCAATCTCGTAAGAAAGATGATTATAGCATAATAGAGTGTATGCCCGATGTATTCAAGGCGCTCGGTTCAGGGAAAGAAGAGAGAGAAGACTGAATCCTAAGGCAAACATAATCTTTCTATATCTAAGGTTACTCTAAGTTACTCCCAAACTTTCCTACCAGAAAATGTCGTATTTCTTAATACTTCTGCATGTTGTATTCTTCACCTCTGCTTGTCTTTAAGAAAAGACATTATGTATGCAAATGCTCCCATAATACATTACAAAAGCAACATTGATGAAGAAATGCTGTGTTGTTTGTACAGTTTATGACAAGCGTGTATCACACCCTGCAGCAGGCTCTGAAAAAGACAAGACTTCCTGTTAGTAGCTGATTGCTCAGAGAACTCCAACTCTGATTTGCAGGCCTGGGGACCTCTGTGCTCCAGCAGAGGACAGGAGGCAGGAATTGAAAGAGGAAGCCAGAGGCTCCTGGCATAACTGTCCCATGGGAAGTATGAGTGGCATGCTGGTGAACAGAGGAGGCAGCAGCCTGTGTATAGATGTGTCTGAACTATTACATGGTGGATTTTCAAATGTCACCACACTTGCTGTTTGTGGCAGTCCTTGAGAAAGCCTGTACTATGTTAACTGCATGAATGAGGTGTGGACAGGCAGCACCCAAGCAGGCTGCTGCCTCCTCCTCTCAGCTTGAAGTAAAGTACTGTTGCATGCTTAGTGCCCAAGGAGTCCAGTGCGGAGCATCAAATCCTCCGCAGCTAGAGACACAGATGGGTGTTTGCTGCCATGTATCTACTGGGAACTGAGCCTGGGTCCTCTGAAGAGTGACCGATACTCTTAACTGCTGAGCCATCTCTCCAGCTGCCACACCTTTTGTTTGCTTGCTTGTTGGTTTATCAGTGGTATTTTGAGACAGGTCTCACTGAGTAGCCTTGGCCAGCCTGGAACTCACTGTGTAAACCGGGTCTTAGACTCGTGAAGATCCACCTAACTTTGCCTCTGCCTCCTGAATGCTGGGATTAAAAACATAAACATACACTGCACATCCAGCCTTTGCCACGTGGGAAGGCACCTCATTCTGTAGCTCAGACTGGCCCTGAACTTTACGTAGCCAAGGCTGGCTGTGATACTCCTTATACATATACCTCAGTAAATTTGGGAAGACCAAAGGGAGGTCCTGAAACCTCAGCAGCACTCTCTCCCTGTCACTTTAAGAAGGTAATTGTTTTCCATCTTTCTCATGAGTCATCAGTTTCCAATGTGAGTTGCTGTAATTATCTTGGTTGGATTAATTTCCCTAAAAACAGAGAAGCAAATTCTGTCTAATTTTTGAGGATTTGGGCCTGAATAAGAGTTCAGTGGGAACAATCTTATTTCCAGAGGCGTTAGTGCACTTGGTAGGGTTCCATCCTTGCTTCACATCTAAAACTCAGTGTTGGAGCGTCGCCAGGGGCTTTCCTGTTCCAGTCTCCTCGGGGGGGGACTAGAAAGAAGAGGCTGGCTTTGTGTGTCCAAACGCAGTAGACACTTGATTATTACTCTGTGCATGCGTGTGTGTGTGTGTTTGAATACAAGCCTGTGCCTTTGTATAAAGATGCACATGTGTAGGTACATATAGAGGTTAGAAAACAACCTCTCTGTCTTTCCTCAGGTGACCACCACATACACACACACACACACACACCTTTTTTTTTTTTTTTTTCAAACAAAGCCCTTTAATACCCTGGAACTCACCAAGGGAGCTAGACTATCTGGACTACAGGGCGAGTCTCTGTCTGCTTCCCAGAGCTAGGAATTCAAGTGCACACCACTGGGCTCAACCTTTTCTTATCATAGGTTCTGGGTGTTTTACTTGGTCCTCATATTGGAACAGCAAGATGTTTACCAACTGAAGCATCTTCCCAGCTTGAACTCTGTCTACATTTTGAAATTTGAATTAGTTGCCTTTTAGGTGCTGGTACTATGGGGACCAAAAGTTTCATGGTCAAACTATTCCACAGCTGTTAACACCTTAATAAACATGTCCCTTGAAGTTTACTTTGGAAGCCAGGCTGTGAACACCTTTAATCTTAGCACTCCAGAGACAGAGGCTAATGGGACTCTGAGTTCAAGGTCAACTTGGTCTACATAGGAATTCCATGATGGTGTTACCCCTGTGCAGGTAGTTGTATAAGAAAGCAGGCTAAGCAAGCCAGTAAGCAGTATTCCTCAGTGGTTCCTGCCTTGAGGTCCTGCCCTGACTACCCTTCAGAATGTACTATAAGCTGTGAAATGAAATAAATCCTGTCCTAGCCAAGTTGTTCTTGGTCACAGTAACAGAGAAGCAAACTAACATAGTCAGTAATCCCACAGTCACTATAATTTAGTGTAGATATGCCATATTTGTGCAGGCCCCATGTGTTAAAGTGTGAACAATTCATTCAGTGTATGAGCCACTCCTAGCTCACTGTGACTGATTCTGTGGGGGCAGGACGATGTGCAGAAGACCCAGTATTTGGTGTCCAGGTGAGCTCCAAATGCAAATGTCTTGGAGAATTCAGGTCTTCTGGGCTGGTTACATTCTTTATTTAAAGAGAGATACTGGACACTTAGATACCCACCAAGGACAAAAAGGGTCCTCATTCTAAGATAGCATGTAAGAAACTTTGTAGGCACATGCATGTGTATTTGTGCATGCTTGTGGAGGCAGAGGACACTACCTCAGTTGCTCAGAAATCATCCACACTGGTTTTTGAGACAGGGTCTCTCAGAGGTCTGGAGCTCTGTCAGCAAGCCCTTGGAATCCACCGTCTACATCTCCCCCGCACTTGAGAAACTTTTAGGAAGCAGAATGAAATGTTTCCTATAGGAAAGCCAGTGTAGAGCCAGATAATTGAGCTCATTGTTTTCCTT